>NW_020271042.1:5847556-5982596 GCF_002803265.2 Melanaphis sacchari
TCTTATATATTATTTTATGTAAAACTTGAAATATTTTGTGATCGATTTTATTTCAGCTGTTTTCGAGTAGCAGGGAGAAATAATAATAATTATAAAATATTTACTATAAAACTAAATACACAAATATAGTAAACTTAACATTTTATATTACCAATCAAATAGTATTTGAAATTTATTATGTTAGAAAAACATAACATACGAAAAGTGTTCTTCAAGAGAACAAAAATATGATCTCCATTATAACATGTTTTGTATCGATAATACGTATTTTGATGCTAAATTATGGGCGTATCACATCATTTTAAACAATCGTTTTTGGATTTAACCAATGATAATTTTATTTAAGTTACTAAAGATAATATTATCTATAAAATACAGCCGATGTCACATTTTATACTTTTTTTTTTAAAATTTGATTTAAAATTTATTTTACAGTTTAAATAAACATAATATATCTACGAACAACGATTTTGACGTCTGACTGCATGGTTAGGCAACTATTTGTTAGGGCTTCAAGTTTTGACCAATAGAGTTTTACGTTTAGTTATTATCGTAATTTCAGTCAATATGACCTTAATGACAATCGTTAAGGTATTTAATAACAATTGACCAAGTATAGATAAGATTAGCGTTGCAACCGAATTTATATTTTCTATATTTTATTCGATCGAAATGTCAAGGCAATACAGTATTTTATTTTTCGACAAAGCAAACGATTGAATCTTCTTTACTTTAAAATATCTGTTTTTATTTTGTTATTGTATTAAAAGAAAAGAATACAGTTAAATGCTTACACAAATGCCAAACAAGTCTATAAAACAAATATTTGAGTAAACAAGTATTAATTTGCATATTGTAATTCAGGTATTGCAAATACGTCGTACAATATTTGAAAAGAAGAGAAAAGGCAGAGCTGCTTTTGTGCAAGAAAACAGGACTCCATTAAAAATGTTTAAAATCAATAATCATATATTTTTATTAAACTCAATATTCGTTAAATAAGCCTTTGTATTTCGTAAATTGTATTAAAATACTATATAGTAAATAATAATTTAATATATTCAGGTTCGACGACTAATATTTTCGAATCATAACACAAAATGGTTAATTTACATTTAATGTATAATATTGTCATAATTCGAGTATTAAACGCACACGAAAAATATAATTGTCAAACACTTTTTTCCTTTAAAAAGACTTTGAGGAATCTCGTAGTGCATTTTAAGACCTTATAGGTGTTATAATTAAGATATAAATTTTTAATCGCGAAATAATTTACAAATGTTTAAATTAATTTTTACTTTGATTCTCTCGGAGTGAGAACAACTAGACCCAATTTGCAATCGACACTTTATATCACCCAAGAATGTGATGACAGACGTATTAATAACAAACCACACATCATTATAAATCAGTTAGAACACTTTGAATCTAATAGTGTTATATTATATTATATACACACATTGTATAACTATTTTAAATTATAGCAAGTCTTATTAAAGTAAATAACTTAAAACAACAACACACGTTGGAACTTTAGATTAGTTAACACTATTCAATCTCACCAGAAATATTTTCAAATAATATCAACTGTTTTTCAATTGATACGTATTTGTGTTTTAAAATAATATTAAAATATTATATAATATAATATAATATTTTTTTTTCCAATAATATGCAAAATTCAAATAAAATGTCGTCCACAGAATCATTAGTTTGAATTCACACTTCTTTTACCCACATTGTTCTAATTTTAAGATCTTAATAAACATATGGAAACGCAAACATTTTCGGACCTTCTGCATTTATGTGATACTAATGCCGGTTTTAAGGCTTTTTCAATGTCATAGCGATTTTTCAATAAACGTATATCCTGAGCGGTTTTCCAAACAGGTTTGTTTTGACAACATGTAAACATATAGACGAGAGAATAACAACAAAAATTATCAAAATAAAATAAATAAATAATATTGAGCGGGGAATATATAGAACATTTCGCTCGAACCAAAAGTTTAAAATACCCATCCAAATCTTACAGATGACATCAGTGCAGACTAAATATTAAATCACCACACTCCAGACTTATCCTGTTCTACTCTTCGGAGTTCACCTGAATCTACTTAATCATCATCATGTATGTTATTGCGAGTACTACATACACAATTACGGTAATAGTTGTATAATATAGGCGCATACCGTTTTTAAATTCATCAGTTATCTTGCGTCTCAG
Source organism: Melanaphis sacchari (assembly GCF_002803265.2). NCBI lineage: Eukaryota > Metazoa > Arthropoda > Insecta > Hemiptera > Aphididae > Melanaphis > Melanaphis sacchari. Next base: position 5,849,787 of record NW_020271042.1, read on the forward strand.
ATTCAATTTATTGTAATACTATCGATATTGTATGTATTACCGCACTTATTATTACATTTTTCTGCTTTAACTATTCATACTGATTTTATTGTTTAAACCATTAGCCACTATATCTTTAAGTAGATAATACATATATGTTATTCTATGTCATTGGTATTATTTATTCACTTGAAACAATATTTCATATTCAATAGAATTTATTTATTTTATCTTGTTACACACAAACCACTTTATAATCCTAGCTAAACATCTCGCCACAGTTTCTAGCCGTTCAAAAGTTGTAAATATTAAGCACGCATACAAATTGTTTGTAGCCAAAATATAGTTTTGAAAATGATTTACGCGAGATAAATTTATTTAATAAATATTATCACTGTGTTTTTATTTGAGGTATATGTACGATATGTATACTATAAATTACAATTACGTTATAGATTTATGTATATGGTTAATATTTCGTTTTTATTTCCTATTGTAGTTATTGATTGTTGCTGCCTTCGCTTTGTTCGCCGCCACTTGCTCAAAGGGTTATCAATTCACCCACCCAATACGTATGCACTGTACCACACGTACCCATCATACGCTCTACACTTATCCAGTGACGTAACAATCCATACATCACTCTCCTTCGCCGATAGAGACATTGATCAAGTCATACTATGAGGGACTACTGGGACTTAGTAAGCAGTTATTGTTCAGTGTTATTCTATATGAAGATATAAGTTATAATAAATGTCATCACCAACAATACATATTTTGATTATTAATACTTATTTATTTTTATAAATTTTCTTCTGTTTTGTAAAAATGTTTTCTACTTAGATAAAATATAATATTTATACTTGTAAATCATTATTTATTTTAGTTATTTCTTGTTCATCTATCCTTATAATGCTTTTCATTTTAATACGTTCTATACAACTCATCATCAAAGGACTGTTGTATCATCTTTGTACTAAATTGAAATCTTGTGTTAGGCTTGCCAGTCGATATTTTCAGCACAATGCACCGGAACGTTGCAACATAAGATATATGAAATTATAATATCTATTATCTATAACATATATCATTATGTATTACTTCATGACATTTATATAAGTTGTTTTGTATTTTAATATGGTATAATGTTATAAATTATACTTAATAAACATATTAATTTTATTATTTTACTCCCATGCTTAAAATACATGAATATACATTTCGAAAATGGAAAATATTATTATTCAACTGCATGATAATTAAATTACGTTTAATAATATACGCACTAAAATTAGATACGTATATAAAAAATGTTTCACGTTCTATGTTAATATTATATCGCTTAAGAATAAAAAGAGTGTTGAAATTCACACAATATTTTTATTCTATAAATCTCATACTTATGAAATATCAATTAAAATTGTATTTATTTGGAGAAACGAGAAAAGTTGACATTTTTCTTAGGTTTTACAAAGCAATAACTTTAGAAAATAATATTGTTTTCTTAAGTCTTTTACTTTTTCAAATCACAGCATATATATTTGGTTTTACTCGTATATTTCTAAGCAGAATATATTTTTAATTTATTTTGAATTATAAAAACCCATTGTATACAATTTATTGTAATTAAATATTATAATAGTAGAGGCAGTATAGTAGCATATATTTACACTAATATTATTCCAGACAGGACATTTTTTAATATATTTATACAAAAAGGTTTTAGAGTTACTTGCACAAGTATTTTGTTTTAAGCTATTATATTGTATAAAATATAAATTATATAACTATTAATTGATATTACAACCTTTTTTTTTTTTTTTAATATTACACTTTTAGAGAACAATAAAAATGTTATTTTATTAAACAAAATGTTTAAAAACTTAATATATTAGTAGTATGTATAATAAAATCGGATTTGTTACCGGAAATCCATAATCAGGTTGCTCCCAAAATGTGCGTATTGTGGATGCTCTAGTTCTGTGTATTCCAATTTTTTATCCAAATTACTTTTAAATTTACAATAAAATTATAAAAATAAGGATTATAGATAGTTTATATTCTAGTGCATTTCAAAGTTAGATAATGATGCATTTCATTTAAGTATTGAATATTTTTGCTTTATTTGTATATTTATTTTATACTGTTTAAAAATACAAAATAAAAACAAAAAATTTGTTTCATTTGGGATATTCAAATTATGTAATTCTGTATATCAATGCTATATTTTTAGAATCTCGGGTTTCATTAAAATTATCTGTTTTTCATTTAATTATTGTATTAATATAAAACAATAAATAAACAAACAGTTAACATTTTTGATATTAAATAACAAATTTTTAATAACTGTTAATTATTATTATTTTTTTTTTTTTTTTTATTACATTTTTATTTTTTTATATTTTTAACCACTTTGTGCGTATTGTGGATATTTTAATTTATGTATTTCAGTTAGTTAAAATAATAAAATTTCTCTTAAATTGATGTATTAATGGACTCTAGGTATATGTATTGAAATAATATGATAATTTATTGAGAAAATTCTATCAAAAATAAATAAAAATAAGTAATACTTTTAATTATAATACCGGTGCGCCTCAATGTTTCCGAGAATTAATTACTTAAAAATTTAAATGTTTTACTGTCATAATAATTATAAAACATAAAAATAGTTATACTTCATAAGATCACTAATATATTTTCAACGAACATCTCATGCTCTAAAATTAAAGATAAAAAATTGTATGTGATTTAAATACAATAAATGATAGTATAATATTTTGTGTGTAATATATATTTATACATTTTATGAACACATTTTTTTAACTACCTATAAACAAATATAGACGGTGGCTCTATAAATGAAGTTTGTAATCATGAGTGTACAACACATTTACAATCGTTTTTATCGGTGTTTTTATTAATCAATTTTCAAAAATGATATATAATTATTTATTCATCTGCATACATATATTAATTTTCGTTAATTTTTATTAAATACCATAATATAAAACATGAATGTTTACAGTTTTGTATTGTATTATTAAAGCAATAATATTAATGTTCAATTTAGGACTTACATCAATATTATTCTGTAATCATTTTATTTTATTTTATTACCTAGTGTTATAAAAATAGGGTTTCTAGTTTTCTATTAAATAAATGTCAACTGGTTTCATATGCAGGGTCATTTGAATTATAAAAACAGTACAATTACGAAAGACTATCTATACATGTTATGCCCACCGATTTTTTCATACACGATCCGAATAACCTAATAGTTTAAACGATGAAACTGTATACTTTATTATGTCTAATTTGATAACGAGACTAAAAAAAGATGTTTGGTTTTTTAAAACAAATTTTTCAGGCAATTAATGTTTATCAAATAAACTACCAACGAATAAAAATTGAGCTCTTCTATCTTAGTAAAATAGCTTTCTGATTACCCAGGTAATTTCAACGAAAATCTTGTAAAATAAAAAAATTGAACTTAATAAAAATTCTTAAACACGCTTTATGCTCATGAGATTTATTATTTTATTTTATTCCAAACCCTGCTCGAAATTTATTTTACAATAAAATTACAATGATCTATATTTATAAATTTTACTTTCATAATCAAACGAATAATAATACGTACTACTTGCTAGATCACATTAAACCGATTTAAATAATATAAACCACACCCAGTCTGTAAACCTAAAAAACTGCACATAAGACACACTTTAAGTAGAACTAACTTTTAATGACGAACTAACAACAAATAAAAATTAAACCCATAAAAAGTCATACATTTCTGTATATCAAATATATTCAATGCGCTAATCAAAATCCACAAATAAAAATTCTATAAATACCTTATTTTAATCCTTTTTGAAAAGTACTTAATTTAATGTACTTTTTTGCAGATTTGCTTATATAATATCTCACATACAATACATCTATCTTCACTTATATTTATTTATATGTAAATTTTATAAATTATAATCAATAATATATCCAATATCGGCAATATCCCCTTGTACCTATAAAATATTTAAGAGCCTTATCAATTATATAGGTTTTGTGTTTCTCAGTCTAAATTAGCAACTATTATATTTTCATCTTCTTACTAAAATTGCCTTGTCCTATTTCTATATTTGCTATTCAATTCGTTATTTTATCACTCGTTTTAAGTATTTAAATGTTTTTACTATTTTCAATTTATAATTACTAAACTACCTCTATACCGTATGAATCAACTTATTAGAAAACATCTATATCGCTTTCTCTATTAATATATAAACTTTCCTCTTTTAATCACACAGGCACCATGACAATGCCCTAGGTGGTGACCAATCTTTTTTTTACCAAGGGCCATAAAAAAAAAATGTTATTCAACGGGCCAAGAATTTAAAGTTTCTCTTTGAAATTAATGTCACATTTTAGTATTAAATAACTGATAAATTTAATAATTTATTATACAATAATTGATATAAAACTAGATATAAATATTAAGTTAAAATAAATAATAATATTTATTATTGTTATATATTTTAATATAAATATTCATGTATATTAATCTTTACAAGCGTCACATTTTCAGAATATTTTTATTTTTTTAATTTTAATTACTTTGGCGAACGAAAAAATGATCACGGACCGTATTTAGTTACTACTGCCCTATAGGCTATAGTTTCTCTATTAAGTAGTTCTTAATTTATGTAATCTTAAAAATAATTAGTATATAATTTACGTAAACACTTTTTCTTAACAAATTTTAAATACAAGAATAATCTATTATTTCTTTTTTCATTTAACAAATGTATGATACTACATACTCATATGAGATATATGGAGATTTTAGAATTAAAATCACGAAATTATACAATGTATTTTAACACAACTTAATACACGATTTAAATTCACAAAAAGTATGTATAAAAAATTTAAATTTCAAACTTGTTAGGATTAAATTATAATAATTTATTTAAAGATTGTTTTAACTTATAAACATGAATTAGTTTGAATCTTGCAAACCAAATATTATCAATGACGGAAATAATATTAAAATATTAAAAATTGTTCATAAAATACCAGTATTTTTTATATTGAACAACACAATACCGTAACGATATACTTTGAAGTTTTAGAAGCTAGTATTATATTTTTATTTTTTCTGTTACAGTAGAAACAGCAAAGAGGTCATTATAAAAATTAAAAAACGTTTATAACCAAATTTAAACCTCAAGTTTAGATTTACTTAATATAGACTATGAAAGGACTTAAGAAAAAAAAATTCAATATTTTTCAAATCCAAAATCTGAGAAAATGAATTGTTTAAAGTTAATACATTTCATACTATTTTCATTTCAAAATCTATTAGTAATTATATGTATTTAATTGGTTTATCTTTAATAATATTTCAGTAATATGTTATTATGTTAATGAATTATATAAAATTAAGTAGATATATTAATAAACATATACTTAAGTATCATCATGATATATTATAATGAATAGGTAGTAAAATAAAAGTCAAAAATTAATTATCATTGATTTTATTATAAACTTATAGATACACATTAAAATATTAAATATTTAATTTATGTGTAAAGTCGTGTAATTATTTTACTTTACTATCGTTTAACTTTGATAAACTTTCAAAAATAATATAGATAATATTATAATATATACATTTTAATTGTTAACTACAAAAGATACAACAGATATTTATCAGAAAATTATGTTCTTATATTATTAACACAATATTTTTGTATAAAGTAATTAGGTACCTACATTAAATATTTAAATGACATATTGTTTACTTTCAATAATATGGTGGTAATTTCATAATCTTTAGAAAATTAATTGTAATTATTTTAACAAAAATATTTATTTTTTTTTTTTAATAGTTGGTACTATAATTTTATATAATTTTAATAGATATTGTACCAATCAATAATATGCAAAAAACGACAGTGTTTCAAAAAATTATTTTTTTTTGGAGTCTTTTAAAAAAATAATTTTTTTTTTAAAAAATCATAAATTATAATACAAAATTAATTTAAAATAATGATATATTTAGGGGAACAAAATTATTACTTAAAATAATTAGCTGAAATGGATACTACATTTTATACATTTAAAATTAGTATCTATATGGATCATAAATATATTTTATCCAATAGTTTTTTAAATATAATTTTGATTTATCATTCGTCTTGATTTGATTGTTTGCTAGGTAGGTCAACTGGTCTTCTTTGTAGTGGCCTTCGCTTAGATAACAAAGATGATAATTTGTTTGTAGACGATGGAGGTGCCTCAGTTGTGCTGGTCGTGGTAGAAGAAGGTTGTTGTCGATCAACATCTTCTTCGTTTTGTAATTCTGCGTTTTCCTGTTCATTTTCCATTATTGGTTTCAAATCCTCAGATACTGGAGGCTCTTCAGTTTGAATCGACTTCTTTTTAGGCAACAAATTAGATAATAAATGTTTTCTATTTTGGCCAGTAACAGGAGGAGCTAAAGTTTGTGCTTTCGGTGCAAGTGAAGCTTGTTTTTCTGGTACTCTGAATCTAGATTTGTTTTTAAGTCTTGAAAGTGTGTCTGGTGTTGGGGTTGGGCTGGTTTCTTGTATCAGTTCCTAATAAATATAACAAATATTTAATTACATAACAATTACAATTTAATAAAAAATACTTTAATTAGATACAAACCTTTTCTTCTACTTCATCTGGAGAACTTTCTACGATAGGTGCTTGAGTTGTTGATTGTACAGGGGCCGCTGTTGTTGATGAACCCTTTCCTCCAAAGTTCAATCTTAATCCTGGTCTCAATGGTCTAATATTTGGTCTCGGTCTACCTCTATAAAAATATAACATTATAAATTACTCAACTGTTCTGTTTTTTTTTTTTTTTTAAGTCTACTTTACTAAATGTAATAATAACTTTTCGATCCACAGAGATTATGTGTGTCGAAGTAATCTTGTTCTGTTACTAGCTCCATAAATTATTGCTGTGTCATCGTTTAGTATAATAGGTATATTATATTTATTTATTTTTATTCTATTTTATTTTAGCGTATGTATTTTACTCAGTATAACTGAGCATTTTGTCAACTTAACATCGAGTCCTTTTGTATTTCCCCCATTTTATATTAATCTGGCACTGATACACAACACCAATAATTGACACGTTTTAAAGTTATGGACAGGTAATTGCGCCGTTAACAATTTAATTTTTGTATTAAGTAAATCATTTACCCGATAGTTTTAGCAGTTGTGGTTGTTGGCTCTGAAACTTCGAGTTCAGAAACATTGCTTTCGTTTTCTTCTGTTACTTGTTGTATAGGTGCTGCTGTTGTAGTTGTTGATGCAGATGTTGTAAACTTGTTTCTACTATTTTGTCTCCTCAAATTGGATCTGAAATGTATATTTATTATTATTTTAGGCTCTAACTTTCAAAAATATAAATTATTGAAAACTAAGTATATACCTTTCCGCAAAGTTAGGTCTTGGTGCTGCTGATGTAACCTCTACATTTTCATCAATAGGAGCTGTGCTTGATATGGGTTTACTTGCGCGTGTTCTTTGACGACCGAAGGAAGGTTCTAAAATAATAATTTTATGTAAATAATCAACTTTATATTTATAAATAAATTATATGCGTATTATTAATTATCATGATGCTTAAAGTTGATAAATAAAGTTTTCAAATACCTAATGTAACAAAAATACAATATTAAAATAAATTACTTTGTGCTTTTGTTACTACTTCGCTTTCAGTAGTGGAAGATTCTTTATCAAGAGCGGCTGTAGAAGATTGATATCTCTTGCTATAGACAGATCCCTATAAAATATAATATGATATTTAAAAAAAAAAATAAACAAAAATATATTAGCATGGGAATATGTATAATATACATTAAACCCATTGAAGCTTAAAAAGTATCATAACTCGTGGTATTGACATTATTGATATGCTATTGCCTATTTTACAATACAGATCACAATTATTATACATTTACACCATATTTATTTATTATGCTATATAAAATTAAAATAATAGTGTAGTTTTCATAATAGTCTGCGATTATATAAATAAATTACAAATAAATAATATCTTTTTACTGGGAAACATTCTATATGAATGTTTACCAATCAATGCAGTGGTTAAAAGTAATATGTAGATTTAACGCTCTTTACTTAAAGTGCATATTTTTAAAATTCCTTTCCACTGTTGGTAGGAAAAACATTTAACGTATTAACAATGGTTTCCAATTATTTACAATATCCCTAAATTTATCGTTTAGGTACTAATAAAATATTAAATTACCTGTGTGTTCCGTTCTCGGGAAGGTTTGAATTTACGTTTTTCAGTGACCTCGTCGGATGGTGGTAACTCAGTTGTCGTTGTCGTAGTGGTCGACGTTAACGAATTCCTGTTACCCACGGAGCCGCCGCGATAACGGCTACGCACCGGCCCGGATCCAGGAGCTTGACGTGCTGGTGTCGGTGCTGGAGTGGTAGTGGTTGTGGTAGTAGTTGTTGTCGTTGTTGTCGTTGGAGCTTGTGTTGTGGTGGTTGTGATCGTGGTTGGTACCAGCCGCAGAGTAGTTGGGAATTGAGTTTCGCTGTCCTCAAACCTCGTGGAATGTTCATTCGATAATATCGTGTTGGCCGTTTCTTCGCTACGTGTTTGCTGCAAAATGGCGTACAGGTCTACTGCCCCTTTGTCTGTCGATCCTATAGCAAATTCGGTTGTTTTTTAAACATATCATATAGAATTCATACTGCAATTTGCAGTTATTTGTACCGAAATTCAATAAAAGAAAAATACCGAATTTCGTGTTATTATTATTTTAAGAGGACGTCACATTATGATGTATTAATTTACTGTTACTGCACACAACAGATATTACAGGTAGTAGATATGTCAAAATATAGTAAAAAACATACTTATACATACCTACTACGTACGCTTCAATCGTTAGTAAAAAAAAAACCCGTATAGTCATTAAATTAATATTATGAACTAAAGTCAATCTAAATCTTATTAATAAATAATAAAAAAACAAAACATTTTAATGTGACTTCCTCTTAAGTAATGTAATGATTGATGATAGTTAATGAAAGTCATAAATAAGAAATGATTCCCAATTTAATCTTTTTTTATAAACATTACTGTAATTCAGACAATTATATTATATATTAAATACTAAAACTATATTTACTTTAAGTTTCTTATGGGAACAATAATAACAACTATACACTAATTAATATTATCTTTAATAATCGCCCAATATAATTAGTTAATATAAAAGATCAATAATATCTGTAACAAAAATATTCTTACTTTAAAGAATAGCGGGAGTATGTGACAGATAATTTTCTTGTCACTCAAAAATCAAAAGTAAATATATTTTTATTTCTAATCCATTTACTTGATAAATATTATAAATATCATAGAATGCAGAGTTACGTGAAAAAATCGATTAATATTTAATTTAATAGCCTAATCAGAAGGTACTAAATAATGTTCAAGGAACCATTAGCTCGCTATTGATTCATTAAAAGCTTAGTGATTGATCGTTCATGCAACAAGGATACAATTTTTAACAGCATATTTTTTTAATTCAAATGATAAATTATAATAAATATAATTTTAAAAATAATGCCAAGAATAGAAAATAATTACGCTTAAATTATTTTAAAACCATTAATAAATTTAATATATCTATGTATATATATTACACAAATAATAATTTCAATATAAATTATTCAAATATCTCTTTACAAAAATTATATTTATTTTTAGTTTAAAGGATTCAATATTTTTTTATTTTTATCTCAACAACTGATTTTAAAAACTCTATTATTTGTAATTAGATATTAGCAAGTCATTTTCTTAAACTATCTGATGCTTACTGACACCCACCCGTAAACAAGAAACCAAAGGAGAGGTTCATACCCGTACACAATAGGTGTATCCAATCTACCGATCACAATGATGATAATAAAATACAAGCTATACCTGAATAATAATTTAATAATTAATAATCATATCATAATCAAAAGCAATACTACACTATTATGCAATGTTAGTGTAAGAAATGAAAATAGTCAGGCGTTAGTAATTTCATTCTTAACGTTAAATCTGTATTTTAACGATAAAAATATTATTGAACATAACTTATTATTATCTTGAGTTAAAATATAAAGGCTCACAAGTAATTATATTGAAATATAACGATTCTTGTTAAAAAGTAATGTTAACTGAAGCATGTTAAAAGCTACATATAAAAACAACTAAAGCAATGTATCCATAAATACACGGTTTAAAAACCATCCAGCATGTCAGTATGGTTAGCTGATATTAGTATACGTCCGTCGCGAACCTGCGGTATAACGTTGGGTGACGATCGTGACGACCTCGTCGGGGGTTAATGTTGTCGTCAATGATAACCCCTTAGTATCCACATCGGTATTGTCTTGATTCCGATCTAAGCTAACTGTTTCTGTTACAGTTGCTACTGTTTCTGTCAGCTGAGTGTTATAAGCGTTATTAATAGTTGCTACTTGATCTGCTGGCATCGCGGTCGTTTGTACCACAGCATCTGAAAATATGTATTTTCACCAGTTTTAACCTACCTCGCACAGCCGCCTCTTCTTGATACGCACAGTTGGCCTTCGAGGTTAGATATTATTCACACACACACACTCACAAATTTTCATTTACACACGTATACGTGATAATTTAATAACTATTAAAATACAACAAATATTTTATTCTGTACAAAAGTAGATATTATATTAGTCTTTAGAATTACGCCCATATATTATGCATTAATATAGTATAAACTGGATTTTCCTTCAATGCCCGTTATAAATATCATATAAAAATAAGTCAAATATTGTTTTGGTCAATTAACCCTTTATCCGCTAAATTAACCTTAAATGAAAATAATTTCCACATAATTTACTATAACCCAGATAATGTGTTACTGTGTAGTAAACACGTTATATTATAGCAATCTACATAACTACATACCTAGGTATTTACAAAATACTTTTCTATTAAATACTATTGTATAATATTTTGTCATTAATAAATCATTATTAGTCTATGCCAGATATTTATAACTTACCTTTGTGATTTTCGTGTCTTGGTTTAGTAACTTGTGCATGTTGACCATTACTAGAATGAGTTCTAAAAGCGCTGCTGTCCACCAAATCCAAACCTGGTTGGTGTGGGCCTTTTTAAATGTATACGGTTTTGTTAAAATAAATCATTCATTAAATAGGTGCTTAACTACGTTTACCATTGTTATTTGCTCGTATACGAGTAATCGGAGTATCTGTAGCGGGTATAGCTGTCGTAGCAATTTCCTGAGCCGGTTTTGAATTGCCGCGAGATCGGACAGGGAATCTAGGATTATGAGGAAGACGCTCTTCGGAAACTGGTAACGAAGATGACGGAACTGATAAAGCTTCTTCGAGATTACGTCCAGAATCCCTAAATAAAATGTGTTGAAATTTAATATATTCTGTATAGCTTAATAATTACGGTAACTAGCTCAAAATTAGTTATTCAAAATGTAAATTATATTCATTGTACAGAGTGATTCACCAAATACACTCAAACTCACCCCCATTTTTTTCCTAATAAATTAAACTGTTTTAATTCTGATTTATAAACTTTAGGCATAAAAAAAACTCCAAGACCATGTTTTCAAACATAAATTTCCTTTTTTTTCAATGTGAACTACATTTTTTAATTGTAAATTATCAAAGAGATGATTTTTTATCAAAATATTTATGTTAGCATACAAATCAAAATTCAATATTTAAAAAAAATAGTTAGTAGAATCTGAGTTAGAAATTTAACTTTGTTCATTAATTATATTAAGTATAGAAAATTTGGAAACTATAATGATTTAAACATTTAAATAATTATTAATATTTAATATAAATCTATTAAAATTGTAGATATAATTTATAGCAATTATTGACCACCCTAGATTAAATATAATATTTATATTACACTCTTTATGAACAATTTTATTAAGGACTACTACTACTACGTATACTACATTAAGGTTAAAATTTAATAACTCAGAGACTAAGATTATACGAATTAGAAGTTGAAGAGACTCCGCCAGTATAAGTAAAATAAACAGTCATAAGACATAAATTCATTGTTGCATAATTTCAAGTAATATTTTATAAATACACAGAACAAATGGTGATAGGTAGAACATTTTTATTTCCTACAATCATAATTGCACACATGAAATATAATTAAATAGGCACTAATGACTGAAGATATCATACGTAGATATATCCTGATTCAAAATTAAATATATGATGCCCTCGTTAAGTAAACGGAAGAATTAGATCAAGTATTAAAAAGACGCTGACCTATATTCTATAGACCTAAAGTAAAATGTATAATAATACATTTAATATGACAAAGATGTAGACAGGTATATACATTATTATGCTTAAAGCAATTAAATATATATATATATATATATATTGATACCTAGTAGCGGACTTCATTGATATTGTTGTTTTGATTCATTCATCATACAATAAAATATATTAATCGTGACTTATACAGGTTAGTGTTATAAACTATAATTCGACATTATTACATTGCACCTACGATCCAAAACAGTTACTTTATTTCGTTACTGTTTGACGTTTGAATACCTATTGTAAAATTATTCATTAAATCATATTAATATCTCAGATAGTCAAATCGATCATTCGTTGAGTAGATATGTGTACCTAGAAGTAGTGGTAGTATGTATAGGTAGTAAATATGTAATTCATATACAAAATATTTTCTTCTAATAATATTTTCTAGTAGGTATACCTAGCCGCATAGCCGCATAGGGATTTTAACTCTTAACCAAACTTCCCATATTTTATCACTTTAGCAGGTACTAAATTAAACCACAAATTATGTTAATAAAATAATAAGGATATAATATTATTATTCAGTTGTCGTGTGTGTCTAATTTTAACATGGATAAGTAGCACTAAACGACCTTCAACTGCCTAGACGTTTAGTTATGTAGACCAGTTGTCGATACAAGCCATAAGGCATATACTACAAGTTGTACCAACGCCACAGTAAAATTATTTTCAACAAATCTCTAACGTTCAAAAGTGATAAGAAATACAGTGTTAACGTATCACTGATATTAAGATAAAGATAATATTGTGATAGATCACTGATCGGTGGACAATGATAACATGTGATCATTGTGATTACTAAGTTAAATATTTTTATGACTACGTATTTTCAATCATAGCTTATAAATTGTTATTTTATTAATACAGTGCAAAATCGCATAGTTACTTCAGTTTACTGTAATCTATTTCAAATAATAATGATATTTCATCATATATTTAATTTTTTACCGTGTATACGATGTGTAACGTTTTATCGGACGTTTTACACTTCCGGTAAATTGCACAAAAATCAATTGGAAAAATTAAAATGGTTTAATAAGAGATATTTCAACGAACAGTCGATATTTAATTTAAATACTAACGTCCCAAAAGATGTGCTTCTATACAAATCATCTAGCGACAAAACGTACAAAATGATCAGTGTGTTTTCTATAGTTCAGTTTGGTTTTTGGATTACAGTAGCAGATTCTTACAATGTCTTATTGAACAAAGAGCCCGACAATAATTCAAACCATCAACCAATATCATGGGTAGATAAAATAAAATCTCGAGGAAAAATAGCAACACTCGGCATTCCCATCGCCTGTTTATGCATGGGTAAGAAATAAATTATAAATTTATTAAATTCTTATTTGTTTAAAAACTGAAATTTAAATATTAATATGTTTAAAGGTACAATATTAATAGCTATATGCTCTGTTTACACAATGAAATCTGTAAAAATGTTGGTTTTATGCAAAGGAGGTGATCGTCTGAGTATAACATCATTTGGTTTTTTCAATCGAAATATAACAACAACCATACCTCTTGAAACAGTAAGCAAATTTTTTAATATCCACAAATATCAATGACAAATTTTCATCAATAATCAGATGCTTGCCACATGTTTTCTGACTGACATGATGTTAATACTCTACTTTACTATTTCAAATCCAATGAATAATATATAATATTTTACTTGTATAGTTTTAAATTAGAATATTGTTAATATGTATATTGTACACTACTACACGCTTATGTTTCTCTTTTAGTACTATAAAATTATATTGTTTCAGGTTAGCTGTACTGTTGGTAGAAATTCGAGTGGTCAAAGTATACCACTAAAAGTCAAAGGAAAATGGTTTCACTATACATTAGATAAAAATGGCGAAATTTATAATCCCAAATTATTTGATTATACTGCGGGTTTGAGTAGGAATGTATAAATATTTTTTTGTTCATTTATTGCATAGTACTAAACATTTTGTAATTTTTGTAAGTACTTACTTTGTTTTACTATTGTGTTCAGCAATATCATTAACTGCAAAGTTAGCATGTCCTTCAGGTTCTTCTGTAGTAACAGTATGTTCTACTGCAGAAAACCTAAAATTTAAATTAAATTAAATGTTATTTCAGATGAAAATTAAATTGTGTGTTTTATAAATTTAAAAAAAAAATGACTACTTATGTATTGTTCAATGAACTCTTGATAATTTATTTTATGAACTGTAAATTTTATATTTTATAAATAAGATATTTTGAGTTTTTATTCAAATTTATTTATTGATTCTTCTAAAAATACTCCAACAAGGATTTATAAATAAAAAAAAATTTAATTTACTCCTAGATGTAAGAAGATAAGATTCAATATCAAAAGTACAAAACACATTTGTCTATTTAGATTTGAGTACCAACTTATGGATTGAACATTATTATTACTTGACATATTTCTTTTAAATACTTGTCAAAAATTTTATCCCAGTTTAACAAAACAATTTTTTTTTTTACTTTATTTAATTTTTCCGAATTTTGCGATTTCCTAACTCTATAATTAGATTTACCTATACCTCAATAAGCAAAGGCTATCACACTATTCACATTTCCTAATATTACCACAGTGAGTGTTTTTGGTCAATTAGCCAACTAAATGTTAATTTATAAAAAACCATGATAATATTGCAACTTATGAACCATTCTACATTGATAGTAACTTTTAAATAAGTTAAAGGAGATAAAACTGCGTTTTAAATATGTTCTATGTAATAATATTCAATTAAAATGATTAACGACTATATTTTTTACCAATTAAAAATCAAATACAACTAATTTATTATTGTATTATAAAATTGTGAATGATTGGTACTAACCTGCCCTTGTTAGTATTTTGGACAAATTGGTTTTCATCTTGTACAGCAGCGGGTTTTTTTGGTTTGCTGTTTTCTTTGATATCCTTGTTGGGTTTTGAACTGGTTGGGGGCGAACTTGAAGTGCTCTGACTAGCTGTAATTTGAAACAAATAGTTTCGGATTTTGGAAATCAAAAAATTATTATAAATTGTTAAAAATTATATATTATATTATAATTACCTTTGGAACCGGGTTTTGCGTGTTCTTCATCCTCGTCATAATAATAATAGACGTACTCATATTCGTATTCTTGGCCGTTTGGCGCTTTTTTGATATTTACTCGGGACGCCTGAGAAGAAGCTGAACCGACGATTGGTTGGTTCCCATATGGGGAATCCACAAAGTCAAACAAGCCATCGTCTTCTTTGTTATTATTTTTTGTTTTATCTTGAACTTTTGAAGGGTTCTGAGTGATAATCTCTTCCCGCTTAATCCTAACAAAATACATTTTAATTAACAATATTGGTTTGGGTATTCGATTGACTTACTTTGATTTATTCGGCTTAGTGGCAAAACTGTCGGAAGTAATATCATCTGTATCAATTGGTGCAGTATATTTTTTTTCTGGCTTTGTTTTCCTTAATCCATCTTCGTCGGATGGATACAATTTTTTATGCTAAATAAAAAACACAATATGGTATTTACTATATTTTACACAAATAAATGTCACAATTAATGTATTTACTGTGTTGACAAAACCGTCGTAACCCTTATAAAAAGGTACCGACTACATTCAATTCTCTACTGGAAAAAAGTGTCATCAGACTCAAAAAATGTTGTGAGATCGATACATTTATTGTTTCGCTTAAAATTTTAAGTAATGTATTACTTAACTAAATCTAATACATAGTACTTAACAATATTACATTGACGTTTTGTTAAATGTATCTTAATAATTCTATATTATTTATTATGTTTTATTTTTAACTCAAAATCGATTCGGATAATGTGCTTTAATACTATCATATAAACCGCAAAATTAATTTTACGCTAGATGAAACAGCGTTTTCGAAATAAATGTGAGCTTCATTTTTATTCATTGTATAATACGATTATAATGGTATCCTTTAGGTTAAGTACCTAAAAGTAATATTAGGTAGAACTTTATTACGCTATTAATTGTTGATGTATGTACTTAACATTGACAAGATATTCACTTGTATTCGGTATAAAATAAGAGTTTTGACGCAATAATATAATCGTTACATAAAATTATTACGCGACGAACATAATAATATTTTCTTTTATTTAATTGCTGACCCGTGATATTTATAATAACTATTTTTATGACTCACGTGCCCCCCAGTTGACATATTTAAAAAATATTTTTATATATCTTTGAATGTATTGGTACTTACCGCGTAATTTTTTTCTTCTATTGGTACAGAACCAGTGACTTCTTTTATACCCGTTTGTCCTTCGTCTTGGATTTTCACATCCATATCGCTCTCTGCAATGAAAATCTCGTTAAAGGTATAATTAATCATTTACTAACGCAAATTTTTACGTTATTTTTATTTAAAAAAAAAAAAAAATTAATTTTATCAAAAATCCACAATTACTTACCTAAAGGTAAGCTGTGAACGCTCGACGAAGGCATTCCCGTGTGTATGCTAACATATTCTTCTCCTGGTTTCGGTTCAGTAATAACTCGAACAAATTTCTTCCTATCATTCGGTACGGCACATGCAACGGCCAAAATACCGAGGAGTGAAAATAGCAACTGATTTCTATGCATTGTGTATATTATGTTTGTGCAACAGTTCTATAAAACAAAAATGTAAAAACATAATTAGTTTTATCCAATATTTCGACAATATATTTCATTTAATATATTTTAAAAAAATTCTGATAATGTTATTCAAAAATAATTTTGCTGTTGTACTAAGTGAATATTTTATTAATGGGAGACTGATCAAAATAGCAAATATTGTAAGTCCGTGTAGTAATAAACCTAATCGCTATATTACCTTGCTTTTATCTCCGACAATATTGACGTCTACGTGTATATTTATATAAATTTAATAATTAATATTACACAGTTAAAAGAAACATTAATTATAATAAGTATTTATTTAGCGTTGTAAAGTAAAATAAGATGTATTTATCTAAACTAGAGGTAGATATTAAATAAATACTCCTACTTATACTTGCAAATAAGTAAAAACAGTGTAAAGTGTACACATTAATTAACTACAAACCAAGGGCGGATCCAGCATGTATTTACGATTGGGGCACTTTATAGGAAAAATGTTATAATATAGATATATCCCCCTACAAAAAAAAAAATTTCGATACTAAAATTTTTTTTTTTTTCCAACGGGGGTGGCACTTGCCACCAGTGCCCCCCCCCCCCTGGATCCGCCCTGCTACAAACCCTACGTCTTAATAGTGTATACTTTCTTATACATTTTTATAGGTATAAACTATAATTTTTATATAATAGCAGATTAGCATTATATCGACTATCAAGTTCTTACAAATTTAAATCTACAATAAATTAAGTACTTATGTTGTATAAATATATATATATATATATATATTATTTGTTTATTTTTATAAGTACTAATGCAATATTTTTGATTTCATTATATTTAAAGAAAAAATAGTTCAAAATATGTTTGTAATAACTAGTTATCTATAAACATAATCTCCTTAAATGCTTTATGCTATACGTTTAGATATTAAATCAAAAATTATACTTTTAATATTCAAATAAGTAATAACTAAAAATTTTCTAAATTTTAAAATTATAATCTATAATAAAAATTAAAATAATATGATTTGGATCGAAAACAAAAAAATTAACTCTTCAAAATATATTTTTATTAATACTAATTAGTAGTGACTAAAATTTCATAAAAATATGAAAAGAACTGAACATTTTTGAATAATATTCGTATAATATCTATTGACAATCATTAATACAAAATTGTTGTTAAATTGAAGTTTCATTAATAAAATAAAATACATTTAAATAAATAACATTATATAGATATCTCGTGTATAAATAAACTCAAAACATATTTGTAGTGTGTTCAATATCATTATATATATATATATATATATATATAGTTGTACACAATTTTAAAATTTATAACACATAGTTAAAATTATTTGACAATCTATTATGTAATTTATATTTTATTGATTTTATTTCGTAAACGTTTTGTTTGAGGGCTAGTAAAATTCTTCCAATCTTTATTATATGTTCATAATTTTCTAATGTAGTTTTAACTGTCCATATCGTAACTTTTTGTGTTTGTTTGTGCCTCACGTTACATGTAATACCACATAAATAACTCGACAACTCTTTAAACCCATCACTTATAAGCATAAACAACAAATCTGACCAAATCAAATTCAAATCATTATTAATCCGATTGGCAACCGTAATTATCCAAGCTCCAGCGCCTCTATTCGGTTCTTCTTCCCACATGGGCTGTATTCCATTTTTGAAAAAATAATAACTGGCTCCTAGTGGCAAGCAAGAGGGCAGTTTTGCTTGATTGTAGGCCTCGATAAATTGTGTAACCGTTGATACTTCGAATATCTTTTGGAAGTTCGTTCTCCAATCATCATCCTCTGCGCACTTATCTTTGTACCAAAATGTCCAGTTATTAGATAGTGGGACTTCAACATAACGTGTCATATTTGAAATATAGGTTTATATTTATAATAAAAGTGATGTATAGATGAGGTGGTAGTAGTAGTAGTAGTAGTAGGTAGTAATTGTAAAAATATTAGTATTTAAGTTTTAAAATGTTTAAAATATAAAACACCCTAAACTTACAATTTAAATACAACAAAATTTTTAATTTTCTGTGAAAAATTTTATTTGTTTAATGTTATGTTAATAAAACAAAAATAACATGTAAATATATTTATATTGTACGCATGTTGATAAATTTATTTTATTTGTAGCTAGTTATATCTTGATAAATAATTTATTTTTCATTTTTGAGTTATTTAATGTAATTTTCAAAATTAATTTAGTTTTTCCGTACAGAAGTACCTATTTATGAATAAAATAAATATTTAACAGGATTTTGTCGATGATACTATTATGAACCATCTATCATCATAACTACTAAGCACTAATCTTAAATTTAAAAATTTAAATTTTTAAAATTATTTTAAGCATTATGAATACCAACATTTACCAAGAAAATTATTATTTTACTTATTTTATATATTGTGTAATTATAATAATACAACTGTATCCTCAAGATTTTAATATTTATCAGCATTAAATTTTTATTATCAAGTACAGGACACATAAAGGTAACATTTATTTTACTTGTGCATAAGTAACACGAATTTCCAAGGCAATAAAAAAAATTAAGATCTAACTTTAACTATAAAACCCTCAAAGTAAGTTTATTATTATTAATAATCATTATATATACATATATATATTTAAAAACCAATAACAACTTACTACTACTTGTCATAATAAAAATAAAATAATATAGAACGATTTACAACTCTCATTTTTCTAATTTATAAATTATATAATATAATTATCAAATGGGTAATAATTTATTTTTTTAATTTAGTAAAATTAATCGATTTTTTATGATACAGACTATTTTATTTGATTTTTTGCAGTATGCATTTAAAAATAATTTGCGGAGAGGAATGGGCCTCTTAATTTTATAGATCCCGTAATCGTGCGTCCCCTGTCTCTCTTTTAATTCAGTCTTAATTAATTTTCAAATAATAATATAGTTTAGCTCCGGGTATTTCTATTTAAATTATTTCTCTTAAGACACACTCTCACAC
This sequence comes from Melanaphis sacchari, assembly GCF_002803265.2. NCBI lineage: Eukaryota > Metazoa > Arthropoda > Insecta > Hemiptera > Aphididae > Melanaphis > Melanaphis sacchari. Next base: position 5,869,901 of record NW_020271042.1, read on the forward strand.
GACGTTAATTAGGTACCTATTTGAATTATTAATATTCAATGGTCAAATTATAATAAATGCTGTAAACACATAGTGATTATTAATAACTGTAATAGTATAAAAGATTTATTTTATGATTTGAAAGTACCTATTCTATTGTACGAAATTTTTTCAGTTATAATATATTGACTATTGCTAAGTGCTTAGTGCTCTATAATAATGTCCGACCGCAAATTAAAGTCGGTGAGATTATTCTAATGTAATCCAACGTGGCAACGACCAACGTAAATAATAAATTATTATTCTATGACATCTTCAGTCTATTCAATTATTTAAGAACATTTCTAGGGTTGTTTTTAGGAATAAAGACCGCTGGAAGCATTTCTCGTAATATTCAGGTACTCATATAATTATAATAATAGACACAATCAAATCTTCTAAATTATGTTAGTAGTGAAAGTTTTTAATAAAAAAATAAACACATTTTCTCGTTCTCGTAGTTATTGTATTTGTTAGGTATCCAAAATCTACAACATGTCACTCACATAATTAACTAATAATTTATGATATAATTCAATAATTGAATATCGACCAAAGCTTTCATAATTATCTATATATGCATTATACAAACGTAATAATTAAATTATTTATTCAATTATGTCATGTATGATGTTTAACCGTTTGGATAAAAGTGAAAAAAAACAATACAATTACGTGATGTTTAACATTTTGACCACGTCATAATAATACCTACGTACATAACGAATAATATACGCAATAATTTTGGATATTTACCAAGTATTTTTTTGATTTACGCCTGATGTACAAAATACATTATCAGTTTATTTATCGAAATCGAATCATCGTTGGCATTAACGAAAATGACCATAATATGCATTGTATAATAAGAGGGTGGAGTAATATTCATGTTCTAACATACAACATGATTAGAATAATATATTATTGTTGAAATGCATAAAAACTATGCATTTTTAATACCTCGATGTACTTACTGATTATAAAAGCACTCTAATCGTTTTATTTCATAAACAATATAATAAATATATTTTTATTAAAATCTAAAGTTATATTTGCTTTTATTGAATGGTAATTAATGATTATTGTAATAGATATGTAATATACGAAGTCATCTTGTTTATTTAATGATTTTATATCGCTATTTTTCCGTAGGTAAGACATTGAATTTTCAAATAATAGCAAGGACCCCTGAAGACTTAAACACTTAAAACATAGAGTTGAAAAAATAAATTACATTAACTATACTATAATAAATACATAACATCAACTTGAATAAAATAATTAAATTTAAACATCATTAAAAATTTTTTACACCTTATCCGATAAAAAAATTAACTGATTAATAGATACCTATAATATATATTATAATTATTGTGATTGAATTGTATACTATTCAAATTGATCAATAAGCATATATTTAACACATTTGATAATTTATATTGTTATTCAAATTATATTTGCAAATCATTAAGCTACTGATAGCGTCTACGTATTCTATACATCCATAATGATATATACGAGTATAAAGACAAGTCGGTTGTGTTGTAATAATTGATAAAACAATGTTAATTTAAATCGATACCTAGTAAATTTTTTTATAAGAATATAACATGGAAGTAATACAATATAAAAACGCTCCTATAACAAATAAAAAATATTTGTCTCGAGGTTATTGGGCTTCTAGAACTTAGATCAAGGTGCTTCCTGGCTCCATTTTATTTCTATAGATTTACAAAGAAATGTATTATGGACAATTTACGATACTCATAATATTATATAATCTATAATTGCATTTTATAACTGGTCCATATTTAGTTCCATATTCGTACTATCGATCGATGAATTATTATATTATTAACATTCGTGTTGACCTTTTATGTTGATCAGAAAATATCAAAATTATAAAATAAAATATATTAGACGTGTTACCACTAAAACACCAGGAAATCATCCAATTACGTTAATTTTATTAATACCTCTATATTATTATATCTAATTAAATTTGCGTATTTTAGATTTATAAATTATATTACTATACTATATGCTATTACGCCATATATGCTATTTTATTTGCAGAGTACACCGAACAAAGACTGTAACATGATAATATAATATGTAAAAAGCGTTTTGCACATATGACGCATTTAGAGGTGGGTATACCTATCTGTCATTGTAATTTTACAATAGCATTGCACAAATAGCAGCGCCAACCCTTGAAAATAAAATGCGCAACGTTTACTATTAATATATGTGCACACGTCACATACTCGTATACTACCTATGTATTACATAGTATTTGAACCCATATTGTTCGGTCATGCGTAAACTTTGACCCGTTCCGTGTGTTTCTATTCTGATATCATTATGTATTATTAAAGATGAGGCTGTACCATCAATCCATCATTGCTTGAATCCTTTCACTTTAAGCTTTCTATACATCTGATTCGATACAATCCACAGTTCGAAGTCGTCGCGCACGAGCCCGACAGAGAAATGACAATGCTGCATACAGGTATATATCAGCGAATTCACATTCGCATTCCACCAACACTTTTCAACCAAAAACCGTGCTGGCACTACATGTTCAAAACACGAATTGTATGTAGGTACTATGTACCTATATGGCTATATAGTTATAAAGACTTCACGCCGTTTAACGACTAGCATGCGTACGAAGTATGACAGTAAAATTATTATTTATGTAATTTAAAATTTCGTGCGAATACCTTTGCCGTTTATTCGTGGGACTTGTTATTATGTTTATCGAAATAGTGATGGATGTAGATACCTATATGTCATATAGGTACCGTAACATATGAAATCGCAACACACAGCGTCGGTGATAGCTGTTTAAGCTGTTTATACATTAAACATGAAATAAAAAAATATTATATATAGGTATATATTACATATTATGATATGTGTAGATAACACACATAATTCAAACTCTTGATCATTTAACGTTAATTACTTTGTATGTACACTTTAATTATACGTATGAGTTGACTTTTTTTTTTTTTTTGTCACTATTATAGGTAGGTACAGTCGTTTTATACGTAAAATTATGTTTTCGAAAAAAATTCTCTCATGTCGTTTGAGATCATTGCAATTTACAACACATAACATTTCAACAGCTAAATAAATTATATTTTTTATCATTATCATATTTTAAACTTTTTAGTAACAACATACATATAATATTTTATTTCGTATTCCTAAGTAAAATATACTTTTACTATTTTAAATATACTATTTCCACACATAAAAATATCCAATATAATAAATTAATTATAATTTATAAGCATTTAAATAGTATAATGATCGGAATTGTACGTACACGTAAAATACTGATTCACTATTGATAAAATAATAATAATATGCTTATGGTGGCGTTTCGTTGTTTGGTATATACTAAAGGTATTTAAACTCACAATATTAAAATATAATGATAACCACAGCAATATATTATAATTATGTTTATATTTGACCAACCGTCTAGGTACATTCACATATTAAATATTATATATATATATATATATATATATATATACATACATTTGTGTATAATATAACCACTGCAGAAACGAATTCAATATCGTTAGGTAACACGCAGCTCTTAAATACAATGGCTACAATGCCGCAAACAATATAAAATATCTATGTGGAGATAATAATTACACAACTCCCCGATACATATACAATATATTTTTATACGTACAACGCCTACAACCTATGGTGTATGTTTATAATATATATATATATACATATAAACATGGCATCGAGTACTTATACCCCGCGAGTCGTTCGCGTGCTTGTTATAAGACTATAAGACATGGCTGGTATATTAATGCGTCACGAAAGAGCGTTTCCTAAATGTTTACAATAGGTTAAACGGCGATTATTATTATTTTGACAATCGATAGATATAAAAAGCTAAACACACACAGCCATACAGGCATACATTAAAGTCTGAATTATACTCAGACAGCACAACGTGATGTGTGAAATTTGAAAAAAAAAACAATATGATTTCAGCACTCGCGGCACTTGCTATGAATTTAGAAATTTTATGTTGTTGAACGCCGAAAATCAAAATCAAAAAAAATTATTACGCGTTTACACTCGCGATGACAGAACGGCGGACAATATCATATTTCTGAATATTATTAATGTTATTATAGAATAATATACCTATTATACCTTCACAAAACAGCTACTTCAGTTGTTTATATTATGTTTATTGGTTCATTGCGCTCGCGTGTCTGCAACGCGATGAATACAAATTCTGTGGGGGCTGACGGATATAAACGAGTTACCTACCGATATAATAGAAAGACAAACAATAACCATATTGCTTGTGTGATATTTTTGTATACTTGAATTTGTGTATGAAGTCAACGGTGGTGTGCGCGATCATTGACCGCGATGATCATACACAACAACGGACACGCGTGGCGCGCGCCTCATCCGATCTTCTGACTTTATATTACCATTGATTATAAAATAATCTATTCAATAATCAATGATATTACTTTGGCAGCCTCGGGGCTGATGAAATATTGTTATGGAGATTTTTTTTTTTTGCCCTCCTTAATCAAATTATTTGCTTCTCGTGGGCATTATTCGTGTATGTCTATATAATATAATATTGATAGATTGGCGCAAAGTTAGGTTAAGTTCTCAAACCTTATTTTTGCGGACCACAAAATGTGAATAATAAATCGGTAAAAAAATGACAATAATTTTTGATGTATTTATATTTTAAACTATATTCTTTATTGCCTTATAGGAACCGCTGTTTTAGTGTACCGCAGTTTTCAAACCTCTGATATACACCATGTAGGTACTTTATATAACTAGGGTGGTGAGATGAAGCCAATTTACTTGAATAGTACCGGTTTAAGAAAAATAAACTTTTTAAAACTTTCCTTTAATTCGATAATTGAATTAACGGTTTTAGGTCCATACTTTAGCAAAAATAGCACGTAGCAGTCTATAGATATAACGAGTGGTGACTGACCAAAATTTTTGAAAAATAATAAGGAGAATACGAGCTGTATACATACAGCGTATACACTACACCTACAAATATATACCCCGAAATTTGTATCATTGTTGTTATACAACGAAAACGAAATACTAATGTGGAATTTTGAATGTTGAAAGTATAAGTATAGACAAGTATAATAAGTACCTATGTTACTTATGCACAAGCATTATATCCATTAAGCCTCTTATTTACAGGTATATTCATAAATTATATAAACGCATACGGCTTAATCCATTGTTATAACTATTATAACGTTCAAACATATATCTCGCACCTAAATATACACTAAAATTTGGTATAATAAATAAAATGGTCAAAACTGTACTTCCTGTTGGTCAAACGGTAGAAAGTGATAGTTTTAATAGTATAACATCCTCGTCCAGTTATACACATAATAATATTATACACCTATAGGTACGGCTGTACATTTATATGTATTGCATAAATTGTATATTATTTACGCATATATTTTTGTTTTATAATAATCTACGAACGGGAACGCCGGGTGAGTAGTGAAAAGTTGACAATCTGGTTAATCGGAAATTTGGAATTTAAAGGTCAACCGGATTGTTAAGGCGAGAAAAAAAATACGTAATAATTCAAGTGTGTACATACCTATATACGCGGAACGTAGCAACTACGGCGCCTACAGCCGTATGTATTTATGCACACAACAAGCTTATAGCTGTTGTAATGTAACGATATATATATATACCCTCCGAGACTATTAAACCCGTTTAAAGTTTTTAGTTATAATATTATATACAAATAAGATATATAAAATTAGGGTTGTATTTTAATCTTTTAAAACCGAAGGTTTAATACTAATATTAATATAAAATATTATATACTATTTAAGTAACAATGTCAAACATTGTGCAACGAAAGTGAAAATTTAAAATTCAATAATATTTATTTTTACGTGTTAAAGATATTGAACGATATATTGCGGTGTAGTGATGATACTCGCAGACTGGCTGCGTAAGTACAGTGCTTATCGCATTCATCGCCAATATCGTAAACACATATTTTATTTGTTATGCTATACGCGTTTCAAGAAATCGTTTTAAATTTGTTAGTTATAAAATATATCGTTACAGCTGGTGTTAATGGCCGGTAGTCAGGGCCGGTGACCCGGTGTTAGTCGCATTAATAAAATTTATCATACATAGTTTTTACAAATAGCACGCATTATAAGTACATGAAATAAATATTAATATCGGATGTAAAAATATCACTGAAAAAAATAAAAACAAGGTATTATAAAACGAAGGTAATATTAAAAACATACTATTATTATGTCAAATATTTTGTAAAATATAAAAATTGGAAATCAAGTATAGTTAAATACACATAATTATACCTATAAATAATATAGTAATAATTATCAAAGAAAATGGTGTGTAAAAATGTTAATTATATAGATATTTGGATCCTATTGATATATTTTATTCACACCATAAATCAGAATTTTTCAAGTGTATTCTAATGTATTCTACGAACAAAAACTATCAAGTCATCAAGTTCTGCAGAATCATAAATCAAAAAAAAAAACTAATTTTACTTTCGTAGATCACATAGAGATTCCGTTTGTATTTTATAAGCAGTTTACAATATACTAACCAAATAATTAATTATATGTAAACATCATATTCACTAGGAAAAATGTACAATGCACTTAGCCGCTCTGAAACTTAAGCATAAATTATTTTGTTCTCCGGACGAAATAAATATCGTACCTATATGCTCCTTAGCAGAGAAGGCGTCAACCGCAACAGCACGTGGTGTCATATAATACATCAACAATATAATAACTGTCATTGTTGTTCTAAATTTTCAAATCGAATGGAAAATGGGCCTTGAATTCACACACAAAACGTGGGTTTATTATTCACATTGTTTATTTTATTAAACATAATTGTGCTTTTGGTGAACCACGGTATAGGGAGGTACCTACCGCTGCAGAGTGCAGATGACGCAGTACGTACATTTTTCAATCGTGGGAGCATATATTTTTCTCGGCACCTCCGCGTACGAAACGTGTATTCCTACATATATTGTATAACAATAATATACATTGTACACTATTGCTATTTATAGGTACGATATTAAAGATTTGACCCCTGTGGATTTCTCTACCGAGTTGCTGCTGGGCTTTGTGGACATCGTCCGACAGACAGTGGTAGATTTTGGATCTCGCATCCGGTATGTATAATAATATATGCTTACAGACGCGACTATAACCACGTGATTAATGACAGTTTAAAATCGGCTCGAATGCAAATAACTCAGACTAGAAAGTTCATTTTGGGGATTAAATCGCATTCCAAGAGTTTGTTTGTGTGTACGTATATCTCGAAATATCGTTCACGATAATATAATATTATAATAATGGCGTCACATACCTACGCCGGTTTAGGTATAGCGAATGCCAATGATTCAGCAAATGTTTATATTTTTACGTTTACTTAATGTATACTTAAGCTATTAGAAGTACACGTGGTGTTTGTGAATTATAAAGATGTTCAGCGTTATATCATTATTTAAAAACTTTATTGTATAACTCTTCGGTTGTTGTTATAGTCGAGTTGGGAAAGGATAATATATTACTGAAATACTTATAATCGAACAAGTAATTTTTTTCAAACAATTGCGAAGTCACACAATGTATTTTTTAATACACGTTTTATATGAGTATATTTTAATACTTAAAAATAATACATTTCATATGAAAGTTGATTGTATTTAAATCAAATAATATTGTCAGTATATTAATATAAATAATCAATTAGTTAAATAACTTTTAATAAAAATAGTTTCAATGAAAAAATCTAAACATTATTGAATGTAGATATTTATAAGTAATCGTATTTTTAAGTTAATAATTGTTTTATACACATATAATATATATAAATATGTGTTTGTATACGATATTTATCAATAATTTAACAATCGATTAGACTTCAATTTATGCAAAGTGAAAGTAAAACGATACAAATTATAATACAAATTATGTTCTTTTACATATAGGTAGGTACAGCGTGTGTTCCATAATGTTCAAATATTTTTAAGTAATAATTACTGCAGACATTCTATTACCTCTCTATTAAGAAATATATAGTAAGTACGCGTGAAAAATATGACAAAAACATTATATTAAACTGAGTGAAAATCTACATTTAGTGTACGTAGCAGAATAATATTTATGTTATAAAAATAATAATTGTCAACAATAACTTCATTATTTATTGAATTTAAAATGTTTCACAGTAATATTAATTATTTTCCATAAACTTATTTATTTGGGTCGCAACCTTTATTATTTGCATATTCGTTAACTAAACTATTGATATACACTGCAATGGATTTATGATGAAAGTGATAACTACTCGTAAGTAGGTAAGTAACATACAACAGAACAATTTTATGTAACAATTTACAGTAGGTAGGTTTTTAATTCATCTTAATAAAATATTTTATTTATAATAACAACAATTAAGTGTGAGAATTGTGTATAATTATATAGTTATTAATAATTAATAACTATTATTATATATATATATATATATTTTTAATTAAGATTTAGAGAAATCAAGTAGGTAAATTAAAATCAAACGTTGGCTACGGTTGTTGGGTACTTATTATAGATTTCATTAAACGTTATTTTTTGTGTAATAATTATGTCATATATCAGAGTAAGCCTAAATGTTTTTTTTTTTTTAATATTACATAACTAACCATTCACAAACGAATATAAATTTATAAATATATGATAGATATATTTTCTCCTAATGTGTTGTTCATTTATTTATTACTATTATTACTAATAAAGAAAAATTATTAATCTAATGAATATAAAAATTAAGAACCACAATATTGGTCTGTATCATCCTCTTGACAATAAAAATTAATTAGTTATTTTAATGACGCAATATGCATTACCATTACAATTTCGGTTTTGTCAATAACACTTAGTATCTTCAATGTGAATTATCATTTAATTATTACCGTCATCACTTTTGTTCAGCGTCAAAATAACAAGATTAATATATTAGATCATGCTTACAACACGTGAAAAAAAAATCAAACGCTTCCCTGCACCGTGAAGATTCAGAAGAAGTTGCGCATCACCTTCTTTGGCTACCGGTCAGGCGGCAGTCATGGTCGTTTCGCAATTAAAAAAAAAAATTTAAAAAAAAACGAATCCACGTGTTTGACTGGTGGTTATGTTATGAGAAAAAATGTAAGAAAATAAAACCGGAATTGTTGTCTATCACTTATAACATATAGTTATGTCACTGAATGTATATATAAGTACTAAGTAGGTATATACGTAAATGACATTCCGATTTTATGAATAATATCAAAATGCATAATATTTTCTGTTTATGGAAAATTTTCCATTATCACGAAGGTTTGTATATAAATATATACGGAACCGAATGATTTTTTTGACCGGAAAATACAACAACGAGTATTTACATTTATTATATTATATAGGTACGTATACGATTACGGATTATTATAATATTATACATAATACTATGTTATTATTATTGAAAACGTAATCGCCGCGCAATAACCGTTTCGATTCGAGTACAAGTAATCCGAACGGGATGCTAGCGTTAAAGTCTCCCGGCGACACATTATTATGTAATGCGTATAATATATCTATATTATATAGATAGGTACAAACATAATAAACTCGCGGTATTACCTAAATGTTGGCTACCTCCTACGCGTTTTGCTATTTCCAGGCTAACATGAAAATAAAACAATGTTTTTAGTTTACTACTTATTGGGAACGTTGTGTTACAAAATTCTGTAAGACGTCAAAGAACAAAATTTGATAATTTTTTCCCTCATTAATATAATATACCTATTACGTTGCACGCGGTGTTATAATCGACAGCGGCGATGACGATTGACGTAAAAGTTTGCACCTTCCGCTTTCTAAGAGGGAAAGCAAAACGCACGCGCACCTTCACTGTATATAGTCACCGCGGTATAGGAGCACGTTGCGGTTTTGTCGTGCGTTATAGCAAAACCTAAATACCTTCGAGCTGCACGCCAATATATAGGAAATGGCGGGCAAGTGAATGAAAAAAAAAACTATCCCATAACTACACAGATAAATAATTCGGCGTGTGCTTGAAATATGTAACATATTCAAATATAACTACAGTATATGTATAAAACGTTATAAATTATCCAAATTCACCACTTGATACAAATGTACTCAAAATAAATCTCCACCCACATCACGCATAATATAAACTATAGTGTGTTCCGTATTTAGGTATGGAAAACCTTGCAATCGACGGCTCTTACATTATATAATATAAAAATAACTCGAGTACCTATATAGTATATAGGTATGTACCTAAATATAATACTACACGGAAAAAAATATTTTAATAATATTATAAAGGATAAATTTTAAATTATCTAGGAGAATAGGCAGTGCACTGTTCTGTACTCACTTGGCTGGTGTGCAGCGTAGTCCGGCCGGCAGAGTTCTGCAGAGACGAACGATACGGCGTTATCTCGCGCGCGCACGTTCAACTGCTGCAGGTGTAATGTATATAGGCGCGCGGTCGACGACGTACTGACACGACGATGGTGCGTTGATATGATAATACTATTCCGACGATGATAAATGTATGCGTCTATACCGTGACGGTCGAGCGTAATGTGCTTCAGTGTATATACGTGATACGCGATATACCTATTACACGCGATGGCTGTGTGCAGTGTGTCGCCACAGGAATATAATGTGCGACTGTGGCGGTGTTACAACGGTGACGGAGGACTCGTCAGCAGGACGTGCAGTTCATCTCGTCGAGCAGCAGCAGCAGCACCACAACTATAATACGGCTATAATACGCAACACTTTTGTGCGGGGCGGGCGGCGGGTTTGACGGTCGGCGCGCGTCCGCGAAATAATGCAATGCGTTCTCTCGTTGTCTTGCAGTAGTGGCGTAGGTGTATGTGTGTGAGTTTCTATACGTGTATTTGTCTGTGTATATGTTCAAGTGTTTGTATGTGTATGTGCGTGTGTGTGTATTTTTTTGTATGTAATTGTAGAGTATATGTAATATACAATATTATTGGGGGTGGGGGGTATGACGCACTGGCCGCCACCACCGCTGCAATAAGATCATATTGTCCCCACGTGAACGTACGACATTTAGGTGGTATATTTTTATTGTACCGCTGCACAAGACGTGAGGTGCCGGAGCCGATGCCCTCCCTTCTGTACTTATATATACGTACGTTAACTTCGACGACAATAATAATAAAAACGATTTTCGTCTGGGGGTATCGAACGCTGCGAGTCTGGCGCAAGTGCATGTAACGATATACGAAACACTTATTTTATTTATACAAATGATACAATATTATTACATATAATTGTACGTACAGGCTCGATGATATATTTTAGTGAGCGAATGCACATATTTTACATAATAATATAGTAGACATTATTTAAACATTCCAAAACAATCGTCATCAATTCTAGGATTCATTAGTATAAGACTTTACACTGGTGCATTCTGCTCTATAGACTAGCTATTTTGCATACTAGGTCTGCTAATACTTTTTGTGAACAAATTCCTAAAACTAATAATATGCTCTAAATACTCTTGTAAATGAGTATAATGTATTATAGAATTAGTTAATGCTACCCAAATTGATTTATTTAATTTGAACTCAATTGAATCTTTTTGTAATTATATATTATTAGATTTTATTTAAGAATTATTTGCAATTTATTATTTTATTTTAATCTTTTTTTTTTTTGCTATTTAAATTAACTTTTTTTACATTAACAATACTCGTACATTTCAAACTGTTACTGGGCATTAGTCTGTTTGAATAATTATAAATGATATAATATAATATAATATAATATAATATAATATGTATAATTTGTGTATGATAGCTGCTGCAGCTTGTATTCAATTGGGTATATACATATAAGTAGGATTGACATATGTATTAATATAAATGCATAATATACTATTTGTACGAAAACACAGAAAAATGTATATTATGTATAGATAGTAATATATATTTGTGTTCGTGCGCGGTGTATATACGATATATGTATTAGATACACGTTGCAGCAGAAACGGCGGTGTGTGTGTGTGTGTGTGTGTGTGTACGTTAGTAAAGGAAAGGAGGAGAGGCTGTGTGTGTAATGGATAATAAACGAAGGACGACCACTATATAATAGTGTTATATATATTATAATGCGTACAACACACTGGGGGAGGAGAGGTACAAACGCGAGTGTATCATTATTATACGGCCACGGTCGGGGCACCCAAAGTCTTCACGCGAAGTGTATCTACATATATACCCAACCTGCTGCACCAGGCGTCGCGTTTCACTTTCGACGAGTCGACCCGCGCGCGTCTGTAAGAGGCAAATTTTTTCTCCAACGGCGGAGGCGGCGACAGCAGCTCCGGTCGAGGGACCGGTCTTCGGCGCCTAAATTTCTTACCCATTCGGTACACCGTTCGTATTATAAATAGGTACACGTTGCAACGAATAAGCTATATATAAAAATATAATATTATAATGTGTCTATAGTTAAATGCGATATTTTTGCGTGTTTTTCTGTTATCTGTTTATTCTATTTATCACCAGCACACGTGACAATAACAATATATCATAATACTATAGATACCTATAAACATATACATATACATAGTCCATATTGTATTTATCTGTATACATATTGTGTAATATTATAACATTTAGCGTTACGTTTAAAAAACTTGATACTGACATGAATATAATATTATTTATACCTATATATTTAAGATACGCGTACTGCAAATGCATAGCTGAGGTGTAGGAATCCCCGCGTATGTAATATATTTATTTTTATAGATAAATACTTACCTACATATATAAATATATAACAATACATTTAAATCTGTATATAATGTAATAACTAATAATAATATGTAGATACCTATGTACCTATGTATATAATGTACTGCAGTGTACATGCCAAACCTATTTTTGTTGTCTACGACATTTTTGTTATATGTATCACCGCTGTCGCGCAATATGGAACTCTCAAACCGGATGCGGAATATAAGATGTATTATGTACCTATAGGAGGTATATTACGTACTATTCGTACTAAACATACACTTATTATTATTATATTATGTCTTACCGCGTTGCAATGAACTTGGCCCAGTGCAGTATAACTATGTCTGCGTGTGTGTGCAACGGACGGGACAAGGATGTTTTTAGAACGCGAGACATTATTCCTACACATGTAGCTGCAGGTAGATATCTATATATGGGATATTATATTATTATAATACCTATGAACGTAAAATATATGTGTATACATGCATGCCCACAATGTATCGTAATGTTACCTTTAGGCTTTAACGCATAAGTATAATAATATATTATATATTATTATTATTATTTGTATGTTTGTATTTATACGTTATATACACAGACGATGGATAAGTCTGTACTTATAATATAAGGTTAATACATACCATGAGAAAACGGTGTATAAAATATCACAAGCATTATATGCACTATGCGTGCACGACCCGCGACGAGTTATAACTTTTAATAAAAGTAGGTACCTACGCGCGGGGTTCTTTGTTGTTATACGACGATTATACAACCATCAAGTTATTATAATTATTAATTGTGTATATAATATTGTAAATGTAGCAATCAATAAAATTCAAAACGACGTCATATAATACCTATATTATGTATAACAATATTCTATTAACATCCAAAATGAATATCAGCATAACATACCATATACATATACATTTATGAGCGAAACTACTATACAGCCCGGGCCAGGCACTAGGTTGAACAATTTACATAGTTTACATTCAAAACATATTAAAAATTTAAATAAAAAATAATTAAATATACAAATTGGCATAAGAATTCTTTTCTATACAAAATTAAGTTAATTTTTTAAAAATTAAATTAAACTTTTAAAATAAAATTTTCCAAATTATGATCAATTCACCATTTTATTATATTGTATTATAAAGTTAAAACAACAACATAGTCGAATATTTAAAATATATGTTATCTATGATATAATTTTAAAAACACTAAACATTTTAAATAATCATTTAATATTTTTAGATAATTTATTTTTATTCAAATGTTTAATCATTTTTAATATGGTACTTAAAATGTATAGTTGAATATTGACAAACACATTTTTTTAAGGAAAAGTTCTCTAAATTATATGTATCAATTATTTGAGAGTTAATTTTATCGTGTATATAATATACAGTATAATTTTAATCCTTGTAAATTCAAAAATGTTCGGTGTTTATGAAATTTTCAATAAATATGTGGGACAAAAAATAATTTTGTGTTACATAATAATCCACAATGTAATTTGGGTCAGTAGCGGATCCAAAATTTACCCAAGGAGGAGAGCAAATATTCAAAAATTTAATTACATTTGTTTCTACTTAACCTGTATTGAAGGCTAATTATTTGCATTATTTCTCCTATACAACTAAATAAATCTCAAATTAATAAGTTTAATGAACAATAACAATATACAATAGTAAAATCAGTATAATCGGCACAACCGCCACAATCTATTTAAATTTATGATGATGAACAGACAAAAACAAAGACGGTGGCAATAAGCTGATAACAACATTCTTGGAGCGCGTTCGAGAAATAGCGTTTCTATATTATTATGTATGACCAGAAAGAATCATAACTAATGTTCTATGTGTAATTAGTGGCGGCAGTGGTGTAGTTATGAAAGGGGATGATGGGTATAGATCCCTCTATTAATCATATAATGTTATAATCACGGATATAATATTCATTATAGTTTTATAAGTGCATGGTGTAGTATGGTATTGGGACACAGTCACCAAATAGTGTTAATGAACTTAGTTGCCAAAGCATAATTAAAAAAAAAAAAAAATAATGAAAACTGTAATATAATATTAATACGGTATGGATTTAATTTACAAATCAATATTTATCTTTCAACGAAATACAGGAAGGATCCATATTAAAGGGCCTTTAACAACAATAATCTTGGTAATCTTCATTATCCAAATTCTAAAGTATCTAATCTGATGACTAATTATTGTATAGATTATAATAATGATAGTGGATAATGCATCATTATATTTGGTATGTCATGTGATGAGAAGTGTGTGCTACATGTTTTTGTATAGTTGTATCGTATTTCGTGTATATACTTATATAATTCATTCATATAACTTGTATTATTAAACAAAAAATGACTAAAAGACAAAATTAATAATTACATTATGTGTTTAAAAAGCTTAAGTAAACATATCGGAAAATAAAACCAAAGAAGATTTCATTTATGACATTAGACCGTATTTAAATATAAATGTAAGTGATGAATAAAAGTATAAGTTATTAATGAGTAAGATTTTCTGGGTACGGCCTTGCATATAAGTACTTACTTTCCCTTATCTTGATCAAAATTATTGATGCACACCAAGTATTTTCATGTATTAATAATTTTTCTATTTTTCTATTTGATATCAAATCTTTCTACATAGTGCATTGCGTATAAGCTTGTTATAAGCATATGATTAAGAGCAGTGGCAAAGCCAGGATTTTTTTTTCAAAGGAGGAGGCGATCAATTTTTACACAACAATGGTTTACCTAGATTCTTCCATAAGTTTAACATGTAAATACCGAAGTTTCATTTTAGATTTTAAGGGGGTTGTAGATCTTTCAATCCTCCTTGGCTACACCACTGCTTAAAAGTTGATCTATTATATGCTTATTGCCTAATATGTTTTTTAGTAAAAAATTTAAGAATTCATGAATATACAGCATTATCACAAAAATGATGTAGGTTTATTTGTACAAAGAAATTCGATTTCAGATGAAAATAAATATCTTATAAAAATTATAATGTGAATTAAAAAAATAAACGAATGTCTTCATTTCTAAAAAAATAAAGATATATTTAAAGAATACCATTCTTAAGTAATAATAAAGAACATTAACTTTTTATGAATTGTCATAATTAATATAAAGAAAAATATATTAAGATATTATCATAATTAAGAAACAAAAAATATTTTTGAAGTGTAAACCAGTTCACCTTCTTGTGGTGGTAGCTTTAAATGAACTGGGACGCACTAGGGCTATGTCAAAAATATGACTTTTTTTTTGGAACGCACTAAGATGATACCTCATTTTAGACAGACTCGAAATATTAAAAAAAGGCTCATTTCGAGACACACTCGGGAAATTCCCTGCCCCATTGCCACCCCTTATATCTACCATTGGTTTGGGTATACCTATGATAATAATAATTTATTTAATTAAATTTTTTAAATTAAATGATTTCAAATGTTTTTGATAGTTAATAACTTAATTTAAAAAAACAATTTAATATTACGTTTGAAATTCTTATTATTTTAAACTATATGAGCATTAGTCATATTATTATCCTTATAGCTTGATTGCCTAGGGGCCAGGGCAAATATAATTTAATATAATATAGCTGTAATGTTAAGGTCACTATTAATTTTTAAGCAATGAATCATGTATTATAATATAATTATTTTATTACTACTTTAAACTATTGAAAATTCAAAACGCATCAATAAATTTAATAACCATATGTTGAGCAATAAACACATTTTTTTTATGAAATATTTATGACAAAAAGTTAACGAAGTTTAAATCTATTTTACTAAATAATATTATAATATTCACTAATTTTGCATAGGTAACCATCAATTTTAAGCCAAAATACATCGAAACCTTAAGATGTTTTAAATCTATTTAGTGTATAGTACATTAAAAGAAAGAATTTTAGAAAAAATAAATCATTAAGTATAGAATATTTTTAAATTAAGAATAAAAAATAAATAATTCGTATATTTTTCTCCGTATACTCTAAAATCTTAAAACCTAAATATTATCAAAATATATCTATTACAAAAAATGTTTTAACTCAAACTATAATCAATGAACCATCACATAATAAAAACATAGATATTATAAATCGGATAATTTGAAAAAATTAATAATTTTAATTACTTATAAAATTAATGTTTTGTAATTAGTCTTATAGATTACCAAGTATTATTTTAAACCTATAAGATATTTAATAATCAGCCTTTTATATTCATGTTAACGAATAAATGTTCGTGTGTTTTTTACGTTCATAAATTAAAAATTATGCACATCATTAAATGATATATAAAAAATAAATGTCAAGTTTTTGAACAATATTATTTTCTTCATAATTTATAATTCTTTTTTTTTTTAGACTTTTACTTATAAGAGAAAGTTTATTAATGTTTTAAGATTATGATTTTTTAATGCAACATAAAAAGTCTTAAAACATTTAACGAAAAATGTATTTGTTTTTATTTCATTAAAAAATAAGTTAAATGATAATTATCCTAAGTAATTTTCAAAATGACTGAAAACAAAATTATAAATTAATAACTGATCATTAAATTCGTACTCTATTCGAATGTCCGGGGAATATGATATAAAGTATAAAAGTATAACTAAATATATGTTAAATTCTAAGTCGAAATATTTTCTATCCTATTTTAATTGACTATAAACATTATTTCACAATTTACAAACTTAAATACATTAGATACATTCTAATTTTTAAGATAATTTTATCTTAATAACTCTATATATCTATATATTATTACTAGTCTATTATCCTTTTTTTATTTCATATTTTATAATTAATAAATAAAATCTATTTTGTTATTTTGTATCATATACATTAATAAGGCGTTATTCAGATATTTATAATCGGCATCTATTAATTTTATAAAGAACTTATGATAATACTTAAGTAGTAAGTAATGACCAAGAAGTTAAATTATTTTTATTTATTTATATCTTATACTTACAACATTTAAATTAAATCTACCTATATTTTGTTTTTGTGCTGAAAATTATTATTGAAAACAAACATTATGCAAGTATATAATACTACGTACAATATGCTTAAGGCATTGATAAACAGTGATACTGTTAACTAACGTATTTTATAAAACTCGTTTGGTTAGATTTAGCCCAATTAAGCTCAAAAGTATAAGCATGCAAGTTTAAAAAAATTTTTCTATTAAATAATTAATCGAACTCATTAAATTTTCCAAACAGCATTACACATTTATTTCTTTGAACTGTAATTACTCACACTTAAATGTAAACCGAAATAATCTGTCATAGAAACATTTAAATCTTAGTAAAGGTTAAAAATGGTTAGTCATAAAGTCACCACTAATCATCCTATCTTGCACTATTATTCACAAACTACCTTTCAATTGAATAATAATTGAATAGAGTAGATGTAGATAAAAACTTACAGGTTATGTTTATAGAGGTCTAGGTCAACAATAATAAGGTATGTCCAGAAAGTAAGTTCCGTTGGGCAATAAAAACATGTAAATGTGTAAATTTTATTATAAATTTTATTTGAATATAAAATACATGTATTACTCTATTTTTCAACATAGTTACCACCATTATTTAAGCACTTATCATATCGAGGTACTAGTTTTTGTATCCCTTCATCATAGAAAGATGACGCCTGTGATTGTAACCATGCGCTAATAGCCTTTTTTTTACCTCATCATCTTCGTTGAAGTTCTGGCCACCCATAAATGATTTCATGTGTAAAAAAAGATGAAAATCACTGGGTGCCAAATCTGGACTGTAGGGCGGATGATTAAATTGTTCCCATGCACGACAATGCCCGTCCGCACACAGCAAATGTGACAAAACAACTTCTTGCAGATTTTGCATGGGAACAATTTAATCATCCGCCCTACGGTCCAGATTTGGCACCCAGTGATTTTCATCTTTTTTTACACATGAAATCATTTATGGGTGGCCAGAACTTCAACGAAGATGATGAGGTAAAAAAGGCTATTAGCGCATGGTTACAATCACAGGCGTCATCTTTCTATGATGAAGGGATACAAAAACTAGTACCTCGATATGATAAGTGCTTAAATAATGGTGGTAACTATGTTGAAAAATAGAGTAATACATGTATTTTATATTCAAATAAAATTTATAATAAAATTTACACATTTACATGTTTTTATTGCCCAACGGAACTTACTTTCTGGACATACTTTGTGTACATGAGAATCCTTTTTAATTAACCGAAGAATCTAGAATAACGATTTTCTAGTTAAATAAAGTACTAAATACCAACAATAATAGAAATTAAAAAGGTCTAATAAAATATATTTTTATGTGTGTTATAAATCTCAAAGAAACAATACATTTTTGACACATCTGTGAAACCACCTACATAAATATAATATATAAATACCTACTAAATATATATCATGCTTTATAACTAAATTTGTAATAAATTCTTATTTGTATGTACGTTATAATAAGATCAAAATCTTTCGTAATCTTTAGAAATTATTAAAAGACAAGTACTTTATATACACATATATATATATATATATACGAATGTATAATAGTGATACAGTTTTCACAAAAAATAAAAATAAAGTAGTTCAATATTTTGTAAGCTACATATCTATACGTAAATATAACACTGCAGTTATGTTAGTGTTACAAATAATGTCAAAGCCTACTTTTTTACGCCTGTCTGTTATTACAATAAACGCGCGTAGGTACCCACAGATTACATTTGTATTATTCATTTATTTTACCTAAACATGACGATATTTTTATGAGATAAGTGAAAATCATAACTGTCGGTTATCCTAAATATGTAGGTGTAATAGGTGCCCATATTATGAATTATTAAAACTAAGTATATACATATACCACATTTTACCATTAATGTATACCGGGAGGGTATCTAAAGGAAGACCATTACTGAAAATCTATGCCATAAATTATATATATTAGTCATAGATGAAAATAGACTGTACTATGAGATAACAATCAACAACAAATATATATCTTACAATAGAGTTATATATATTTCTCTTTAAGTTAAAAATGTCATGAATATTTTTTAACTTTATTGCGTTAAACTGTTGTATTTGCTGTTGTAGTTAAATTACTTTATAGCAGAATTGATATATTGTAATTATTATAACCAATAAAATTCGAAAAGATAAAAATGTACCTATGTATAATCACTTAATAACAAACACATGTATATGTTCTCACAGGCAAGTCAGGCAACATATACATGTTTTATTTTAGTTTCAGTAATACATTTCTATTGCTTTTATGTCAATCAAATTAATTAATTATAGTTTTTTCTATCCATAGATCTTAATTTATATTAATACTATTTTTAATAAAGTTATATTTCTAGTATAAATGATATTTATTAAAATGTGAATAATAAGCAATAAATATACTTTAGTTAATAACCATACATTGTTACCTTATTATACATAGTTACCTATATAAAAGTGTAACATTTTATCATAATAAAATACTATCTATTACTTATTAAAGTTATAACAATTTATCGGTAATAGTATACAAACAATTATAAATAAAAATGTACATTATTCACATTTTATGTTAACTAATTATATGAACAATTAAACATGCCTATAGTTTTGTCTTGTAAGTATCTATAATAGCAACTAAATCAACTATGATCGTCTAAATATTAATTTCTTAAAGTTTAATTTCCAAAACTAATAAGTAATAAGTAAATAGTAATAATAAACATTAACGATTGAATACATTTTATGTATAAATATTATAAACTTATTCTTAGAAATTATCACTATTTTGAATAATTATATAACTCTTTCACGTTATATTCCTTTTTTTAAATTGTAAGATATTTATTTTGTATTTAAATGTTTAGTTAAAACCATATTTTTTTTTTATTATTTAAAATGTTAACGTTAATGACTTAAAGACTCATTAAGTAAATTCAATATTTCTCCCGTGTAAATTGAATCCCTGAGGAAATAATATCACATTTCTAACGACCTTAAAGGTTATTTTAATTCTGGTAGTGAAAGTGTGTATATTGTATAAATCCGTTTTACTCAATTTAAGTATAATTTTATCCATTGATAAATATATAATATAGGTAGGAGTAAATGATAAATATTTAAAGTAAAAAGTAATATATTTATTTTATCTATTTATCTTCAAAATTTATCATTTTGAGGCAAGTATAATTAAATACCCTGTTATCGTTAAATTATTTGAATTATAAATGGACTTAGACTTTACAAAATTAAGACCTATCTATTAGAAAAAAACAATTATAGGTAAAATTTTTAACAATATCAATATTTTCGGAAAATTTTAATTCTTCAAGAAATTTACTCATATATTTGAAATTAGTTGTGTAATTATGCGCATTCGGAAAAAATTATTAATTTATAATTTATCATATTATTATAATAATAATCCAATTTTACAAATACCAAATTACGTATATAGCTCTATACGTGTTTTGAATTAGTTTAATACAGAGAGACATGATTTACCTATATAATAACTAGCTAACAACAGATTATACTTATTTTTTTTTTTTTTGAAAACATATCAAACGTAAATATTATATTTAATTTTAAACATGAAAAACGCTATTGTTAAATTAATATTTAATATGTAAACTTACTAACACTAAACAGCTGATCAAAATTATGTCAAACCTCTATACTAGTATAACATTATATTGTATGTTAAATTTTAATATTTTACTCTCGTAAATTGAAAAAACCTCACTTACACGTGCGTTTGTCTGATTAACAGCCGTATCTAAAATACTAACCCTGAGGCGCTTTTCGGAATAGTATAGTATATATGCACTTTCATTTTTTGTTTTCATATTAATCATTAAAAAATGAATAGAATACTTACTTGATGTCTTGATAAGTGTATTTTAAATGTATAGTACTAAATAGTGTCCATGAAATGTTTTTTTTTTAGTTAATATTAATCATTAATCAGTATAAACGAAAAGTATAGAAATATAGTATATTGTATAAAATATACAATTACTTTCTATAATATCATTGTATTCGTTTCATTTGTGATTTAATATTTAATAGAATTAATGGCCATAAATTATTTATTTTTTTAAACCTATCATATAGCTGTTAGATTATTCTATATTTTTAAGCATTCTTATAGTTTAACGTCTTTTTACGCGACTACGCGTGAGTGCTAATCAAAGTTTGGAATTTTATTATCTATAATTACCACAGTTTTAATTACCTCCAGGGATCACCTGCAGTTGAGTCCAGCCCTATATACTTATGATGTAGTATAAACTATATAATATATATGTCACTTTAGAGTGGTTATACATTATAATATAAATCGTTCGAACTATAAGTGTATATACCTACAGAGTTGGAAGAATCAAGAGAGATAATACTATTATTAAATTATTATTAATTATTACATACAACTCTGTCAAGGCCATTTTTAGGTTTATATATATATTTATAATTACTAATTAGGCGTATATCTGCAACACGCGCGAAACAACAATTCGCTAATAATTTTATAGGTAGGCGGGTATAAAATTATAATATTACGTATAAGTAAAAATGAAAAACAATCACAGTATGATAGGTTCAAAACTTTTACTATCGTATTACAATATTAAAATATTATTTAAATAATATGATATAAGATATTTTATGCGGATATTCAATACGGTGATTGAATGATTTACATATTATAAGTAAATAATATAGTTTTTGAACTTGAACACCGCTTCAGGCGATCTTAATGAAAACATACTATACCTATATCTTATTCGTCTACCCGTGTAAGCGTGTAGGATGTATACTCCAACTATTCGTCCTTACTGCAGTAAATACATAAATATAGATATTGCATTAGATTTAATCTTCTGATCTCCCTCGTCCGTGCAAGTTTATATGACTCGATGAACAACAAACATTCAAACACACAATAATAAATATAAACACGTAAGCACATACATTTCAGGCTCAAACAAGCCAAATAATATATGCTCAAATTATTTTTATCCTTTAATAAGTATATAAATTTTGATTTTTGGAGTTCTCATATTTTCTTATTATTTTCAAATACTTAGATTTATATACTATTTAAAGTGCCTCCTAAATAGCTTTATCCAATATAAACTTTTCTTTTTTTGTTTAATGAGAATCTACAGATTTTACCGAAATATGAAATTATTAAGTAGATAGTATTTGGAAAATTTTAATGTAAGTGTCTAAATTTAAATTTGATAGAGTATATTATGAGTTACTAAACTTTATATACTATAAGGATAATATTCCATTTTTAATATCTGTGGCTTGATTAAGTTCAAAGTACCTAATTATAAATCTTAAGACAAGTTGAATCCTAAAAGATTTAAAATGTTATCATGTCAAAATATTTTTAGACTAAACTTATTCCTACTCAACACCATCCAATTACGCTACTACATTACGACTAAGTGTCTTAAAAAAGCATAAATATTTATTTTCTCTATATTTAATATTATTTTAAAAATTAAACAACTGAAAAATCACTAATCTGTATGCTTTACCTAAACAATATAATATACTGTATTATATATATAATTATTACAATAAAACATGAGCATAACCAGTAACAGACTAAAACTTAAATTTAAACGACGCAATTTCATATTTAAGTATTTACTGCCACCTCCTAATATCAAACCTCACAAATCAGCAGAGTTGTCTTTCACTACTTACCCCCCCCCCACCACGGTTTCGAAATTTACTCGTATTATGATAAAAATGACATTATACTTTTTACGTACTAGATATTTATTTGAAATTTTTTTAAGTAGCCAATAAGCTCAGTTTGAATCTAAAACTATTGTAAAAATACGATAGGTACATTTATACACACAATACTATTCTCAACGAAAAATATCAAAAAAAAGTTGAAGCAGTTACGTCAAAATTGAGCTATTCGGCTCGCCACTGAGTATAATAGTGAAAATGATAAAAAAAATAATTTACAGGTACCTTAAATCTATTTATTGACAACAATATATAATATTATAATAGTAATCTCAAATATTTATCGAAGACTCCCATACACTCAGCAACGATAACCACTTCGCGTTAATAAGTTTGATTTAATAACTAATTAAAATTCTAAGTTATTTAAGTTTTTGTTTAATTCAAACTAATATCATATTATGCATATTATAGGCTAAAAGATAAATAATATACATATATTTAAATATATAATTACAAAATAATATTTTCTCATACGTTTTGCGAACGGTAGAGTATAGTTTCTATTTCTATAACACCTTTATATACTATATTATTTTACACTGACACGATGTTTTTTCATAGTAGATAAATCATAGTAC
This sequence comes from Melanaphis sacchari, assembly GCF_002803265.2. Classification (NCBI taxonomy): domain Eukaryota; kingdom Metazoa; phylum Arthropoda; class Insecta; order Hemiptera; family Aphididae; genus Melanaphis; species Melanaphis sacchari. The sequence goes on from NW_020271042.1 coordinate 5,894,312, forward strand.
GTCTATAGGCACCTATACTTTAAACTATATCAGAATATTAATCGTACCTATAACCTCGTAACTGCATTGAATAAGGACAATATAGTTTTACGGTTTAACCAATGTTTCACCAATATCATTTTAGCTGTTATTTTTTTTCCCCCATTCATAATGCGTACACAATTGGAAAACCGTTGTGACGACTCATCACAGATCATCAATTTATAAACAACTATGATATGATTATAAATATTTATATTATAATATCTGGCCACAGCAATACATATATATGTACGTCATATGTATATAATTTCGCTTTCGTCGGAAAGAAGTCACGGACATCGGACACTACTTATGTTATATATGTTTAATACGTGGAAGTGTGTTGTGGCGCCATAGCAATGACAACATAATAAACCTATTTATCCACTTTTTTTTAATTATACAATATAATATGTAGGTGAAATTTGGTGCATAACGATGACGATAATTTTATTTTAACGAATAACGTTTATCATCCTCACAATCACAATGAACTATTGAGTTTTTGAAAAACATAATAATTCTTTATAAATTGAAATATTTATCAGTATACATTCACTAAAATTTATAAAAATTTAACTGTCTTTTTAATTTTAATCGTAATGTTTTTACGCTTGTGAAGTTGCATGCAATTTAGAGTTTTAATTTAAACTATTATACTAGGCAATACCTAAAAAAAAATATCCCAAAAAATAACGCATAATGACGTTTATTTTTAAGTATAGATATTCGGTTTAAAGATTCTCAGCTTCCTTTCTGGCCATGAATCACTGGATACGCCATTTTATGCTACTATAAGCACGTATTGATTTATGATAATTTTAAAAATATAACAAACTATAACTATACGTGTTAACCATCCGGTATAGTAATCATAATAATAATAATAATAATAATACATAATATATAATTCGAAAAACCGATACGAAAACGTAAGAATTAAAAATCTAGATCTGGGTTAACACTAATAATAATACAGCACTGTTGCACAACCACCACGCGCGCGTAAAGGCGAACGTCGGCACTCCGCCCAATAAATAACCTACATTTTACGATATTTTAACGGAGCGCATTATTGTGCGCGCACTGTATATGTGTACAATACCTTAGTCATTGTACTATTAACTGCATGTGTACCTATAATATTATCATATACAATTGTGCGCGAGTACCTATGGTTTAGTTTGCGATTGTCTACCCTAAGCGGACAGATGATCGTCGCACCCACGCATGGGTATCTTATAGATTCGCGCTCACTATCTAGGTAACCTACATATTATACCCATATAATATAAAGTATGCACGTCCTAGTCTGATCCACTGCGGATGACAGAACCGCGTGAAAGGTAAAGTGGAAACAGGGGAACGTAATTTTGGATATTTTTCAAAATCTTTTTCTCTTTGTTTTCAATGGATTTTATACAATTTATATAAATAACTATCTAAATGTGTATTTGTATAATGATATATATTATGTATGTAACAATTAAAGTATTGAGTAAAATGCGGCTAAACGCAACGCATCTTTTTCATCTTGCGATGTCATATCACCGTGGACCGTGGGTATTGTGTACAGGAACCTCCTACCTACGTACTCATATGGTTTAATATAGCATCAATGATACCGCCTAAGAATACTGACGAAACGCTTCTTTTGAAACACTGCCACCTTATTGAATGATTTAATTAAACACTTATGTACGGCATCAATAATGGAAAAACAGAATTCAACGTAGGTACAGAACAAGAACACATAAACAATAATATTAGCTGAATATCGCGGTACGCGTGAAGCAACTGTTGAGTAAAATTATAAGGGTAAATATAAAGCGATGAAATAATTTTTAAAAAGTTGAAATAATATTATATATTCTACATCCCTACCATAACCAACTAATCGACTTCAGTCATGGTAAGAGCGAACATTATTTTTTAAATTTTATACTTAATAGATAAATAAGCACTAATCAATAATCAGCAACAACACATAATTAGGCACATCGGACGAGTGTATAAGACGGCGTCTTCTATTGGAATTTTACTAATATTTTACCTACGTATTGTATATTATTCGTCATTTATATATTTTTAAATTCAATTACGGTATGAATTAAATGAATTATCACAATATCATCGTCATTTAAAATCGTATTATTTATAATATCCGAGAGTAACTAAAACCGTTTACGTATACTTTGTTTATACACTGCGCTTCAGAAATCACTACAAACGCGTCATCTACGGGCAATTAGAATAGTCTTAATTTACTTATGCATTATTCGTTCATCTGCCGCCAAAAAACCACCCTAACCTATCGTATTTAGAAATGTTCAAGAACAAAAATTATGAATTTTGCATGTATGTTGATGCTTGCGATTAAGAATACTACATAATATTCACACATCATATACCTAGGCATCATATTAAAGAACTGCGGTCTCTAAAATTCCTTTAATAAATATAATATAGTTATAAACGTATTTATTTGAATGTTAATAATACTAAGTTCTAGAAGTTATAATTTATAAGCTATAATTGTACATTGTACACAAATCATTTTCACAATTCTATTAACAACTATATATTATTCTTATACATAGATAACAAAATTAATGCTATTTGGATATTTGTAAAAACATTTAAAATATTAATTTATCTTCATTAAATTAGTCAATACCTTATTTTATTTATTATAATAATTAATCAGCATCTTCCTAGATTTTTGATTGGAAATATTTGTTTAAAATAATAAATGCAACTTAAAAGCAATACAATAATGAAAAATAATACATAAAAGTGAAAAAAAAATTAAATTTTTTTCATAAAATTTTTAAATTATAAGCTCAATAAATTAATTTTAATTTTTTAATTGAATTTTTTCTTTTTTTTCTCCCCCTTTAATTTAGCCCTGAAAACAGAGTATTCAACCCATGCATATTATTTACGGACTCACCTATAAACGTTTACATTACAGTGTATTACACAGTGTTACGAATACTATTTTTTCTTTTAATTTTTTCTTTTTTCGTTTATTAATTACGATATTATTTCAGTAATACCACAAATGGTATTTTTGTTCGACGAAGTTTATCGGGCGTTATACTTTCACTTACCGACCGGTTTTTGCTGGTGTGCGCGCGGGCGCGCATAATATGTCTTATCGATCGTGTAGTTTTACAAATTCCGTATACGTCACACGAATATGTAGTGATGGTGTAATAAGCGATAAAATATCTGTTTTGTTTTTAGTACCCGACACAGCTATACAATACATATATATATATACCTAATAATACGCATTCGGTCGACGTGTAAGATTTTAATAAACATTAAACCGACAAATACATTTAAACTAAAATTATACATTGTACTTGTTTAGTGTTTATCGTATTAGAACCCTTTTTATAAATTATAAATTTAATGTTGACAGATAAATATTAATTACTAACATTTTCAATTCACTATAGCCCTTAAATTATCTTCTAAACCCGTTACCATAAACCTGTTATCTTTAGTAAACTATGTTAAATAATTAAAAATTACTCATTCAAATTTTGATTTGAAACATTAAATTTTTTAGAAAAATGATCAGTCAAATATTTACAGCAAAAAAAGGATGTCATCACAAAAAAAAACCAGAAGTTTGTATCAATTACTTATAAGCATTCAATAAATTATTACATAAGTCTCAATAATTTAAATTAAAAATGTGATTAAAATAATCCTTAGAACATTTATTAAAAATTTCAAAAATCAGACCTTGAATTACTGTAATATTAAAGAAAATAAGGGGTGCGTAAGCTTGGCGAATCAACCTAAATATAACCAATATGACACACATAATATTATAATACATAAACTTTCAATTTTTTTATACAAAAATTAATATCGTGTACCTATAATTTTATTGAAGCACGAATTTTATAACTCATTTATAATAGTAGGTACTTATATTATAATTTATAATTGGTGAACGTTATAATAGTTCTTGTCTAAACCGAATTTCAGTGTACACAGGTTTATACTTATATAACTACAACTTTTTTACAATACAGAGATAGTTAGAACCAAATCCTTTTTTTTATATACACTTGTAACTAAAGTCTATGTACACCTATGGTAGATAACTCTTATTAATCGAAATAATTAAACCCAGTGATATCCGAATAAAAGTCAGATCATAAAACCTAATAAAATCATAACAGATAATTAATAAAAACCACAATGTAAATAAATTCTTTAAAACAATTTAGTAGTTTAAATCTTTCTACTTATTATAAATCAATGTTATGATTTATAATGATGATTTTCTTGTTAACATTTTACCTCATATATATCTATAGACTATAATTAATTTTTAATTGCATAGAATTGCAGAAAAGTGCAAGAAAGTATTTATCAATATATTAAACAATTAAAAAATATATATAATTTTGAAAAGTATATTAGTTACACATCACATTCACATATTAAAATACATTTTAATACAAAATACTGTTTGAACTTGAAAATTCGAAAATTTTTATAATCCACACAATATAATAAGTATATACTTATTACTTATATAGTTACATATTTAATAATTTAATACAAATTGATTTATTCAATTAAATTTTAAATTATAACAGTCATACTTATAAAACCCTCAGGGAAGTACTAAGGAATTAGTACTACGGATTTGGCAAACCTGGGGTCCCGAGCCCCATACTGACTTTAATTAGTTTGTGTGGATTGGTCTTCTATAGGTTAGGGGTTATATGTAGGGCCGAAAACTCTACCACATAAAAAAAGTAGCTGTTGAGAAACAACAACATTTTAAGCCTTGTGTATTAAGATAAATTGAGTAGGGAACGTATGGAGATCGGCAGAAACGATTGGATCAATAACTAAATGGAGACCCGACACTAATAGAGACCCAGAAGACAGTCTAGACAAAGATGGATAGAGTACAAGAAGACTTGAAATTTTTGAATGTAAGGAACGCAGAAATATAAACAAAAATAAAAAGGGATGGAGATAATATGTTATTATGGCGATGGGCCTTAAAAGATGCCTGTAAAAGCCCAGAAGATGAAGATTATTATAAAACATATTGCAAAGTAAATCTATACCCATATACTTCAGTTGTTCAATGTTTAATCTTGTCATTGTATATATCATATTATATATTTAAATTTTTAAATAGAAATTAGGCCCAACTCAATATTTTAAAATAGGATATTATTTTAAGCATTCAATTTTAAACTATAAGTTAGTAAAATACTTGCAATTTTGGATACCACTCCTAATCTCTTCCAGTACTATTATTAAAATGTTGAATAACATGATGTACAAATGATATTTGATAACTTGACGTTAAATAAATAAACAATGCACTATAAAACAATGTGTATAATCCAAAAATCCAACAATACGCAACTTACTTACAAAAAATGGTCGAACTGAACAGCGTGACACTGACACGCCAGCGATTTACGGCTTTAAGTACATAATCAAATTGAAATCGTCCAAATTATGAGTTGAATAATTGATTAAAAATTAGAATTACAAATATTAATTCATATGATTTTAATGAACCCTCCAGTGACCAAATCTTGTCTTAAAAAGTTGATTGACTGAATAATTTAGTTGTATAAAGATTGTTACATGCGACGCACATGATGGACGTCATTTTATATCTTCATAGTTATACATATTAAATTCTATAGCATACCTATATACCATTATAATTGCAGGATAGTTATTAAATGTAAACCATCCTTTATTTTCTGTCCGGTGTTCGTCAATTACGCCGAATCTAAGACACTATCGCTGTATTACACCAATACAAAAAAAATATAGATATGTACTAAAAAGGTATATATTAATTGCGCCGTAGCAAAATTCATAATTTTGTTAAATGATTAATTCTTCACTAGCTTCACTTAAAACCATTCTTATGATAAATAAAAGCACGAGCCACGACAACTATACGTATACAACGCATGGGCGTATACTGAACAATACTAAAGATTTATATAATAAACGGATAAATTGTATCCAATTTTTTTTTTTTTTTTTGAAATAATAAATTAATATAACGATAAAAATAATGCTTTTAAAACGTACCTACAAGCACAAAGCCTTATATTAGATTACCACACTTAAGATACAAATAGGAAATCCCACACGTAAAAAAAAAAAGCATATACTTATTAAAATCTTAAGTCACCAAACCTATTTGTAAATTATTAATTTACCAAATAATCAACACAGTTTATCTGTAAATTTTAAAATTAATGATAATAAACAATAATATTATACACCTTAATACAAATGTTTAGGAATCAATCGGTACAATTGGAATACAACAATGTACTCGTATTACATTCGAATATCGATCGGCGCAATGATGTACCTATATCTTTTTTCTATCCCATAATTTTTCTTTCTTTGCTTGCGATTTTCGACACAAACGCAATTGATTTATGCCCTTTCAGTTTAATGCAGTACAAAAAAAATGTTATCAATTTAATGACTCTTTAATAAAAACTTTAAAAAATTTTTAGAAAAACGAAATATTTATGCTTCATAAATTTTACATAAGTTTTTGAGATCATCAATTTTTTTATACAATTCAAAAATGAATAGTCGTAGGTTTAAATTTTTCACTAAATATTTATATTAGCATCAGACATTTAGACATGATATAACTTAAAAATATTTAAGCCCGTTTAATTTATATTTTTGAAAATTTTTTTTTTTTAGTTTTTTATCAATAAATATAAATAATAAGGGTTTTAAAACTATACTTAAATTATTCTGTCAGAAATAGATAAATATAATTTAATATTCTAATAATCTAATGTTGACAAAATTGAACATTTTAGCGATTTATAACGGTTCTAGTTATTTTATTGGTATTTGACAAATATTTTTTGCAAAAAAATAAAAATTAATAGTTATTACCATTAAGTTTATTATTATTTTCTATACATAATGTGAAATCATTAAAATATTAAAATATATTAATAAATAATATATTCTTACAATTTGTAACTGTTTTAAATGTTTTCTATAAGTACCTACCTAGCCACCTACTTACTTGAAATTGAAACAAAAAGCTCTAAATAAATATATGTATAAATTCATAGATTCACTTAACTTAACCTAACCTATTTACCCTCACATATTTGTCAAAATTTTACAAAGGCTACGAAAATAAAAATAATATTAGGTGCCAAACTTTCTCTAAATCAGGCCCAGCTGATTTCTATCGCATATGGAATCGATCCACTTGAACGACATACCAGTTATATATTATTATTAATATATACACATACAGATTTGTTTTTAAATTTCTAAACGCAAACTATGATTCAAATTTCGAATAATTATTTTAGTAAAAATTAATATGTCTAATATATAATAATAATTATCATTATTAACTATCAAGTTGATGTACCTACCTATATAATACCTATATATATATATATATTTAATTTGAATTTAAAAAAACATAACAAAACAGTATTATATAACAAGTTCGTCTTATATTTTATAGGCAGATCGAATATTAAATAACAGATAAGAAAATTGCATTGTCTTATATATAGGTAATAGAATATTTTTCAAGTGCCAAATACTTATACCGAGTTATGTAATTACAGATACGTACTATAACTGCATAAACATTTCTTATTCTTATTTTTAATCGAATGTGTAATTAAATTTATTTTATTTTGTTTAGAAATTTAGCAATTAGCATGTTATGTAATTTAATGAAATGCTGTGAATTAGGTAAACATACGTAGAGTAGGTATAAGCGTATAGCTAACCTTAATACCATAAATTATATAGGTACTAAGACATATTACTGGGAGAAGATTATCCAATATAACATTATTCGGTTGTGATTCACAGTCATCACAGACACATTTTTACATTATTATAATTTATAGTTGATACTTTACATTATAAGTCCGTCCGCATCATTTATAAGGTATTTGTGTACATAAAGTACGAAAGTCATGATTTACAAATTTACAGTGCATAGCTGTAAATTTTTGTAGGAAAAGGTTAGCTATACTTAACACTCCCGGTTTTAAAATCTGCACTCTTAACATTTTTAATATTAATTTATTCAGATTAAAATAATTCATTAGAAGCCAACTAGGTAAACCATGAGGGTATTTATAATTATACTAAATGTATACTCTATAACGAGCAAACTTTACTTTTCTATTTTACAAAAAAATTCAAAATTAGCTTTAATAAAACAAGAGATGGTATTTTTACTATTTTAACATTATAAAAATATACGTGATTACTAAATGGAAGAGAGAGAGACACTCCACCATAGGAATATAAAGTTGCGAAGTTGCTACTAATCGTGGAATTTAAAAATACTTCATTTATAACTTTAATATATGTTTTTGTATGTTAACAATTGTGCAAGATGCAAGAAATTCAATTTATAATTGTATATCAAACATCTAAAGTCCTCAAATCAGTCCAAACACGATATCCATTAGCCACCAAGTATAGTATTAATAATTAATTTATTACATCTAGGTATCTATGCAACGGATGAAGATAGAACTGGACTAAGAAATGAGATAGGCCATAAGAGCAAGTACTTACCCTAGGATACCACAAATTTTAAAGTCACCAAATTCAAATACATATGTATATATTTTTTTTTTTGTACTTAATGTTTACCTGAGGTCTAAATGTTTATGCAAATATGCAATATACTTTTAGTTTCTTTATATAATATCTACAGTAAAGCGGAGTGCTAGTGCCAATATTATAATTAGCGAGGTACCTACTGAATTGGGCATACGTAAACTGCGCCCGAAATTGTATCTATGTTAAAAAGGTATAATGTACAGTGCGCCCGACAACTTAAGCTGTGCCCCGTTTGTAAAATACAAAACCTTTATCTTATTAAAGTCTCTATGATTGTGCATTTTTTCAATTATGTCACAGAAATTGTATTTTCGTCTAGAAATACCAACGCGTTATCAAATAAATATTATATCCTAAAACAAAAACAAAGCGAAAAGTTACAAAATTTAATTAATAATTTTAATAATGATCAAACACCAATTGATGATTATGTAATAACAATATGTTATTATTTTTGTAATATTAATAATTATTTTACTTTTTAAAATCATATATTTTTTTTAATTCTCAATTTAATTTTTAATTATTCATATTATATGGTTGTAATTAATTAGGTATACATTAAAGATAATTTTGCAAAAATATATCTATTGATTTTTAAAATTTTAAAAATTTACATGTCACCTTTTTACATTTGATAAAAATTCGGGCGCAGTTTATATGTGTGATTTTGAGTTTATCTGTATTTTGGACGCAATTTATAATCACCGATTGAATGTATATGATCCATTGTCGGTTAACTAATTTCCAAATTGTATTAAAGAAAATTTTGTTTAAAAATTTATTAAGAGGACGTCGCACTTGCACGTGTTGTCTTCGTCCTACACGACATAGTAAATTTTCGTTCATCAGTTTCAATAGTGACGTGCTTTTAGTTTTAATATTAGAGTGAATTAACCTATTATCTAACTTATAGATAAGAACATTATCTGTGTTCTCTATTGATTTTTTACGATATTTTCATTTTTAAGTGAATTATAATCATTTTAAAACTCATTTAAAAATGAAATTAATATCGTAAAAAATCAATAGAGAACACAAATAATGTTTTTACCTAAAAGTTTGATAATAGGTCAATTCACTCTAATATTAAAACTAAAAGCACACTATTAAAACTGGTGAACGATAATTTACTATATCGTACGTGTGTAAAGTGGAAGACAACACATGCAGGAGCGACGTCTCTTTTAGCACAAAAAATATTTCATATTACTTTATAATTATTAAATTAATATTACTTATATTTTATAAATAAGGCTAGGATTTTGATAACGTTGGTCTGTAAATATAAAATGTGTTTTGGCTGATACTGATTATTTTAAAGAATTTTTTTTTCATTTCTTTGCATTTTCTTAGTTATTAGAGCACTTTTCATAATTTGTTCATAAAACGTATGAAAATTATTGAGATTAACAAAAGACTTCCGGCAAACAACCGCTGTCGACAATACTAATTATAAATTATATAGCACCACAAATTATCGTCGATAACATTTTTTTTCTTTTTAATTATTATTTTAAAATAAATGATTAAGAAAACTGAAGTACAACAGAACTAAACAACTAGCAAGTAACAACGAACAATGCTATTAAAAAAAAAAATAAAACAAAAAAAATACACTACTGTAGTATCATTTTAAATTTTTTCCCCAATTTTAAGCTATAATAAATATAATTTAAATGTATTTTTATAGTGCATTTTTTGAGTTTTTTAAATCATTTTTGTATATTTTTTTTAAGGGTTTTTTTGAGATTTGTTAGGGTATTAAAATTCCAGCCCTACTTATAAATTATAATATGCTATATATTTATAAATCAGATACCTAACTAATAAGTATAACGTTTAAAGAGACAATGTGGAGACGTAATTACGTAAAACTCACGTAATTTATGTCATTCATAGTCAACTATTTCTTATTTTATGCACAAATTAATATTATATACAGTACAAATCCATTATTAAATATCTAATTATTTAGTATAAGGATGTAACAAAAGTCAAACTGAGAAATAAATGGCTTCGGCATTCCCAGTTTTTTCATTAAAATTTCGTCCTTGATTATATTATATTAGCTGTAATTCGTATACAATTTACTGTTGAATGATGCCAATACCACTAAATACTATTCCTTGCCTTGTGTACCTCTCAAGTTTTAAACATAAAGTATAATTACTAAACTATTAAATAACTATTTTAAAACTACGGCTATACCTAGATATTGCTTGGAGAACATATATTGATTAGGTATGTCATAAACCATACATATTTAATATTGTAACAATTATTTATTAACTAAAAATATTAGTTATTAACCTAATTTTTTATTATAATTAATCTTTGACAAACATTTTAGCCTCATAAAATAGAAATTAAAATCATTATTTTTTCAAATTTTAAATTCAGATAATTAATATACGTGAATATATAAATAAATTATAAACTTTGTATGCCTCGTATGGTAATAAACCTATAAATCAACATTTATAATCAAAATTCTTTAATAACAGCATTTAAAGATCTTTATCGGTTACATCAATTTATCAATATTATACAGTTGATAGAGTAACAAAAGTACATAGCTTATACTTTGTATTTATTAAATTTAAGCCCTAGGTATGTAAAACTTTTTAGGAAAACAATGGGATCAATCTCTCAACTTCTAAAATTCATTACAAAAACTTCGTTTTAACATTTACTCCAAGTATATTAGTTACTCAATTACAACTTTAAATAATTGTCTTTATTGGAAAAATATTAATTAAAATAATCTAGTATATTTCCCTATAAATATGATAATTAATAACTATAAATTATACCTATTTGTATTGTTAAACCTCCTACATTTTATATAATAAAATCGTAAAAATGCCTACGAATTTTGTTAGCATTTGTTAAATATAATAAATAAGTCACAAACGATTTACCAACGGATGACTTATTGAACACTATGCCTTTTTTGCCGTTTTTTAGTGTTTTTACACGAAATAGACATAGCGCTATTGGTGGTATGTATTATACACACTATATTGTCTGTATTTTTAATATATATAATCTGAAGAATATTACCTTATTTCAATAGCTAATCCTTTCTTCGGCAGCCTCATTGAACAACTTCAAAGTTTAGTAATCATACAAATATAATTTTTTCACTGCACAAGTTATCACCAAAAATATGTATAAAATTTGAAATAGAGGAAATAGAGCTAAATGACCAATAAAATGTATTCAGAATTTCTAGTTTTAAAAGCACTGGCAACAGAAATTAAACTGTGGAAAAGAAAATGAACTGATTAACTAGAAAAAAACCGTCCGAATTTAGCTATTGAGGCATATACTAAATATAACTGATTTTTTTCCAAGTATATTTTATCTTTTGAAATTATTAGCTACAAAATTTCGACTTCAACGCCAGAACGCACATTTTCTACCATGAAAATATTAAAAAACTATCTTTTTTTAAACTTATTAGGTCAATAACGTCTTAAATTTCTAGCTCTTTTAAGTATACCTAATACCTATAAGTAAAGACAAATTTCAAATAATTCCAAATTCTGTGATCCATCGTTTAACAAAAGAAAAAGTCTACCAGACATTATAATATCCTATAAAAATATATAATTTGAAATTGTTTATAAATTTATCGCATAATATTATGCAGAATATAAAAATCTTATCTAAATATTTAGATATTAGGTATATCATTAAAATATAAACATTTTCTTAGAAGTTTTTTTTATATTATGAAAATATATGATTTAATCTAACACCCCTATTACTCCATGAAAATTTGTTCCATGACCTTTTTTTACATAATATACATGTACAAAACATTTAAAATTATATGTATAGTTCTCCTCTCCAAATTGTGTTGTACCACTTTCACCTTAGTTTTATTGTAAACAAATAATTTTTGTCTATATACAATTAACACTTACATACTTTATAAGAATAATACTTACTAGTAAAATACTAATATTGTCAATATGTGTAAAAAGCACATTTTTAGATTAATATTACCTTAATAGTAAAAGTGAATTCTTAAACTCTTTAAACCTTTGACCACCTCAAATTTTTAAGAAATTCTTAAAAAATTTGAAATATTTAAATATTTAACAACAAATTAATTTTTTAATTTTTAATTTTTGATTAATGTAAAATTGTTAAAACTTTTAAACTTAAAGTAAAAGTTTATTTTACTGCTATTATATTTTAAAATATGTGAGATTAAATTTTTTAAAGCTAAAAAATTTGAATTAGATAATAGATTCTATTTTAAGTTTGAAATCATGAAAACTTCAATTCAATTTATCATTAATTATTTATAATAATTGATTTCCATAGTAAAATCAACTGTTTAAAATTGGTAAAAAAAATATTACCATAGAAATAATTATTTTGTACTCAAACACCATAATGCACAAAACTAAAAAAAGGATTTTTAATTTGTGTATTGTAAAATATACTAAATATTAATTATCATTAAAATTATTTATAAAACTAAAATCTATGAAGAAAATCATACTTTACTTAAATATTAAAATTAAATACACGTTTAAGTAGAATATGTAGTATTGAACTATAACAAAAATTAATGGTAAAACCAAGACTTGAAATATTATTTAAAATTATTTTTTTTAACAAATGCATAGATAATGTGCATAAATATTGTATTCAATGTATAAATAATAATGAATAATGCATACAATTTATTATTATGAAATATAATTAAATTATTATTTATATAATTACATGTATTTTTTTATTGAACAATACATAATTATTTAATAAACTATCTTACATTTTTTAATGACTCTTTCATTAAATTTATAGCATTGAAATCTTCTTTGACTACTGTTTGCATTTCGGATATCATAGTTTGTTGAAGTTCTAAAAACTACACAATTAATTTTAGTAATTGTTATTTTTATAATAAACAATTATAAATTATGTACAAATATCTTCATACAAAAAAATGAATTATACTTTACTTACGTGTTTAATTTCTTCAGCTACTTGTGGAATACAACCTGAATTACCTTTTGAATCTTCTGATAGTTCTGAATTTTTTAATCGAACAAGAGTAGCAATTTCGGTTAACTTTCCCTTTAAAGACATATTTAAATTTATAAATAAACTTCAAAAACAAATTATTGATTTTATACATACAAATATACATAAATAACTTTAACATACTTGGAATCTTAATGGTGAATTAATATCATTATATAAAATTTCTAATTGATTTTTTATTGTCTCTTCTTCAGGCCTAAGAGCCATGCCTGCGTTTAATATGACCATTTGACCAACTAATACTTTAACAATCCTGTGTGTTAATTGATCCATTTTATCTGAATATTGTTCGAGCTTAGATTCTACTCTGGTTTTTTTCCTAGCTAACTCAGATAATCTTTCTGCAATAGTGTTAAGTGTTAACTTATGTACTGTAACTTGTTCATTATGGCATTTATATTTCCGACATAACTCTGAAAAACCAACAATTGGCACTGGAATGAATACTGCTGAATTTGGATTATCTGTTTGAGCTTGTTTCCAGACTCGTAAATCAATTCCTATAAAATATAATTTAGATATATTATAATAAAATTATTAACATACCAAAATTATATTTGTTATCTAAAAATTAAAAACAACAAATTTTAGGGTAAAGGTTAGATTAATTCTTTTATTTAATATTAAGTGGTAAGTTTTAGGCAATACCCATATTTCTTTAGATACCAATAAATTGATACATTTTTACAAAGCTTTATATAAATGAACTAATATCATAACATAATCATTAGTCAACTCAAATTTTAGAAAAAATACAGAATGGTTTAGTTGGAAAAATAAAACAATAAAGCCCTAAATAACCCTAAATAAGTATACAAGTAATAACTGCTAATGAACAATTAAAATAAATATTTTTGAAGGATAATAATTTAAATTATTACACTGTATCATATAAATTTATAATTTAATCATATTTTATAGCTTATGCAGTGTATCATTATGATAATAACATTTTAAATTTATTAGATTCAATTTGAATATTTTATTTATTGTAAAATTAAAATTAAAAAATAATGCATGTTAAAAAAATGAACCTTTCCTAATTTTAACTTATATTGAATAAAATTATAAGAAGTACTCTTTAAATATAAAAAAAAATATTAGAAGATTCCCAACTCCATCCCCTCCTAATATTAAAACTGCTAATATCAGTTAAATACAATTAGTCAAAATCACATCACATTTATACTTAATGTATCATGTAATTACATTTAAAAGATAGTATGTATTGCAATAAAATATAATTTATTAATAGTTAAAAATGTTAATACCAGCAGGTGGATTTTCATAATATTCACGTAGATTTTCTTCAGTAAAACCAGTATATGGAAATATATTTTCTATACCCATACTTGATAATTGCTGCTTGGGACCTGGTTGCATTAGATAGTTAATTATATCCATATTAGAAATTCGTTTGGTGCTTCCTAAAATTACACAGTGATTATTTTTTGATTTTTTCTTAATATAAAAATGTAAAGAACTAACCATTTTGAAGTTTTTCTTCTACATATATTAAAGCCATTGATTTTGATTCTGTGTACCATTTTAATGTATCTAAATGTACACTTAAATTTGGTTTACTTCCCAATACCGCAAATAAATTAGATGTTAACTGTACTTCTTGTTTTCTGAAAAATAAATAATAACAAATCTAGTTATATATATATATATATAGTAAAATGATTGGTGATTCACAATAATTTATTCTTTTAAAATGATTTGAACATGCGTGCTAAAGAGAAACTTTTTAACTTCAATTTAATTATACACAGTAAACAAATTGATTTAATTTATTTTCAATATTGGAACCCGATTCATTTTTAAATAGCTAGCAGACTTTACTAATGCATCAAGCAATTTTATTGAATTCATATATTTATTAACATGTCCATAGTATGTATAAATTAAATATCTATGAGATTTTGTCCAAGACTATATTTTTATATTTATATTTATATTTATATTTTATATTATTATTCAACCACTTTAGAAATCAATTATTGTCTTATTATTTAAATTATTTTTTTTTTAATACAACAACATTGAATGCATTTAAATAAAAACAATACATTACTGCACCACATTAAAAAAAAAAAAAAATATTAGAATGTTATGAAAGTCTTTACTTAAATATACTACAGAGAAACAGTTGAAATTAAAAGAAAGAATTTTTTATTTTTATAATAGAATGATGATATCTATTTGGTCACCACTAGATAATTTATCAAACACAAAGTTTACAAACACTAGATTTTATATGGCAGCTAAACATCCAGAGCAAAACCTGTGTGATTTCTCCAAGTAGAACGAAAAACTCAAATACTTTAAAACATGGATTTAATTTAAATAAAAAGGAATTAAAATTTACCAAATTGTAACTCTGAGCAAAGTAATGAATGTATTAGTTTAACAATGTGTTATTTATTTATTATTTTTTCTTTTTTTTTTTAGCAGGACTTTTTAAATTAAAAAAAGAAATCTTTAAATTTAATAAATTTAATCTGATTTGTTATTTTGTAGAGTAAAAGAAGAAAATTCAATGCCTTCAAAATAATTGAGAAATTTAAAATCAAATTTATAGAAGAAATGGGAATATTTACGCAAAACAATTTTGTTATAATTAAAAAATAAATAGCATAAAACTTGAAATTTTTACCAAATATTAGTATTAAAATTTTCTAAACATAATAAAATATTCAAAAATGTTTGCCTACTTGTACTATTTATAAAAATTTTAGTTATTTAAATTTTTTAGTTTGGGGATATGATCCCATTCTTGGTTGGTCTCAACCAAGTTTTTATTAATATAATACATGAATACTATTAAATAGTATTTAGCTTGTGTACTAAAAAGATCTAGACATACATACCTAATGCACTGTATAATAGTAATTACAAATCAATACCTATTTATTACATTTATAATAATTAAATTAATGTGAATTAAAGTTTATACATTTAAAAAAATCATTATCACCTTATTTCATCTATTTTTTTGTTAATATTTATTGCTACAAGTGCATCTCTACTTGATGATGTTGGTTTCACACTGTAAGTAATAGCTTTAAAACGGCAGAGTGGGTTTTGAGGAGTATACTCAACAGGTGGCATATTCAATCCATAAAATCCTAAAAATAACAATATAAATAATCGAGTCATAGTAATAAATAAAATAAACATAACCATTAATATAATGAAATATAAACTGATATAGAATTCTTAAAGGTTGTACCTTTTCCAGTACCCCAACAAGCTTGCAACAAGTTGAGTTTACAAATAACTTGATCTCTTTCATCTCCAAATAATTTACAATTTACAATTGAATTAATTACTAAATCATTAGCATTAGGAGGAGGTTGTTGTTGCTGTAGTTGTGGTTGTTGAGCAGCATTACCTAAAATTTTAAAAATAGAATTATTTAAGAATCTAATTATTAGATTTAAAAAAAACACCAAAATGTTAACATAACACTACAGAGATGATGTTGATTACTAGGGCACGGATGTTGTTGTATTTGCAACTTTTTTTTTACTTTTCCAATTTATAGTTAAGTAAATTTTATATGCGTTTCGTTAAAGTACAAATTCAAATCTAAAAGTTTTAAGTGCAATTTTTTGGACTTTTTTCAATTTTATTACAATTTTGTTGAATTTGCTCATTTATACAACTATTTTAACTATAGCCGAAACTGACAGTCCTATAGATAAGATTATACTTTAATGATTACTAACAACTGCAATGACTTTTAGCCTCACCTATTTCTACCCACTAAGTATTATTATTCTATTGAATCAAACAAATTAGATTTCTAAGTATTATTTTTATAGACACAGAATTACTTAGTGTTTTAAACTTAACTTAGAATATATTTAAAATTGTAATTTATGATTATAACTTATATAATTGAAAATATGTGATCATTCAAAATTAAAACAAATAAAATGAATTTTCTCATTTTCTTGTTATACGCAAATGAAACATTTTTGTTGGGTTAGCTTTAACACTATAGATTAATAATAATCACCTTGAGCAAAAGGAGTAGTTAAATTGAATGGTGATGTAGTTGCTACTGTCGTACCAAATGGCTTGGCTCCAAATGACGAACCAAACCCTCCAAATGAAGAAGCTATAAGCATTAAATTAAATGTTAAATAATTTTTTAACTGTAATAAAATCATTAATTTAAATCTTATTTACCAACTGATGCAGTAGGTTGTGACTGCCCTAAACCAGAAAAAATTGATTGTGATGATGGAGTGGCTGCAGCTGTACCAAATCCAAATGTTGGTGCTGCAGTAGTAGCAGCTGCTCCAAATCCAAATGTTGGAGCTGCACTAGTTGTGGAAGCTCCAAAACCAAAAGAAGAAGCTTGAGAACTCGATGTAGTAGTAGAACCAAATCCAAATGACGGTGCTACAGTTGATGTAGTAGAACCAAACCCTTAAATAATAATTATTTCTTTAGCACAATACAATAATGAGTATTAATTATGTAAATTATTCAACTTTCAAGGTAATAAAAATTAGGATAATCTATAACTTTTAAAGATGTCAGTCAATACACTTTTCATTAATTTTAAAAAATTTACAATAAATTTTTATATAATATATCATCCTGTATATCATTCAAAAAATTTTATTTTTTTTATTTTTATAGTTCTAAGCAAAATAAAATCACATTACCTGTATCAGTATGTAACTTGTAAACACTTAGAGGTAACAAATCCTTATTATTACATTAAAATAACTATTCATTGTACACATATATACAAAACAACAAAATAAAAATGATGATTTAAAAAAAATAGTTTTTAACAGTAAATAATAATTTGAATTAAATCTTGTAAGACTTTTATAGTTTATCCATGAAAAATAATCTTAATTTAATAAATAAAATTATTAACATTACCAAATGGACTAGCAGTCGTTTGAGTATTCATTCCAAAACTGGAAGACGTAGGTGCGTTAAACCCAAAACCTGTCATTCTTAACCTATGTAGTTACTGAATTTCCGTTTCAACACAATGCAATTTCAACTGTAAATCACTGATCACATTCGAATGTTAATAAAAATAATAATAATAACAATAATAACAGAAATTGTAAATTAGAATTATTAGAATTTGTAGATTAAATTTGTTTAATTAATTAACCAACAGTCTTAACGTCTAAACATTATTATTTTAATGACAATCCGTCAAAGTTGCAACTCAAAAATAACGCATTCACATTCACACATTATCGTAATATCGTTATTATTTATTATCATTGTTATTTGTTATAAACTATATAGCATGAAGATGATCATCGGAATGAAGTTGGAAACATTCATAACCTCAAATTCAAATTATATATCAGAAAATCTATTATCACTTATCACCATTGAGATAATAAAGAATTTAGAATATATTAAAAGCACGTTGCCAGTCTATAGTCTATATTCTATATTAAAATAGATTGAATAGAATATTAGACTATTTACTATTTAGTATTTAGACCATGACTACGACCTAAAGTATGAATATTTGAGGAGGAACGCTTAGGATGCAGAACTGTGTTCTTTGACATTTATAACTTAAAGTTTAAATAAAATATAATAGTATATTAGGTATATCTTATTAATTAATATTATAATTATTAATATATATTTTAAATAATATACAAATAATGTTTATAATTTATTTATACACTAGATAACATCTATCGTAATACACTAAGGCTAAATTCATTATTTAATAAAATATTTTAACATACCTACCAATCATCAGTATGAGATTAATGAAATAATATTTACATAAAAAATTGAGGTACTTGTTTGATATAGCTCTGCCAGTACGCCGTAAAAAATGTATCGTCCCGCCACTCTTGTTTGTTATCACCCTGCCTTAAATTAAATAAATAATATATATTATTATTAATAATACAAGAAATCCATAAGTAAGTATATAGGTATAATATATGTATATTTTATTATAATTTTAATGGATATTGGAGGCAAGAACTCAGGTATATCTTATAAGATGGTTTCAAATGCGTCTTGTTCTCCAAGACTAAAAATGGGACAAAATGCTGTGGTCGATTGGAGTAATTATCTATATTATTTTTACCTATTATAAAAAAATTCTAACATAATAAAAATCTCCAATACTTTTTATTTCCCCGTTTAGCAGAATCCCACAACCTCTCGATGTTAAAAGTATTTGACTAACCTTGAGCTTTCCAAAAATCTAACAAAATTATTGTTCCTGGTCTTGTATATTTTTTTAAATAATTACTCCAATCAACCACAGAATTTTATCCCATTTTTAGCTAAATATGATGATTACATGAAGTTTGAACAATAACAGTACACTTGTATCGGAAAACTAAAAGAAATTTTATAGAACCATATTTGGCAAAAATATATGAGGATAACATGTCTTGGAGAACAAGACGCATTTGAAACCATCTTAAAAGATATATCCGAGTTCTGACCTCCAATCTCTATTATAATTATGATTAAATATACATATATTATACCTATATACTTACTTATGCATTTCTAGTATTATTAATAATATACATTATTTATTTATTTATTATATAATTTATTTTATTTATGGCGAGGTGATAACAAACAAGTACTAAAATTAATATACCATCTCATCTTTTTCAAAAGGACATTCATATTTGTGTTAAATAATTAATCATTATTATAATTTATAACTGTCAACTGATATAACCAGAGCCGAACTGGGTCAAAAACTTCTACCGGGAAAATAAAAAAAATGGGCCCACTTAGCCACTAAGGAAAATCTATAAAAACAACCTTAAAAATAACATATATTTTCATATGAAATTA
Organism: Melanaphis sacchari; assembly: GCF_002803265.2. NCBI lineage: Eukaryota > Metazoa > Arthropoda > Insecta > Hemiptera > Aphididae > Melanaphis > Melanaphis sacchari. Next base: position 5,914,916 of record NW_020271042.1, read on the forward strand.
TATTATATTATTTTGAGAATTTAAACACTTAAAATTATTATTAAAAATTGAAAAAATTAAAATTTGGTTAGTACAAAGAAATGTTATAAATTTTATTTAAAATACATATTTAGAATTCAGAACTAGAATACACATTAATACATATTAAGCAATTTGTTAAGGTTCGAGCTCTTTTGCAAAATTGTATCGATTATGCCTTAACCGATAAATCTAAAAAAAAAAAATTCTTACGAGTACAAGCAGCCCACCGGGAAACTCCCGATTTCTCCCTGCCCAGTCTGGCCGTAATATAACTCAAGTGTTAATTTAATTTTGTACTCAGAAACCTTTACCTCCATACTCCAGTTCACATAGGACATTGTAAAATATGACAACTAACATGGATTGATTATAATTAATATAAATCAATATTATTTTGAATGAATTAGTATGTTATTTCTATCATGGTAAATATTAAAACACTAAATTATTTATTTATATCTCTTCTTATTTGGTTTCCTTCTGATGCAGCAAAATCAACATAACAAAAAAAAAAATTGATATGTATTGAAAATCAACTTTTTTTCAGATTCCATTGTAAATGAAAACTTACAAAAAAAAAACATAAAAATAACATTAATGAAATTTTGTAAATGTATACTTTTATTTTATGAAAAAAAACGATAACAATTAAAAAATAGTTACATTATAATGCATTGATAATTATTTTGGAATGTATAAAATAAATTAATGCAATATCAAAAATATAAATTTATAACTTGGCACAAAGAATTCAATAATGTTATCGCTTTAATAAACATATTTATAATTCAGGAATATAAAACTGCTCTGCAAAATCTTCTACTTCTTTTGTAATTTCATTGACACGTTTAACAAATACTGGATCTGATGTAAGAGTAGATTTGAAGTTCACTAATTTTGGACCAGATACTTTTTGAGCATCTAATGCCAAACTCAAACCTAATAAATTACAATTAAGTTATATAAAATGTAAAAAAGTAAAAAAAAAAAATATGTATTTTTAGTTAGTACCTTTGTGAATTAATTCAGCAACTTTAATGATATCATTTTCTTTCATTCCTCGTGTAGTAAGAGCTGGTGTACCCAAACGAATACCATAAGGATTCATTGCACTTTTGTCACCAGGAACTAATATTTAAAGATAAATTATTTATGCTTTAACTTAATCACATAAATTTAATGAATATTTATAGATTAATTACCAGTATTCTTATTGCACACAATCTCTACAGTTTGAAGTGTAAACTCTGCTTTAGAACCTGTTAAATTAATCGGTCGAAGATCAACCAACAACATATGCACATCTGTACCACCAGTAGATATTTTGTACCCAAGCTGTTTAAGAGATTCAGCTAATTGTTTACAATTGCTCAAAACTCTTTTTTGATATTCTTTAAATGGCTGGGTAGTTGCCAAGCGCATAGCGGCTGCTATTCCTGCAATAGCATTATTATGAGGACCTCCTTGAAATCCTGGGAAAACAGCAGCATTTACTCGGTCTTCTAAATCATACATAACATTTTCACCAGTCTTTGATACCGATTTAACTCCTAAATTAAAAACATTTATGCATTAATTTATAGTTTTATATGTTAATAAAATGTATGACAAAATTTACCTTTACGATAAAATATAACTCCAGCTCGAGGCCCTCTTAATGTTTTATGAGTAGTAGATGTGACCACATCACAATATTCAAAAGGAGAAGGAATAACACCAGCAGCTACTAAACCACTAATATGTGACATATCAGCCATCAAATATGAATCACTAGCCTGAGCTATTGCTTTAAAACGTTTATAGTCTAATGTCCGTGGGTAAGAAGTTACGCCTATAAACAATTGTATAATGTAAGTAAAATTGTTACATATATTTTAAAATATTTATTTATACATACCAGCAATAATAATATCAGGTTTAAAATTCTTTGCAGATTTTTCCAACTCATCATAGTCAATTAAACCAGTTTCCATATTTACATGATATGGTAAAGTTTCAAAAAATATTGATGCTGCAGACAATCTTTTTTTTTGAGCCATTAGACCGTGACTGATATGACCACCATCTGGTAAATCCAAGCCTATCAAAAAACATTTAAAATTTAAATATTAATTTATTCTCATTGCATAACATGATATACATCATACAGTAGTAAGATAACGCATTTTATTAATAATAATATACTTAACAACCAGCCATTAATACTTGTAACTAATTAATAATTTTTAATTCTTCTAATTTATTGTTGTTTATTTCTTATCTTATGTCGTTTGTATATCATTTAATATATTAAAACAAAATTTATTAATCTGCATAAGCTACCACTTCACAATTGTTCATTAATATTAATATTATTTATAAACTATTTAACTCTAAAATTGTTAAAACATTAACAAGTCTTTTTTATCAAAAGTTAATTAGAAAAACTGCTTGTTCAATACTAGTGCATTTTCATAACTACATTAACATGTTAATTTTGCATATGTAATAATTAAAAATTACAAAAATATAAATAATAATAAAATATTTACCCATTATTCGTCCTTTGGTTCCTCCAATAAGAGCAGTATAAGCCTCAACATTTGCTGGTGAACCTGAGTATGGCTGTACATTGACACCCCAAAGATTTGGATCCAAAGAAAATGTTTCAAGACACCTTTTTTGACATAAAACTTCAATCTGATCAATTACTTGATTACCACCATAATATCTACCAAATAAATTTATAAATTGTAAAATAATTTTAAATAAAATGTACCTATTTTAAATACCTTGCACCTGGAAGACCTTCTGAATATTTATTAGTTAAACAAGATCCTAGACATTGTAAAACCGATACCGAGGTAAAATTTTCTGATGCTATAAGTTCAAGTCCTTTTTTCTGTCGGCGAGACTCTTGACTAACTAAAGCATACAATTCAGGATCAGCTATCTCCAATGGGAGGCTTAAATTTGGATCATCCAGTGATTTTGTATAAGACTTTGCTTCCATTGTACTAGTTGACATAGTCATTAATTTAAAAAAATGAAGCATGCTTATAACATATAAACAAAGTCTACCAAATTAAATTTTTTAAAAATAAAAAATATTGAAAAGCAAAAATAAAAAATTATTTACTTGATAGATTAAAATTAAATATAAATTACCAATAGCTATATACACTATTCATATATTAAACAACACTAAAATGTAAATTCCAAACAGTAATACCTAATATAAGTAGGTAATTTCTTTTTAAAAACACGAGCAAAATTCTTCTTACTTTGTTTTTGTAATGAAGTCGTTGAGCATTAACCAAGGTACGTAATATTGGACGTAAGTACATTTTAATTTTTTTTTTTTTAAGTACCTAAGTAGGTAACTATAATTATATTTTAAACACTTGTGGTTATTTTAATTGGAACTAAAATGTTACCAGCCAGAGTTCTTGTTCGATATTATTCAAAGATCAAAGCTAATCTATCACAATACCGAAATATTATAATATGGCTGCAATATTACATAAAATAATATTCAAAAACATAATAATCAATAACTGGTTTGCTTACCTGCAGGTATCACACGTGGGGACGGCAGAGAAATGATGAATGTGTATGTGTTCTAGTAGAAATTGATCGAAACTACTGAAAGGTAAGTACGAACACTACGAATTGTTTCGTCACGAAAAAATATATGTAGAAAATAATAATCGGCAATAATTATCTTCCACCCTCCAACTGTAATATTATTATATCAATGAATATAATAACAAAATATTACAAGAGTTAATTAATTCAGAAATAATTCTTTCTGATTATTTTAAATTGCACAGAGCTCAACACAGTTCAAGACGACCAGCCACCAATGACCGTCGACCGGATGGATTATGAAATAAGTAATAACTTTATAATAAGATATAATAATAGCTGATAACAAACGATGCTTTAAAAACGCTGTATATGAACAGAATTATATTCTTCCGCGGTAGTATCTATCTAGTCGTTGTGGCTGTAAGTAATGCAACATGTTGTAAACCTAACCTTAAAGATGATAGTAAACCTAATAAAATAATGAAATAATTATTGCAAAAAAACAATTTTCTCACAACAAAAAAAAAATTGACACAGTAAAAGTTAATTAGTTATTTGCTTAATAATTTAATTAGGTCCGAATTTAAATGTCCTGTAAATTATCAAAAGATAACCAAATATACCCTAAGCGATGCCAATTTTACTGAATGCAACTATATCTTTAAAAAATAACCTACGTTTTTTTTGATAGACAAGCAAATAACAAGAAACCGATGTTTAACTCTCAAAATTTTTAATATTTCTTTATTTTAACCAAACTAACAATATTACGAAAACCAAATACCTAACTTGGGAACACACATAATATTAAATTAAAGTGCCTGATGAATTATTGTTTTAATTGCTTAAACATTTTTAATATGCAATTATTATTATTTTTATGCTTGATAAATTTAATTGATGTTATTTGTTTTTGTAATATGTGAATTTATTTTTCAAGGATTTTTCTTAGCATACTACCGGAGTATGAACTAAGTTCTGTACCAATGACTATGATATAATAATTATATAAGATCTATATAAATATTAATTATTTAATTTGGTTTATATATTTATATGAAGGTTCTTTTCATTGAGTATATGATTTAATTTAATCTGTAATATTATCACTAGATAATAGATAGCCTATAAACTATTAAGACTTTAGTTTTTATAAAATAATTATTATTACCATCCGTCACGAAGCACGGTTAAATAAATCATTAGTTGAATTGCATTTCTTAATTCATGATTATTACCATTGACTATTGACTATAGATAAGGTATAATATAATAAACTCATTAGATACCTACATATTCAAAATATGTTATAAATTACTCAGTCAAAAAAAAGTTTTCTTACATTTTAATTTAAACATTAATATTTTTATTTAAAAACTTTCCAATTTCCTCTCTGATCAGTCAAATGGCCACTCTGATCTCATGGCTGCTATTGGTATAAAAATTGGCGTTTCAAAATCACCACAACTACATTCACTTTTCACAACTCCTCCCCGTCCTGTAGTATTTTTAGATAATATTCAAATTCCTACTTCTAAATTGATTAAATACTTAAGTCTAACTATTGAACACTGGATCACTCGATCACACAACACAACGTCAAAACCAAAAGATTTGCCTTAAATGCATTATTCCGCTTACTTAAAACTTAAATGATCAACAACAACCACACTAAATAAGAGACAAAACTTCTAATATAACATAAATTCCTGTTCAAGCAAATGTAAACTTAAAACTTCTAACTCTGGGGCAATGCTAAAAAATCAAACACTGACAAAATTCAAACCTAACATTACATATTTACTTGTACCTATCTAAAAATCAAAATCGTCTATGAAAAAGCAGTTACCTTTTATAAAAGATTTCATTGTAAATTCCTATTTCATATCAACTTCTTATCTAACCTCGCTATTCTCACAATTCCTGGAAATCCTCAAGAAGACTCAAAAGGAACTGGTCCTGGTGTCACGAGTCACGACTTACTTAAGGTTTAATGATCAAAAATTTAAATTAACAAATAAAAATAATAATAATAAATTAGGGTAGTGTTATCACTGGGTGACTTACTCGTTTAGAAAAATTAATTCTTTATATTATCACATATTCTCATTGACCATGGTTCCTTAGGGGACAGATTATATATTATACCTTAAAATAAAATAAAAAGCTTTTCTGGTCAGAGTACCTACTACTGTCTGTTATAAAGTCTAACGGATTAACGGAGTGTATTGATAATTTTTTTGTGATCTATTATATTTGTACACATTGAATAATTTTTTTACTACGTTAATTATATACCTAATAACACTTTCATTACTATGTTAATCAAGGAAGTACCAACTGAAATTCGTACATTAATAATTCGGCTAAAAAAAGAAGGAAAATATTTTCGAAAAATGTCTAAAACTGTAAATAAATCACATACAACTGTTCAATTTATTGTTAACTGAAAAAAAAATTAAAACTTTGAGCAATATACCTCGTTCAAGTTTTCGTAGAAAATTAGACTCTAACTAACAGCGTTCAATGCTAAGAACAGAAGTAGAAAACCCTGGACTAGTGCACCAAAATTAGTTGGAATTTAGGAAAATTCGTCATCGAACTATTCACCGTGACCGTTTTGCTACCCCACCTTCCCACAAAATATCATTAATTCCAATAATGTACTCATCCTTAAATATTAATATACAATACTAAGATTATGATATGGGATAATTATTATATAATATGTAGATAAATATTATTAGTTTAAAAATAACCTATAGACACGCAAGAAGAAATAGCAGAGTATGTGACTAATAAAATGTATTCCCCGAAAATATAATTTGTGCTTATGGTATTGCGTTAAAATATTTATGATATCAATTTTTATTATTACTGTTTTTATTGCCTAGAAAATAATAGTTTTTTCAATTTTCTTTTTCTATGATAAAAATTAAAAACCTACTTTTTTAAAGACATGTTTAGATTTCTTAAACGCAAAAAGTCATAACATCCGTTTATACGAAAATGTCACACTAGTCTGCAAAATGCGACATGTTGTAACGACCAAAGTTTAGTGTACAGTATTTACTACTTAGTTAATTTAGTTTAAAACAAAAAATAAAATAAATATTTTTCAATGAATTTGATTACCAAAGAAGAGCACCTTTATTATAGATTATTATAAAAAAAATGTTTTGACCTCAAAACCTTAAACATTTGAGAAACTCAAGCTAGCCAGTAGCCGGTATCATATTATTAATAGGCGATGGTTATTCCGTATTATTATCAAAAAATGGTCGTTTATTTTTTACCACGTAACTTTCACGTAGCATCAAGCTACCTATACAATATTGTCAATTGTGGCGACTTCTAAATTTATAGATTGGTAAAAAATTCTAAAAGTTTAGTTTAGTAACCCAAAAGCTTTTTTCGTCTTTCTTCGTGTGTGCAATCTGTAATTTGAAAACAGATTCAGCAGGATTTTCTCTAGCAGATTTGCATGTATTCGGTTTCATGATGTGCTATGTAAACGGAAAACTATTTGTAACCTACGATTACACGAGAATTCGGCAAAATACCGTCACGGTGCCATGTAGCAGCTTTTCCATTACCACTGTTGTGTATGGCAGCCGGACGGCGCGATGAACTTAGCAGTATACGTAACTAAATACATGAGAAGATGTGAAAACATTATACGATTTTATTCGCACGTTAGAGCTCAGACTTACTGTATGGTCAAAACCGTATATAGATAAATAGAACTTATACCTACACTATAGACTACAACCGTCATCAGTCGAATAAATGTTCGACCAATTACAAACGAAAACGTCCAAAACAAATAAAATTATGAAATAAAATTCAACTGGTCAAATTACATCCGATAAATATGACCGTAAACTGCCGATTTCGGAAAAAACAAAATATTCTATAATATAACAGAATATAGTTTAATTATATTTATATGAAACAGCACACACAATAATTGTAAAAGTTCTATAGCGTCTCAATCTTGATAAATTTAGTAAAACATGTGTTGTTGGGAATAACACAAAGCCGTATCAAGAATTTTTTTTTTTCATTATGAGGAATGTAATAAAACAATTCGACGTATATGTCTATTTGGCGGACGATGATTTGTAATAAAAAATAATTATTATCATAATATTTTTAATTTATACAAATATAATGTTGTTGTTATTAATCGTCGTCAACCGTCAAGGCATTGACCAGCATTGATAGCGGTTGTAGTCGATCAATAACAATCTTTTAAGACGCTTTAATAATAGGTATCTTCATATTATATAAGTATTATGATACAAAACTCAATTGTTAATTTGATAAATTGTAATTTTAGTTAACTGATGTATTGTAGGTATTAAAAAAAATTAGGTATTTCACACATTTTTAAACTATTTAAAAAATTTTGAGGAGGGGTCTGGACCTATTGGACCCCATAAGATACAGCCTTGGAATGAATAAATATTTGCAAAAAGTTTCCAAACAATATTACACGTATAGTATGTTGTTATACTGTTTTTAGAATAATCTAAATTAAATATTACAAATTGTAATATCATATAGTGTATTTGTGAGTGTTATTGTATCACTAAACCCAAACAAGCTTATTATGTTCGAAGATATTGATGATATTTTAAATCACTCATTAATCTTGATTCTTGATAGTTGATATTTACTAGTTCGATGTTACATTTGAACATTTTAGTTTTTACATACTAAAACTGTTGGAAATAAGCAGTGGTTGAAAAATTCAATTTTAATAGAATGGAACGCAATTGATCTAGAAATCACTAAAAATCTTATTTAATATTATAAAGAATCGTATGATTAATATAGCAAAAGGTGATTCTACACATTATTAATAATTAAAGCAAGACAATTTACCTAATAAATAAACATAAACTAACTAAATTAAGAAATTATCTTATAAGTCAATAAGTGTATGGAAACTTTTTGGCATATTTATTATTTAAATATTTTTTAATATACTGTATAATTTATTATAAGTTATAAGTTATAGCCAAATGTTAAATAAAATTTAGTTAATTTTATTGAAATATAAAATGTATATACTTAATTCATTTATGGTACAATTATCAATCATTTGTTTTGGATCTTTCAAAATATTTATTTTAATTAATAATTTTTGAAAAAAGTGTATGGAAACTTTTTTGAATAAATGTAATGTAGATTAATACAATATTATTATTATTATCTACGTTTATTAATTGTGTTAAATATTGTAATATAGTACGCACTTATGTGGTCAATAATTGCGCCTTTATTTGCATAATATCGATGATCTATACCACTCGACTGTACGTAGATATGCTATCATTCATTTTTACGAAAAACTGTCTGTTAAAATTTAAAATTTACAATTTAATTGTATAGGTAAATTGGGTTATTTATAGATTTTAATTTGTACAAAAGACTTTATCAAATACCTTTGACATATAGAAAAAAAACAGCTCCGGTATGGCAACGTTTTTCAAACGTAGTATTAATTCTATTATCAAAAAAAGTTTTTGTACAGTCGAGTGGTTTGATCTAAACCGAAATTGGAATTTAGATAAAAGATCAATGATGTTCAGATAAGCGAGCAGTATTTTTTCAAACAATTTTGATATGAAATTAAGAGACTAATAATTGACCTGTAATCTATCAGGATTAGATTTGTCCTTTCCTGGTTTGTTGGTATTATGTAGCATATTTAAAAAACATTACTTTTTTTCTAAATAGGAAATGGCAAGTTTTACGTTAGTGTAGAGAGGAGGAATGGTGTTAATTTTTTGGTTTAGTAATTTTTTTGTTGCTTTTCAAAAGTTAGGTTCTTTCAATATATTATTAGATAAATAACTATTGTTTGAGACTACAAGGTACTTTTTTTGTGGAGCTAATTGCACTTCTTTGATGAGTATATTTTAATATTTAGTATTTTTTTATTAGAAATTTTGGTTCTATATAGTTGCTTGAGATTGAAGTAACGTCATTTTTTTTTTAAATACCTTTGTAAAAATTACAATCTTTATAGCTTGCTGGATGATTACTTAATAGCAGTTTATATATTTCGGAGGAATTTATTTTATTTTTTGGCTAAGGCTGTAGTGGTAGTCACTTGCGCATTTGATGCATCTAGGTGCGGTAAATGGCAGAACTATACAATGAAAAAGTCTGTCGTTCAGTAGATGACTAATTGGATAGTAAAACGATTATTGGGATTAATATTGAAGTTTTAAACTTATTTTTAAGACGTGTGTCTAAACTTCAGACTCTGAAGCGCCTTCAAATGTAAGTTCTTTAAGTTCGTTACACTTATATATACTTATAAGTTATAATTTTCAGGACATGTTTAAGAGAAAGTTTCTAATAACTACGAATAATTGTTTTGAGTTGGTATGACATGTGATATTCAATTCGATGGCTACTGATAGTCGAATAACAAACGAATATTATAGTAAGATAATAATAAAACACAATATAGTTACAATTTTGATAGCATGTATTATTTGCACCAATATATTAATATAAAGTTTTAAACCGTAAAAAAATAGGCTTCACTATTATAAACCCTTGAGTTTGAGAAACTTGTGTCTTATCTAATAATATTTTATCATAAACTTATTATTTATTTTTATTTTTTTTGTGGGAAAAGTACTTTAAAATACTTACTTTTTGATGACCTGCCTAGATTTGATTTCACTAATCTTGCACTTTCAATACAAAAGTTATATATACGTCCCTGAATTCAAAATAACGTTCATTACTTATTAATTTTCATCCAAAATTGGGCAGTGCCTAACTAGTTACACAAAATAAAATGTTAAAAAATAACTCAACAACTAAGCTATTTATTTTTGTAAATAATTGTAACTTAACTAAGTTATATTATTCAATTTATAGTTATATTTACAAATTGTTTGTATTATCAATTGAATATTTTTAATGTAGATTTTTCAGTAACATACTTTTTGTCTCGTATTAAAATCAAATAATATTGTAATTATAAATACTATCGTATAAGTGCATATTAATAATATTGTCGTCGTTGCCCGAATTATTTAAATGAAACCGATAGGTTAATAAGAATTAGTAATTATAATATTGAATATTATTATTTTACTATTCTAAAACCAATCATTTTTCTTTCGATAAAATTATTTATGTGTATAATTAAGGATATTTAAAAAAAAAATTAACTTAATTTTAAGTTAATTTTTACACCGTGGTTTTAATGCAATAAAGTATAGCGCCCTCGAAAAATAATGAATTATAATCGAATATACCGTTTTTGTTACTTCACTGAACTAAATGTATGTAAGCTTAGTATTATAACTAATAAGTTATAAGTTATAACTAATAAACGAATACAAATCTCCACGAAATTATTTGCTTAGTCGTGTTGTCAGTTTAATTACCAAGTTTTTTGACCAAGTATAAAAGTATTAAATAACAATTTCAAAAAAGTTTAATAAAAAAAGACGAAAATGTTATTACCTTGTTTTTAAATATATTTTAATATTTGAACTTAAGACTTCATCAAATATAAAATTGTATCTATGTATTTTCATTAGTTTTTAATTGCCATAATAACAAATCATATGAGATCTTATTATATTAAGATTTTTGACCGAACTTAGAATTTATTATAAACGCTTTAAAAAAACGTAAGTTTAATTAATTATAAAATAAACAATACTACAATTTTATTTACAACAATTGTTAAATAAAAAAAACCTATTCGTTTCTTTTGTAGAAGTAGTAAATTTAATAAAAATGATTTTACTGTTTAATTATTAATTATCCATTTTAATTATTAATTGAATTATTATTTATTACACTTGTGAATTTGGTATTGCATTATATAAATTATATTACATACTTTATCTGAAAACCAAAAACCTAAGAACATAATCTTAACGAACAGTTCAACATGAACGTCATGAACAATATCTATCAAGATTCTCATATGAACAAGATTATTATGTACAAATATAAGGTACGTATAATGTATATACAATATATTATATAGCGATCAACGAACACTTTTACGGTCTATTATTTGATTTGCATATCCCAAACACTTTGTACGGTGGAGATAAATTGGAAATAACTGATTTGAACAATTTTAAAAATGGTCACAAAAACCTGTAAACACTACGAAAATAAAACAATAACTAATCAACAACGATTTGAGACAATTTGTCATCCAATTAATTTTTAAAAGTTGATTTAATACAACTTATGATTTTTAAAATTAAATATATATTTTTAAATAATCTTTATTTGTATAAAATATATTACCTATACGCAATGATATTAATAACTATATTATTTATTTATTTCTGTTTGAAATCTAGAATAAAACTAAATGACTACCTATTTAAACTTGTGATTATAATTATAAATAATTATAAATACTCGTGCGCGTGTCACAAAATATCTAAAATTAAAATTATTCCATGCAAAATATTGCAAATCATAAACCTTAACGTGTTTCAAAAGTTGTAGGATATTTTGTTACATAAAAAAATGAAAATTGTAGACAGATTTTTCTATACTAAGTATATAGAAATAAATTTACTTACATATTTTACATAATTTATTATTATATATATATATAAAAAAAAAAAAAAAGTAATCCTATAGTTTTGTTATAGATTTTTAACAGAAATAAGTAGTCATTAATGTCATAATATGGTACATAAATATTATAAATAATAAAAGAATTCATAACACTGAATTAATATATAATGATACATATTATAATTCATATTTAAAATTATTGGTTTTAAAAATAATGAGTTTGTATGAACAATTGTGAGTTACAAATCAACTTATAAATTGAATTTATTTAGTTTTATTTTTATTTCTGTGCTATGTACAGGCTTAGTGAATTTTTGAAAAGATTACAATTTTACTTAATTGTAAGTTCACAGGTTTGATTTGGATCCAAAATATTAAATGTGAATATTTTATAAAATTCATATTTTTTGTTATACAATATAATATGTATTTTACCGTGCTTTTATTTTTCTAGTAAGAAGTTCGTTAAGAATTACTTTAGAACACTTTCAAGTTCCAATGAATATTTGAATTATTTACACTTAAAATGGTATATTCATAAGTTCATAGCTATTATTAAAAATATTTGGATTTAATTTTATAGTGTATGTTCTACGTTCTACTGTATACTGTCAAATGTCAAACTCGTTTCGATTGCGATAGCGCAATAATTGTGCTCGCTAACAGATGATAAAGTTTTGAATTATTTTAATCTTTTATAATTTTGTAAAATATATTTCCTGATTTATTTTAACCGTACTAAGTGTCCACTACCATTTCAAACATATTAACTGAAGTTTTCACCATTCACCAATAAGTCAACTTAGAAACTTTTGAATCAATTTATTATTTCTCAAAAAAAAAAAAAATCTCATTGAAATTTAAATTAGAAAAATTTCTTATATTTTTTGAAATTTCAAAGACAAAAAATAATTTTGAAACTTTTTTTTTATAATTTAGACTCGAAAGATTTGTAATACACTTTATAATTTATTAATGTTTAATAAATATACATAATATTATTATGTATTTTCAAAATTATTATCAGAGTAAAATTCAAATTAATACGTCGAAACTCCAAAAAACGGTAGTATAAAATCCCCTTAATATTGAAAGTGAGACTATTACGGAATATTTATATGGATATTGAATATACTAATATAGATTGTAGTATAAGGTACTGAGATAATGGAATGAATTTTCCGAATAAAATAGTCATCCCTATGCCCATATAGGGCGTGTTCTTTATTATAAAAATGAAGACAAACCATTTCAATTTATAAAGCATATAATGTATGCAATATGAATAGATTATAGATTATATTTAGTTAAGTACTATATACTAAACTATTTAAAGCTTTATATTCATAATTTAACAACTTACAGGTTGTAAATAAACATTGAGCCACACGTATACAATTTATTATTTGATATAAATTATAAACATTCAAAAAAGTAAACAATTAGTAATTGGAGGGTATGTATAATTAAAATATTCCAGAAAAATTTGTTTTGACCCTTTGGCAACTTTGTTTTATTAATTGAATTACGTTTAAAAATACACAACACACATAATCAATTATTAATTTTGAAAGATTTTAAGTAGTATGTACCTACTATATATACTTAAAGTAAAAATTATTATATTAATATATGTATGCCATCATTGACATAATATTATATGTAAAATATTATGATGTATAAATATATAATTCTATGATGGTTACATACTATACTTACATAAGTATTTATGTATATATTTAAATTTTAACTAAATGTTAATAATTTAATAATATGTTAAACTTTATAAATAAATAAAATTGTACTATAACATTTTTTGTAGCATAAATGACCTTTGTTTATTATGACTTGTGTTAATTTAATTTTGTTAGCGGAATCTAATTCTGAATTGTTAATACGTCATCACTTCCTTAAAATAGTACAGTTATATTATGAATGATTTTTTTTTTATACGTATCTACAGTGGATTATGGATTGTAATAGTAGAATTTTTGAGTCCTCTCCAGAAATACATTTGTAAATTATAAAAACAATCTACAGATGCCAAAGCTGCATATAATATTTGAATTCAGTAATAGTGTAATACATTAATTATTTCGATAAATTGATAGTATAAAAATAAAACATAATTACATAAATAATTAATATAAATAAATTATGATAGTATTGAATTAGAAATCATAAGTGAAATAAGTTCGAACTTCGAAAAGAATGCTGGGGTATATTATTTAATATCTCAACAGATTAAAAAAAGTAATTTTTACTCTGTGATTTACCTAAGATGATTGTTTTTTAATTTTGCGTTTAAATGTCTCAGATTAGCTAATTTAATGTTATATAGCTTTATATAACATAATAAATTGTTTTTTAATCAAATAGAACACCTTGTTCATTGTTGACCTAGTCAATAAATTAAATACTCATTTATAATATACTATATGTCTATATAGTATATATTATATACATAACAATTAACCATATAGAAATTTATTGATTTTTACATATATTATTTCTATTTATGAAAAAAGAAAAATAATTGAACTGTTTCAATTATAAATAATAATTATAAAACATATTATATTATATAGATAGATAATTTTAATTTTATTGGAATTCTAACAGTCTTATTTATAATTTATTAATGCAAAAACAATATATACTAATGACATTGATCGGACTAACATTATAAAAAAATTATAAAATACAAATAAGGTTTTATGTTTCTGCAAAGCTTCAGGAACGAAAGGCTAAATTTAATATTACCATTGATTAAAAATAATATTATTTATGTTGCTATATTTTTTAATGCATTCAGGATATACCACGTTATTTACGCTATTTCTTAATACATCTAGGTATACCAAAAACAAGTAAATAATAAATACCTAGATGGGCTATAGAGAAGGGACTGCTTCAATTTTTAATTATTATACAATTAATGCAGTGCGCGATTAGGTTACAATGTCCTAACGATACAAAAATATTGATTAACAAATTTAAAATTCTCACTAGAAGATAATTACCAGAATTTAAATAAATATATAATTTAAACATTTCAAACATAAAAATAGCATTAGCTTGTCTTAAAATTTATACTGTACATAGCTGTACCCCTGTAAATCATAATATTATTAAAATAATCGTTATTTTTATTTCTGGTGATCTAATAACGCTGGTAGATACAATGAAAATAATTCGTTTTAGTTATTTCCGAGAAGATTCTGGTTCAAAAAATACCTAAAAGCTACTAAAAAACCTACAGCATAGGCTTAACGCTTAAGACTTAGAAGTTGAAGATCTAGAAAAAATATTAGTATGTATTACGTAGAACATAATACGTCCTCCAATATATATATATATTTTTTTTGTATTGATCTTATTTAAGCCCGACAACTAAGGCCATTAGCTGTAGATAGTAACAGTTAGAATTTTTATTAAAAGTTTGTTTGTAAAATTTGATTTGTACGGTTGGAACACATGTGAGTATGTATGTGCACCATGGATTCATCACTAAGAACTCGGGTGGTCACCCATCCAAGAGCAAGTGATGCCGGCTGATGCTTGACCTCAAAACACATTAATGACTGTGGCCAACCACCGCGCCACAATCCACCAATATATACACAAGTCGAGAGACGTATAGTGCTGACATTTTTAGAAAAGGTCAGTCGATATTATTACCTGTGCATAATATTATGATACTGTATTTCTAAAATAATTGTTATTTTGGTACCAGTTAGCGTCAGCCAATATTTTCCATTTTACAGGTATATCTTACTTTCTATCTTCACGAATGCAAAAAATTCTATAAACAGTATGATCATTAATTTTATAAAGTATTTTAATATTAAAATAAAATCAATGATAAAAATTTAATGTATATGACTGTACTATATCACAAGAATTTTGTGATAAAATTATCGAACTCGCCAGTCGTTGTGGATGAAACGTCGCCGGGTGGTGTCGGTCGTCCGGGACAATCAGTCCGGACGCCAGACGCCGGTTGAAAGCTGATAAGGTCGCGGCAACAATCAGTGATGCAACGTGCCGGGATTTTCCCAAGAAGCGACTAAGCGAGGGCGCCCGTCCGATCGACGACCGGTCCATATTATTCGCTTCATTTGCGGAGCGGTACTGTTCTTCTGTCGTTGCTTCGTCGGTTGTTGACGTCGTGTGGTGGTGGGTGGGGTGGTAGTGGGGTGTTGTTTGAGGTGGCAGAGGAGGAGTTGGTGATGGTGACGGGAACGGTGACGGTGACGTCGGTGGTGGCGGTGCCAGTAGTAAGTAAAGTTGTATTATAGTCGTACGTGGTGTAGTTGGTCGTATCGCCGCCGTCACCCGCGACGCAAAAGCGGGACCCACCATTGGCCGGCTGACGGCATTCCGACGGCTGGGCTCCCCACCACCATCCCCGGGTACTGGGAAATCTGGAACCGCTCTGCCACCGGCGCCGAGACAGCTCTCAATCCCAGTTGTCCGCGTCTCGACCGTACCGTTTCGCGTTACGGCCATATTTCTTTTGTTTTGTTTTGTTTCGTTTATTATTTTTATCGAATTAATTTCACTGTTGTTATTACTGTCATCGTCATCACAGACATCGTCGTTGTTCGTCTTCTTCACCGTTCTTCAATAATTTTTTTGTTAATTAATTGCACCGATTAGGCGTTTTTGTTTACAATTTCCCTCGTACGTGTCTGGAATATTACAGTCCGTGTGATTTGCCGCCGTCTTGGTTTAATAAATATCGTTACATTTTTCGTCTGTCTCTATCTATCTCAATGATTCGTTGTTTTCCTGTTTAAATTTCGTCCACGTCAGGAATGAAAACATAATATCTACCGTGCGTATGGTACTTATTGTATCATTACGGTAATAATTGTCGACGTCCGTGTGCGTTTCCTGTGCTCGTGCGTCAGTACTTCATGCCGTCGAATTTCGTTCACGTAGAAAGCGATCGTCTATACCGTTAGACTTCCTGAACGTCATCAGGATCTCTTTGGTTCTACGCTGTTATGCCACTGACGTTCTGCACAGACGAGTTGCAATGTAAGTACACAAAATGCGTGATGGCATTCATGATATTTTTTAATATGATGCTACATTTGCATTGTTCATATACCTTACCTCCTCCCTCTACAAGTCTCTAAGAAGGTATTGATGGACTATATTTTTTCTCCATTTGATTGTCTAATTGGCGTTTTAGTCTTTAGATTGTTAAAATTACTTATATTAGGTATCTAATTGAACTTTTACATACAATTTTAGAATTTGTGAAAATGAATAGCATGGATGAGCATAACCGCATGATGCATCCAACCAGTGCAATGTTGCCACAACCTTATGGGATGTCGTCTGTTGATCCCAACCACGGTGCTCCCACGCCACCTGATCAAGATACTCGTAAACAAGATATTGGTGAAATTTTGCAGCAAATAATGAACATTACTGATCAGTCTTTAGATGAAGCTCAAGCTAGGTAATTAAAGTCTATTTATTCTACATATATTCAATATCCCTTTATATTATGTTTATGTAAACTTGCAAGACTATTATCTTAAAATTTTAATTATACTTAATGTTTATCATTAAAATTCTAGGTACCTATTTAAATTAATTGTTATCCCATTTTCTATTACATCCTACTTTTTATTAACTTATTTTTATGGGTATTATAAGTCTTAAACCAATGGAATTTTTTGATATAAAATGAATTTACTAGCTAGATATTTTTGTATTAAAAATTATTAATAATTTACGAGTTGTTATAACTAATAAACATTTAAAAAATTTAATTTTAAGATACTGATAATAAATTAGCTATAAATACTACAATTTGTCACAATAGTTATATGGAGAATGTAAAAAGTGGTAGATTTTTAAATATATTTTTTTTTATTTCCAAACAATATACAAATGTGGCAACTCTAGATCTAAATTCTGGCGATTTTTTAATCCCAGTTCACTCCTAAATATGATAAATAGGTTTTATCACTAGTTTTATCTAACTTGTTAGTTTGATATATTTTTAAATTAATTAATTAACATAACATGAAGCATTTAAGTCATAGACCAATTATAAACACTTATCATTTTGATATTAAGATTATAAATACCTTGATTATTTTGATTTTGTATAGATGCTGCCTTTTAATAATAGTATTATTTAAGAACATTGATTAACTACTTGATACATTATATTTTCTAGAGTGTCAGAATCCATACTTTTCCTAACATTTCATTTTCTAAATATAAGAATAATATTGATACATTTTGTGAAGAATGCATGTAGATAACTTTCATTTTTACAATCACAAATAGTATTAATTTCAAATATAATTATAAATAATACCTATTTATTTATGAGTATATTTTGTAAATTATTTAATAATCATAAACATGGTTTACAGATTTGTGACTTTCAAGTCAATTGCTCCAAAGCTCAAAAGTTTTTATGCATTTAAACATTTTTTTGTCAGATCTCATGTTTTTATATAATTACATTAATTCATACTAAAAAAAAATTAACGATTGGTTACTTAAATTAAATAATATATTTAGATATATTTCTGATTATATATCTGATAACAGTTCCAAAATTCTGTTCTTACCAATTAACTTATTTTCAATTCTTGAAAATAGAAATATATGGTAGTGGAAATTTATAATACTCAGTATGAAAGATTGAACAGTACATTGTTAAATATTGTGATAGAGAAGTTGAATAAATTGGTATTATAATACAATATAATCAATTGCACTAGAATTAGATATAAATATGAAATTTACATTTTTGAGATAATTAATAATAATGTTTAAATAAAAGTTATCATTAATTGTTTACACTAATAATTAGTTATAATTCAAAATAATTGTATGTGTTTTAAACAAAATTATATACTTAGAAAAGTGAATTTTATAATAAATTCTTTTCTCTTAAAGTTTTTTATTTTTCATTTATTACCTAAAACTAAGTATTTAATTTTCTTTAGATAAAATATTGCATTGTTCCAGTTGACAGATTCTTAACTTAAAACATCTGATTATTTTATTAATAAGTTATATAAAAAAAAAATTGATGAAATAGAAACTATTAAATAGCCTGGTGTAGTGTAGGTATGCATGAAATTGGTGTGTTCTTATTGCACTAGATAGACTGTAATTTTGTTTTTTTTACTATTGTTTTTGGACAGTATTTCATCTAATTTTCATGATAAGTTGAAATTAAATTTTAAAATATATTTATAATTGTATTGTGATAATTCTTTTATTAGTATGGTGTAAAAATAATATTAACAATTAATTATTAAAAAATATCAGATTAATAAAACTATGAAATCCCTGTTAATGAGATATTATGTAAGTAGTTAATAATTTAATTCCAATTTAATTGTCCTGTGTATATGACCTTGTTTTAATTGACTGGAGAGATTTAGATAATTGATTATGTTAGTTTCTTTATGATTTTGTTGTACTTAAAATATATTCAATAATAGGTATTTTAATGTAATTTTTATGATTTAAATTTGAAAGTCATTATTAAGTGTCAAGTTTCTGATAAATTAAGAGATATAAGAAAGCAGAACTAATTTAAAACCAATATTACTAACATTAATTTAATATTTATTAGTACATTTTCTGACACTAATTATTAAAATAATTTGTAATATGACCTTATTGTTATTCTATTTAGAATCGAATTCAAAATTATAAATTTGCTACTAACAATTTTAGGAATACCTGAACAAGTTTCACAAGAGAGTGTTATTAAAATAAAACATTTTCAAAATCTTGCATTTTTAATTATATTCAAAAGTAAAAAAGAAGTGGTTTCTTTAATTAAATTGTATTAAAGGTTAAAGATAAAATTTACAATCACAAGTCATGAGTGGTAATCTTATAATATAAAGTAGAAAACATAGTTTTCAAAAAAGTTTCAAGATTGATATCTGTATGACTTTTTTTCATATTCTCATATAAATTTTAAATGCAGCTGGAAAATGGGAGCTGCCAGTTGCTTATCAATGATGTCATTTATTTTTACTTTTTTTGTCATTAGTGTTATGTTTATTAGTAGGTTTTGTAATTTATAATTTAATTAGATCTAATGTAAAAAACATATTTATAGCAAAGTATTTTCTTCTAATTACTTAATTTTAAAAATGAAACAAGATTCAGCCTGTTTCATTATAATACTATAAATAATCTCGTTATTAATACTTGATTATAAATTGCTTCTATCAATACAATTATTATATTAATGAGATGTTCATCGCTTATTATTAGTTATTATTATTATAATTTGGTTTAAAAATATAGTTAACGTATTTGTAAGTTACTCTTTAAATAAAATCAAGAAATAATTATTTGGAGATAAAACCTTGAAAATAGACCTGGGTAAACATTTTCAACACTTAAAGAAATTGTTCTATTAATTATATAGAAGAATCAACTAAACTTTTGATATGTCATTTCTACAAGTAATGTATTTTATTTCAAACAGATATAATTTTATTCAACTCAAATGTTAGCTGTATGTTATATCCGGATAATTATCTTAAAAAGTATATTGAATAATTTATCTGATATGTTTTTTCCACGTACCTAAATACTTAAAGTTTTATTTGTTTGTAAATTTTTTGAAATGATTTATTTTTTATAACTATAGTTATATACATTATTTAATTATCAAAATAAATATTTGTGAAATTTGATTATTGTTTTATACAATTTCTTAAAATGTTTAAGTTAGATTCAGACTAAAAAAGAATATAATACATAATTTATCTTTTATCCATGTTATAACATTAATAGTACTAAAAAAATAACGAAAAAATTATTTTTGGATACTAACATCGCTTTTACAATCAAATTTTTTGTTTTCAACGAAATATCATATAATTTGTTGAATGTTAAGTTTTTACAATTTATTTTTTATAATGTTTTTTATTTAATTTATAAAAAATGCTCTCAATTTAAAGTTATGTAAAAAAAATGTACGATATGCAGTATCTCTATTTACTACTAGTATGAAATTGATAATAATTTTTTTCGTAAAATTTAATAAATAACAATAATATAAACAATCCTTTATTTTATTTTTTTTTTTTATCCCGTTAGTGGATTTATTCTAAAGTTAGTATCAGATTTAATGATTTATCTTATTATTTTTTATTATTCAAATAACATCTTCGGTGTTGTGGGCCATTATATTTTTAACATTTATATGTTAAGAGTACATATTATTTTTCAATTATGTTAAAATTTATAACATTAAATTTGTGAACCTATTCAATATCTTTCAATTATTGTATCTAGAAGCAGTAGTGGATTTAAAGAAAAATTCAAGTGACGTGTCGCGTGTATAGTGTAGAACCAGGGGTCTCTAATCTTTTTTTACGGAGGGCCATGTCTGAGATACACTTTAGCATCGCGGACCAATTTTTTTTAAAGGAATAAAGAGGTAATCAAATTGAAAATGAAAAAGATATTTTTTGATTTTTGAAAAATGAATATTTTTTTCGATTAATCATTGCCGCTTTTTAAACACGATAACGCAGATAACGCAATTGATGGGGTAATCGACAACGATTAACGAAAAACCATTTATTTTATTTTAAGGTTTTATTATTTTTCATTCACTATAGGAAATACTATTGATAAATAAATAATATATTCAAAATATAAGTTAACTTGGCGGGTCGGTTTGAAAAGCTGAACGGGCCGTAGTTCGTAGGTTGGGGACCCCTGGTGTATATACGGGTATTTGCAAAAGTACCTATTTATGAAACATTCTAAATATTAATAGTTGATGCACATAACAATATTGTTCCTAGTATTATTAAACAATTTTTACTTTATATTTTAATTTTTAATTCATTTCATAAAATTACTTAACAATCACAAATATTTAATTAATAAGTGATTATTTGAACTAATAATTGAGTATCAAAATAAAATTGTGGAATGTGCCCAAGGCCTTGATGACAACAAATTGTCCATAATTTTTCCGAGATATCCGCTGCAACTTGAAAATTGTCCTTTTAGATTTAGATAGTATGTTTAAGATTTCAAGTAGATGTAGTTTCCCTAAAACTAAATAAAAACCTGTGTTCTGAGTCTAAATATTTTTTTCAATTTTCTCTTCTCAGATGTAGACCGTTGTAAAACCAAAACAATTAAATACATTTAACAATATACCTTATTTTAAGACCGAAGCTAGCGAGTTTAATATACTATTTTATTGATTAATAATAAACCTAGAATAACTAAATATTTCTCATCAAATCAATAGTGAAGACTGTAGATATACCACGTACCTATAAATTTAATTTTTATTAAATAGTTTTTTTTTTTTTTTTAGTTATGGTTAATCCTAATGTTACGCGATCCTAGGCATTAGTGTTATACAAAATACAACTATAATGGTGTTATAATAAACAACTATTACGTGAATTAATTCTGGTTGTATAGGTGCTAGGCCTTGGATTAATTACGAACAAATTGTATGGTGACATTTTTAGTTCATCTATTATTTTTTTTTATCTTACACGTTATGATTTTTTTAAGAATTCGAAAAATCTAAGTGTTCAGTTCTTCTATCTATAAGAAATATATTTTGTATTCATAGAAAAGACAAGTTTATTTACATTTAGATTACATTTGTCAAATTAATTTTTATATTTTAAGAGTAATTGGTTAAATAGAGTAATTTTAGATTTTAGAATATTTAATATTTATTGATGTTCAAAATGCATATGGCCATGTAAGTTTACTTTTAATGTAGCAAAAGTTACTAATTTAACGTTTTAACCCTTTTTAATGTAGAATTGAACGTAGATTTCAGACGCGATAATAGTTGTTTTGAATATGATGATGGCTGATGACATTTTATTCTATCGACCTGCTCAATACCAGAAAAAATGTATGGGTTAACTAAAATAAAATTTGAGGGGTTCTGAATTATTTATTCGGTGATCTGATAAATATATACTTTATACATTAAGTTTACCGATTTCTTAGTAAGATAATTAAATACTAATAATTTATTTTATGCTATTATTAATGTTACAACTTATAAATGTATAATCGTTTCATAAACACATACGTTTTATTTAGTTTATTAAACAAAATACTATTTGTGAAATCAATCGATTTATTAATTCAAACATAATACCTGTTTGAGTAATTATTGATTCGAATTAAATTTTTATGACATAAAGATGTCAAAGTTGAGGGTTTTCAGATCTTAGACTCTAATTTTGATGTGCTAGTAGAATCTTTTCTAAACTTATCTTTTGTAATTTGGGCTATTGTAAATATTCAAATTTAACTTAACTTTAATTAAATCGAATTGTATACATAAAAAACAAGTTAAATTTATTTATAAGAAAGATACAAAAACTGTATTAATTGTTTATTAAAAAATTAAATAAATTCAAAATAAGTATGTAATTTATATTTTCTCAGCTACCATTATTTTAAAACTACCTACATTAGATATTTACCAGCAACAGAATAATTGTACACTGACTTTATACTATTGAAATTGGAGAAATAAACTTTCAACTTAGTATAATACTGTGTTATTAGAATACATGTTGTAAAATATAACTTATTTTAAGTTATAAAATACATTTTATTTTAATAGAAATAAAACTATAATATGAAATATTATGATAATTCAATTTAAGATATAAATATAATTTAATTCGTTAGGTTAATTATTTTATTACGTCCATTAAATTTTTTATGACTTTCAATACAATTTATAGATAAAACTTTAATCATTTTATAATTTTATCTTAATAGTATTTTATAAAAGGTGTACATTATTTTATGTAATTAATTATTGTAGATTTCAACTAATATTTAAATTTAATAAACATATTTCATGAAAAATATAAGATACGAGTATAACTTTAATATAAGGAGTATTGATAATTGTGTAAGAAAAAAATAATTATTTGTTTTAAATTTAAAAAAAACCTATTTATATATATAGGATTATGATAAATTAATTAATTAGATTTTTTTTACTTAGTTTGTTACCATAATGGTCCAAGTATTTAACAAAAAATAATATTTAAAATAATAATGTTACATTTATTCGGTAAAATATTATGTACGTGGATGCATTATTGTAATATGAAAATTAAAATACATTTTATTCTACCTAAGAAATTATATTATAAATAAATATCAAGCTCAAACATAATTTTTACCGTCATTATTAATTATAGATACTAATTGTAGTTTAACTTTGTTAATGAGTCAAATTTTTATTTTTACAGAAAACACACATTAAATTGTCACCGAATGAAACCTTCTTTATTCAGCGTTTTATGCGAAATCAAAGAAAAAACTGGTGAGTAATTTTTATTTATTTAATTTTTTAATATAAACTAAATAATATGTAGATACCTGCTAGAAAAAAATGTACTTTATTTATTTATAGTACTTATAGTCATTTGATTTTGAGTACTAGGCAGTATTAGTAGTATTTCTATATATTCATAATTTTATTAGTTTAGTTAATTTATATATTTTATTTTTTTGATTTGGTGGGCGTCCACCGTGCCTGGAATTACTGATTCCTCTCTCTGTATGTTTATATATATTATACTTAAATTTATATAATTAAAATATTGATAATATAAAATCATGACAGTTGATATTTGTTTTTTTTTTTTTTACTCCGTCTGATTTGTGCCGTAAATAAGTCGCATACCAAACACGTTTCGCGTTTCCTACACTATGAATGGTTGTGAAGACTATACAAATATCTACGATAATATTAAAATTAAATATATAATTCACATTAATATTATTTTAATATTTTAATACTTATTAGACATCCATTCATCAATATGCAAAGCGTATTAATTCTATAGCATACAAATAATGAAAATCTTTTTATACTTTCCACATAGTTAGAACCTATGGTTCATTTGAACTCTTAACTTGGCGCGATTTCTTTCTCATTGTTGATTAATGACTTCCTATTAATTAATTATTGCTTAAAAAAGTATTTCATAATAAATATACGATGTAAGTCCATGTTTTGCTTTGAAAAACTGAATAAAATTATCAAAATATTGACTGATGTAAAATAAATTAAATATTATAAATAATAAATGTATATGTTGAATTAAATTTTTCAAAGTATTAGAAATTCATTATTATTTTTTTTTTTTTTTGAAAACGTTCATAAATCTACTATTATTGCAAAATAATTTTCTAATGTCTAACATAAACAAGACAAACTCTAAAGTGGAAGATATTAAATAGATGGTTCCTTCTATTCCTTAAACCTCCAAAATAAAAAAAAATCTACAATGTTTTAATACTTTTATATATTAAATTTTAATTATTTTAATATTTTGTAGTTTTTAATCATTTTTACACTAAATTAACCACTGTTTGATTCGGAAATGGTCTCCGTAATATATATGATATAATTAGATTGATCTATTTTTAAATTAAGTAGCTATACTAACATTTTAAATGAGTTAATATTTATACAGATCTGCTGTAATAATATAATAAGCAAATAAATAATAATACAATAATAATTAGTAAATAACTGATAAAATTGAAGACTAAGTATATGCATTGCCTCGAAAAGTTTTGAAGATGCGCATTTAAATAATATTTAAATAAAAATGTGTCGGTTAAACAATTAATATTTATTTTGATAATTACTCATACGTAATGTACATAAATTTTAAAGACATAAACTTACTATTAAACACCATCCAGAAAATTAAAATATAATTTTATGTAATAGTTTTAATCGAGGTTTTGTAATATCTCCAATTAAAACCTAAATTCATATGTATTTTTTTCAACATCTAAGACCTAATATTTTATTAGCATAAAATAATATTTTGTGTTTAAAAGTAGTGAATTTTTTCTAATAATTATATCTTTTTTACGGTTAATTTAATTTTGAGATTAAAATTCATTATTAGTAAATAGTATTTGTGAAATATTTAAAATAGTTCTTTTTTTATTAAATTTATGTTATACAATATACATAACCTCAAGATATGTAATAATAAGTATCAATTATTATAAACATAATTTATTCACAATTTTATTCTTGGTCCTAAATAAGTAATAATTTATAACTCCCATTTTAAAATGCGTTTATATAATTTAAACTATAAGTATATAAATAAACTTTAAACCAAAAATAATCTCATTTCGGTATTTTTTCTGCGTTATTAGATTTTTTTAATATATCTACTCAATCTATATTTTTTAAAATTGAATAATGTATAAAAAACTGAATTAAAACCAATAGATTATTTACACGTTCTAATAAATTGATTTAATTAAATTGAAATAGTAATATTATAATATATACTTCATGTAAATTAATTTTGATATAATTTAATACAATGTTTAAATATTTTAACTATAAAGCTCTAAAGTTGGTTTAATAAAATGTAAAGGTTAATAAATTGTGGTTTTTTTATAACATTCTGCTTATTCCATCTGTTTAAATTTCAAACAACTCTAAACTATACTATTCTATAATAGGTATAAATTTATTGTTTTTTTGGAGGGGGAAAATCATGTTTTCTATTGAAATAGATTCCTCATTGTTTGAATTGTTGGTCAGACTGACTACTCTGTCACAGCATGCGCTTGTTCAGAATCGACTAATGCTGCAATGGTTCCAAATATTTAACTGGTTATTATTATTTTATAATGCTTATTGTAAGTTTTCCTTACCAGTATTATTTTTTTTAAATATCTGTTGAGTTTAAATAATTTATATAAATTCATAACTTGAATATGCAAATTAAACATACTCCATTAATATTAATACATGTATAGTATAGTTTGTATTTTTATAATTATTTGAATGACTCGACACGGATAATAATTGTTGAATCGTTCACTTCAAACAATATTATAACAACTGCTGAGCATCCCTGGACCAGTAGGTATGAAATATTTTAGAACTGGTTTCTTTGTGCATATTAAACCTGCCGGTTTGCCTCACACCATTCTCATCCACTGCCAGGACACCCCACGTATGTCCCGCCTAAGTATTTAAATGAAATCAAAAGATTTAACTCAACTAAACTCTTAAAAAAAAAAAAACACATCGATGTTATATCTTGAAAATTTGCCTTATATTTACTGTGATGAACGACTTAACGAATATTGTATTACCAAACATCGTTTTTTTTTTAAGTTTATACTAGATAGTAGATTTAAAAATTTCTTCGTTGAAATGTTTCAATGTCTTATATGATTTGGTTATCAAGACTATTGAAATAAATTTAACTTTTTAAATATTGTATAATACACGTATAGTTTAAAATAATTATAAAACTTAAAGTTTTAATTTCTTTTTTAGAATACTAAATGATAAATGAACAATAAATGTATTGCGTCTACTATAAAAAATTATATATTAAAAAAAAAAAAAAATCGAACTGTAAATAAAATACTGTACTAATGTATTTATTATTTTTGTTTTTTAACAGTCCAAAATCATCAATACTTACATTCCGCTTCACTATTATTTCTATTTTCTTTGTTGTAAGCCGCCTCTGTATAATATGATGGTTTCATGGTCATTAGTTCTAATTATCTGATTCATTAAAATAGTGAATCTTAAATCGTATTATTAATTATGTTTATCACGTTGGCATTGATTGAATACTGCTTGTATGTCAGTTGCATTTAATTTATACACATAATATTATATGTATAATATTAATATATATTGTATATATACTCAAAAATATTTCTTACTCAATATTTCATTTATATTTTTTACGACATAAAAGTCATTAACCTCCTAGCCATTTAAATTTTCAACAAGTATAACGATACTTTAATTTTACTATAAAATGCACAATATTTAATTTGAAAAATATACAAATCTTAAAGTGAACAATTCTTTAATGTTTTATTTTATAATAATGAGTTATTAAAAACTATGATTGAACTTAAATTAAGGAAAATAGTTTATATTGAATTTTGATATATTATAATCGACTGTTTTAACTTTTAATTTTTACTAATTATTTATTTTATGAATTTTATTTTTATGTACTTAACATATATTAGATTTTAATTGTTCATTATATAATATAGGTTTATCATGTATATAAAAAAAGATCTCACTTAGTTCAAAAAACGGTAGACTAAAAATCAGTTCCATGCATGATTTCTTCATAGAAAGTAGCGTATCGATACAGTATTTTTTTATGAAGAAATATACAATTTGTCATGGCATCTCATACCTTCTTTCATTTTTCTCTTTATCATAACCATTTTTTTCGAGGTCAATGGATTCTGTAGTTTTATATTGCTACATAAATGTATTTTTTTTAAGAAAAATGAAAAATGATTATATCTAACCAGAAAAATGCTTTGTTTGAAATCTGTTCTTAGTACCAATTTATCGTTAGAATAAAAAAATTCTATGTATAAACATATTATAACATTAATCAATGATATTTAATATCATAAATTAGCATATTTTAGCAGTTTTTTTTGTATTTGTACATGTTATATGTGCGCGGGTTTGTGAGTAGAAGCAATATTGTAACCCATGGTGGTTTAAATTTGAACTTCGTCTGAGTGGCTCATGAATAATTCAATGACAGTATAGGACTAGCGGCAGTCATTCTAAGTGGGGATTCCAGGGTCCAGTCTGTCTACCTCCTCTCAGCCTTCCGCCCTTCCTACATCTCATGCAAACGCAATAAGTTATTATGTCCAAGATAATCCCCTACATGTTGTGTACAACAAAGATAAAGGAAAACTTTAAAAAAAAAGATAACTTACTAGTTAAAACTATTTTTATGTTATTATTATCAATATTTGAAATCTCAAATAATATATAAGTATATTTGGAAAAAATCATGAATTAAAATTGAATCGCATTGCCAAAATACACATTTCGACTGAAATAGTAATTCAAGATAAAAGTTCAAACTATGTATTATGTTGGAAGTTTTAATTGTATCTTAAATTTATTAATTTCATCCGAAAAAAAACATTTACTTTATTCAAGTTTTCTATTTCATTATAGGAAATTATGTAATTTAATTTAAAAATGTCATCAGTGTAGTAAATATATATTTATTCATATGCATTTTTTTTTTTTTTTTAGAACACTAAATTTGTATATTATAATACAAATAATAGAAATAGTGATTTTTTTTAAAAATATTTATGTAGTAAGAGGTATATTTTAAATTATTAATGATCTTCTAACGTTTTATAATTTAAAAAGGTATATTATATATTATATAGTATATACTATAGTAATAATTTGATTTTCTTTCATATATTTTTATTATTTTTCACTAGTAAATAGTATAATATGGTTTTTAATTTTGAAAATTACTTTTTAACATCAACTGTTGTTTGCTTAAACAATCTTTTTTACTGTGTTTAACAATATTGGAACAGCTGGTCGAATTTTGATGTATACATAATGTTTTGTTCGTTTCAAAAATACGTTGTTAATATTAATTTCTTTAATATGATCATTATAAAATGTACATTTATTAAAACCATAACACTCATTTAAAACATAATTTTAATATGTATTATTTATGGTTATTTTTATCGTAAAAACAATAATTAAGTGTTATAATATTATATTTTACTAATATGTTACATACTTTGAAGTCAAATAAAAAAGTAACTAATAGTTTTATGACAATAGTATATCAAAAACAACATAATATTATATTATTTATTATAAATAACAGTCCTGTTTACAAATAAAAATTTTAAATATTAATTAGTTTCGTGCATATAGACTGAAGTAATGTGGTATAATGCCTTCCACACGTTTCAGTAAAACTTAATATTCTTATCGAGAACGTAAAATGGTAGCTTTGGGATTTTATTGAAGAAATAATGTGCGCAGTTGTTGTAAAGGGTAGAAAGTATCCCGCATTGCGACAGACCGTATGATAACATGTGCGTATCCGTCAAAAATAATAATAACACCACATGCGGTTCCCCCATTTTCAGGGGAAATAATGTAATACATTTGGTCTCGGAGAATATTGGAAACGTGTAAAACAATACTAAGAACGCGATTTTGATACACGATGTGTATTTTTTCCCCTACAAATCTCGTCACGTATTGCATTTAATGTTTATGGTGCCCGATCGATGTATTTCAGTTGTCAGACGTGTCCGTGCCTTGTTGACAATGGCTTGACATCTGTTCACGTTTGTCAACGTCGGCGTTTCTTATTTTGCATGTGCCTCCAGACTTTAAAAATGAAATCCAAAAATATTCTGTATTTACATACTTAGATCTAATAGAAAAAAATATTTAAAGCAATAATTATGAATTTATGACAATAATCGTTAATTGCCGTGCATTCATGTTTGTAATTCTGTTAAATGGCATATTATAATATTATTGTACGTATAATATTATTATTATTATTATTATTATTATTATTATTATACATTTAAAAAATGACAGACTGGTATGTGTGGATGACTGAAGTAACGTCGTCGTCTTCTGCGTGGCGGCGGTGGCAACAGCGGTGGCGATGGTGTGATGGTGCGGTGCGGAGGGGATGGGGCGCGCTGGTCCTTGGAACAAATCAATACCTAACGGGAGGGAAACGGACGGACGGGAAAAAGGCGGCCTGGCAGCCGAGTGCCATTCCGCACCGGCTGATATTGTGTTGCGCGCGTACATGTTTTTCTTCGTCTTCAATTCCAATTCGCGTTTTATACTGTTTTATATATATTATTGCACCGCCGCGTTTCCTCCTCGCTCTTTGGTCGGCCGGCCTTGACGCTAGCCCCTTGCGCGCCTTCTACTTTTGTATAAAAATGTTCTGCTCCGACTGAAATATGTACTTTAAAAAAACAATTGTTTAATTAAAACTTAAAACATTCCAGCAAACTTTTTGTATTGCCTCTTGCTAACTCTTACTGCCACCATTGCTTTATTAATCTTTCGCGAAACATTTGGATGTTCGAAAAATCCTTCTTTATATTTTCCGAGTTTAAATTCGAGTATACTGTATATGATTACAGTTATGCGTTTTCAAAACGTCATAGTGTTTATGCATCCAAACCAGTGATTCCCAACGTGGTAGTACCGTCTCCTTGTGGGATTTTTTAATTTTGAGGGGGGCGTTTTATTCAGGAACGTTAAGTGGGGATTCTACTGTGACTTTCATTTTTATTGTTCATAATTGATTGATATGAAATGTATAAGTATCAGCATAGAATCAAAAATAATTTAGAATAATACCAGTACCATAAGTAATATACAGAACTATAAAGGTATGCATAAAACGTATACCTACACACTAAAAATTTAGTATAGGCATAAAAATAAAAATTGTTTGTAGAGTTTTGTTTTTTACTTAAAGTTACCGATTATAATAAGGCTGTAATTTTTTTAAATTTATGAAGGAGGCAGTGAGATTTTTTTAAAACGGGTTGTTAAGTAAAAAAAAGTTTAGGAAACACTGATCTAAACCGTTTAAAATTACATGATAAGCTTATTAGGCTGTTAGAGAGTATAATATTATAGTTTTTGATATTAATGTGAATAAACAAAAAACTATGTTCCAATAATAGAAGAAAGTTCGTAAAATATAAAAACTAATTGATTAATTTATTAATCGTCGAATAATATCGATTAATTTTAATTAAGTGACTACGGATTAAGTTATTACAATAATAAATGAAAAGTATTTTTTGAAAAAATATGATTATTTATCTGTTATTGTATATCTATATAATATTATTTAAAAAAAAATGCTGTTAGGTAATTTACCAAAGTGACTTTCAAGTCAAATCCCGTTCAACACATCGTTGACCTTAAAGATACCAAGTTATCACTATAGATTCTTTAAATATCCCGCAGTTACACTGTTACTTCTCCCGCTGGGCTATGGTGAACTGTAATTTACTCAAAACGACTTGACACCTGAAACTTTATTACCTAACTATAGTTTAAAAAAATATACTTATATTACTTTCTAATGTGAATCCAGTTAAGTTACTGACAACTGACTTAAATAATTTTTTTAATTTATAACAAAATTATTTAACTAGATTTTTTTCAAACATTTTATAACTATATATTAAGGTTCCTCGCACAGTTACTTTGTTGAGTTTGAGAAATAATAATTTTAGATAATATTTTAACATATGTAAATAAATTATATTAACATTAAATCATCATTATCTTGTTTTTTAAATTATTTAAATTAAATAACAGAAAGCAAAGCTTCTGTATCATTTTACTAACCCTACTGTTTATATTTTATAGAATTAAATATTATTATTTGTTATTAACTTAAACATTTTAATTTTAAAATAAAAACACGTATAGCTTGATGTTTAAAGTGTTTTAAATGAATTTGTTGAAATTATCCTGATGAGTATGTACATTATAATATGTAACATATACAATTAATTCCAATACTTGAAGTGTGTTTGAAGTGGCCGATGAAAGATCTTTTCCACCTTTTGTGACGATTTATGATGCCATGGGGAGGTGATGCTGCTATTGTTTATTTTACTCGTGCATGTGTGCGTGAAAAATTGTGATAAGTTGCGTGTACAAGTTATGAGATATGAGGGTTAACGCTTATACGTGTGTGTATATATAATTTATGTGATCTGAACAAAAATGTGTTTTGATGTGGAGGAACACATGTTTTTACCAGAAATAACTAGTTTATAAATAGTGACAGTTCTGAAGAGCTGTTGGCT
The DNA here is from genome assembly GCF_002803265.2 of Melanaphis sacchari. NCBI lineage: Eukaryota > Metazoa > Arthropoda > Insecta > Hemiptera > Aphididae > Melanaphis > Melanaphis sacchari. The sequence goes on from NW_020271042.1 coordinate 5,947,844, forward strand.
CCGTCCCTATTCTTGTATGGATGTTCGATTATATTAATTTATAAGTATTGCATGTTAATTTAAACTTTTTGTAAAAAAAAAAAAACAATTAAATAAAGTTTTTACTATTTTTGGACAGAAATTAGCATAATTATTACAAATAAAGAAATAAATATCAAATAATATTACTGTCTGTTTGGTTTTTATTAATGTTTTTATATTTAACGTTCCGTGTACGACTTCATTATTCTTAATTGGGTGATACCATCATTTTTCTTATTTCCTTTTGTGAAAAATCACTATTCATTCCCAGAAATTGCAATAGCACGCAATGATTCGTTACTCCCATTATTTTATTTATAGTTGTGAAATAATCTATAAATGATTCCCAGATTATTTTACTAATATGAATAATTACGAGTAAATATAATGCATAAAAATATTGAAAATGGAACAATTATACATTATTTATACTGGGTAATTTCGTTATCGTGAATCCGGCAATATTATATACAAAGTTATGTATAACAAAGTTTCCATTATGAACTTCGTTTTTATTCGTTTAAGAGTTAAATACTTTACATTTTCTGAGATTTTAATATTTATATCATAAATTATTTGAAAAAAAGTAGCTACCAACTTCTTATTTTCAAATTGTATTCATTGATATCCTATATTGTGCGATTTGTATATATCGTGATGTATTTCAAGTTTATAAATTGAAGAGTAGATCCAAAGAGATGAGCAACGTAATAATTTGGGTATTCAAAAATATTTCACTCGCTAGTTTATAAGAAAAGACGTTCACACGCATATATTTTTCTATTGACTTTTACATACGCTTAACATATTATATAGAATCTGCGGACCAGATAAATGCTTGTTTATATTGGTTTTTGTCGTACAATTATTTTAAAATAAGTTTTATCGGTATATATTTATCATGTTACCCGTGTGATAAAAAACCAACTTAACAAACTATGCTAGTGTAGCATTCTATCCCTCAATAATATTCCTTAATTTTAATTACTTGGATCTAATTTAGGTTATTAGCTTTTTATGTAAGTATTTTTTTACTTTATTTTGTTATTGTATGGTTTGTCTTAAATTACATATTTGTCGAAAATAAATAACATAACGAATAATACTGGGCGAAATAAGCTTTGTTTTATTTAAATATGCAAGGGAAACTCAGAACCCTTAATGTGTAACAGAACGCCTGCCTAATTTTTAATTATTCATGCGCCAAGTGTAGCACTTTACCTTGTTCTGGTAGAACTTCCACAAAGTTTCTGGGCGTGTTTAAAATATTCCTTAAACGCACAAATTAAACAAAATAATCGATGACAAATTATCTCAGTTTAAAATACAGAACAGTACATTTAATAAGGTTGTAAATTAATAGCTTATAGTAATATTAAAAGTACTCATATGTAGAACGTTAAAATATTTTCATTTTTCTGTGTTACTTTCTGTATTTCCAGAATATCCACTATATGTATCATTACTATTTACCTATTTGATAAATTTATTTTAATTATACATTAAAATTGAGACCATATAGTTAATTTGATAGTCAAGCTACTTCTTAAAGTAATAAATTTCAATAGTATTTATCATTTTGTAAATTACATAATGAAATATTGTGTGCAGGCATCAGCATATTATATTTTATTCAATTAGTTTTTCATTGATTAATCTCTTATGAAATATATTCGTTCCCATATTTATTTTAATAAAGTTTAATATTTATAGTTATGATTATATTAACAATGAATTTAATACAATTAATTTATTAAGCATGATTTTATATTCAAATTAATATGAAAATTGAAAAAATTAAGTCTTAGTTGTATAATATTTTTATTAATTTCTATACAATAAGTGATATTGTAATCAAAATAGTTTTTTTGATGAGTAAACAATAATTAAATACATTAATTTATTGTATAATATAAATATAAATCTATGATTCGAGGAAAATTCGTACTTAAATATTTATTTATGGTATCAGAGGGTTGAATTTTTTGTAGTCCATTCATGGTGTATCATGATATTTATTACTATTTACTACTTAAAAGGTTTAACATTATATAAAATAATTATTATACTTTACATAGTGTAGGTAGTTCAACAACTGTATTATGTTTAAGAACAAATTGAAGGATCCCTGGCCCGTTAATTTTCACAAAATAAGTCCAATGTATCTTTAACCCAGGTTTGATATATTGATTGAATTCAAACAGTATCTATAAAATATTTATTTAAATAACTTATGTGTACTAAGTTTTCGGATTTCTTTCAACTAAAATGTTGATTTTGAATATTATGTTAATAATCATTAAAAATGTTAAGGGTTTAACATGTAGTCTTATACAAATAATTAATATACTTTTTTGTTTTATTTATAGTATTAAGTTTAAGAAATACACAAGAAGAAGAGCCACCAGATCCACAGTTGATGCGATTAGATAACATGTTAATTGCTGAAGGAGTAGCTGGTCCTGAAAAAGGAGGTGGTGCTGGAGCTGCAGCTAGTGCATCAGCCGCAGCTTCGGGTGGTCCCGGACAACCAGATAACGCCATTGAGCATTCCGACTATAGAGCAAAATTAGCTCAGATCAGACAAATTTACCACCAAGAACTGGAAAAATACGAACAGGTAATTATAGTATTTTTTAGCTACTTATCAGTTGAAAATGGTTTAAATTTATAATTTGATTATCTTACCCAATAGGTACTATTATAGTGTTATAAAAGTATATTAATACATAATTATAGTTTTAGTGGTTAAAAAAAAAATAAAAAATAGGAAAATTGCTATGCTGCAAACTGTAAAATAGGTTTTAAGTATTATGTACCTTAGCGTTGAGCATGTCACTATAATGGATAACGTATTAAATTTGAACTCAATAATAAATCATTCTTACGAAAAATGATTCTAAGTGAAGACAATGTATATTGTATCAGTCAGAATTTAGTCTGTATATCTATAAGTATATTTGATCATTTATTACTATTAGTACTATAATAGATCGATTTAATTGTTTTCAAATAATAATATTATATTATATTATTGTTGCAAATGAATAAATACCGCATAACATATTATTACTGTAAATTTGTTTTTGGTAGAGGTAGCATACAATATTAGACTAAATATTTTGAAAATTATATCGTGAATAGAAAATAATAATATACGTAATGAAAATACATATTTTTTTAAATTCTATTAAGTTATTAACATCGTGACAATATTTTGAGAAAATTATAAAATAACAAATTTTTATAAGTAGTTTAAAATTAGTTAAAATCTTTTGAAACAATAATAATTATGATAATTTAATTTTAAGAATATCTACACACTATTTATTTTCTGTCTTTAGCACATGCAAAACACATTATCTGTTATACATAGGTTATTTTACGATGTTCATTTTTCATGTAAGTTGAGCTCGTTTGTCATAAGTAACGTATCGTACGCGTGCGTTTTAGTTTACATTACTTAAGTTCATACGTGCCATACTAGTTAGGGAAACGCACTATCATCGGATCCAATTTGCTACTAGAAACTTCTTCTATGTTGAAGATTGAAATATTTTTATTGGCCCAAAAAGTAATGATAAATACACAAAAAAAACATTGTAAAATCAATACTCTGCTCAGAGCGTTAAGTAAAAATTTTACGATCGAACAAAATATCTCAGTAACAGACAAGTTGATATATGGATTGCGCGTATCACGTATTCTGTAATAGATCTTCTATTGTACTAACATTATTAGAAAGAGATACCTGTGCACATGGTGCAGTCTTAGGGTGTATGCTGTCTTTTCCTAAAAAAATTGTTATCTATTTTGTTAAACTTCTTTCTTTCTTTCGTTAAGAATGGGTATAGATAGATTAATTTGTATGCCTTTTATTTCTGGCAATGTTGGCATCCTTTTTTTCTCTTTCTGCTATCAGTCTATTTCGATTTCTTTATAAGTATAGGTAACTTGTATATATTTGTAGTGTCTATTTTTTCAATATTAATTTAAATACATTTTATTATATATATGGATATATTCATAAATATTAAATACTTACGTGTTGGTGTTATTCTTTGTTAGTATAAATACTAGGTACACATTTTATTTATTAAAAAAATATACGGGTTACGATTAAGTAAATCATATGTTTTCTTAAAATTATTTTAATGTATTTCATTATTATTTATTTAAATAAATTTTATAATCTATACATTGTGTACAATAAGTAATTGGTCTAATTACTAACATTTAACTCGAAAGGTGTGAAAAAGACCCATAGAAGGATAACTTGAACGAATTTTCGAGTTGTAATTTCATAGTTTAATTTTGTTTAGTTAACGCCCAGTAAATCTCTAGGGTTAAGTACTGTTAAAATTTCCATAGTAGGAAGTGTGTACCTGTATTTAAATTTTAATTACATTTTATTCAAGATAATCAGTTTTAATTTGAAACCGTTGATGCCTAGTATCAAATATTTTATTCGTTTCTCAGTCTATACAATTTATTGTATTTAAAAAAGAAATTTTAAGTTTACGATAAGTAACTAACTACATGAATGTTTAAATTATTTAATAAGTGTGCATGTGTGTAATTTCTTAGTTAAATTTTCTTGGATGTAATTAATTCTGAAGTTAATATAAGTCAATTGTAAAAATTACAATAGTATACACTAACTATTAGCAATAGGTCTAACATTGAATTGAGTCCCGTAAATACTTTTGGATTACCGAAGTCAAGTCCGGCCAATATTCTTAGGTTATTTGAGTTGAGTCCCTTTTTTAATTGTAATAATAAGCATAGAGTCAATTAATTAAAAAATATTAAAAATAATAATAAATAAAGATACTTTTTACAAAGAGAATATTTTTATCGACAGTTATAGAAAAAGACTAAAAAAAGTTGAAAATTTGTCATACCTATAAATATTTCAAAAAGAGATAAAATTTGTTCAAAATTTTATCATAATATATAAGTATTGAAAATAATAATTTAGAAATTTCAAATACCTACATCTCATCTCATTATTTTCGGAAATATAACAAAATATTAAACATTTTTGAGGATAAATAATTATTTTACGGATGGATATCTAAACATATACTCCATTTTTCATTCGTAATAATTTGATAATTATGTAAGTATTAACTAATTGTGTGTTTACGAAGTGTTCGGCGTGACTGGTTGATTTTGAACGAGTATATACCACCAGGCCGTTGACAAATATCTGTTATTGTTGTGTATTCAGTGTAATATGATGTGCAAAGTTCAGTCATCACCGACTATATAGGTAGTTATGACATTTTATCTATACGGACTCAATTCAAAATATTAAGATAATATGCTGTACTCAATTCAAACACATAAAAGTAGCATGGACTCAATTCAATATCACCGAGAAATAATACTGAAGCGTGCAATTATTTGAATTGTATGATTTGTATGAATAACTCGTGATTACTATATGAAAGAGTAGGGCGACCAATATTACGCGTGATGTTCAACAGATTAATCGGCCTAACTACCAGATCTGCACACGAGAATTTTCAATTTTTTATTGTTGAATACAGTAATGAGTTTTATAAATTAAATACCTATGGAAATAAGTTTCAGGTTCCAGGTATAGTCGTATTTTTGTACTTTCTCTTAAACGTTTCGAAATCAAATTTAAATATGTATTTGTTGGCCTCACAGGACAAATTGCATGAACAATAATCTGTGAGATGAATAATATTTTAATGGTTATAAAGTAGATATCCTTGAACCTGTGTTGTCTTATGTTTAGTTTGACATTTAAAAATATTTATTTTAATATCATGATATGCCACAAACGGCGTGTGATCAAACAAATACCGCAAAAAATGATTAATTATGTTTTTGGATAGATATATTCATAAAGATAGGTTAGTTATGGACATTTAGACGTACCTATAATAAATATAATTATATTTTGTTTAATGCTGTTAGGATAAGGCTTAAAATCTAGAATATGTGTGGAGTTGAGATTAAGTTTTAAACTACGACCCAAATAATATTATTTATCAAATGTAATGATTATTATGTCATACGGCTTACATCAAAGCAATCGTTTATAATATATAATATATATTTAGACACATACTCACGATTTTAATATATTTTTAGGCTTGTAATGAATTTACTACCCATGTAATGAATCTCTTACGAGAACAGTCTAGAACGCGGCCGATCACTCCAAAAGAAATCGAACGAATGGTGCAAATAATACATAAGAAATTTTCTTCCATACAAATGCAACTGAAGCAAAGTACTTGTGAAGCGGTCATGATACTTAGATCTAGGTTTTTGGATGCTAGGTTTGTATTATAAAAGACATTGATGATATTATAAATCTATACAATTATATTTATTGTGTTATCTATTTTTTTGTTTTCTATAGAAGAAAAAGACGTAATTTTAGTAAACAAGCTTCCGAAATACTAAATGAGTACTTTTACTCTCATCTGAGCAATCCCTATCCTTCTGAGGAGGCAAAAGAAGAGTTAGCAAGGAAGTGTAGCATTACAGTGTCACAAGTATATAATTATATTTACTTTGAAAATCATTCAAAATAGTAAATATAGTCATTAAAATATTTATATTTACAATTATTTAGGTGTCAAATTGGTTTGGGAATAAAAGAATTCGATATAAAAAAAATATCGGTAAAGCTCAAGAAGAAGCAAACCTTTACGCTGCAAAGAAAGCTGCCGGTAAGTGTTTATAATTTTCTTAAACAACAAAACGATTTGAATGACACATAATTTCTAACTATATTTTAATATTAATAATTGACAATAAATATATCATTTACTTATATAGACTACGGATACAATAATAAATAGCATTAAAATATTTTTGTTGGTGGTATTTGACAGAGTCGAAATTTTATATTTACCGGAGGTATTTTCACAGATTGTAGTCCTTATTGGTGTTTAAAACATAAAGAGAAAAACATGTAAATGGGGAAAGGGTGAAGTTTACTATAGGGATTTGGATAGCGATATATACGTACTGGCGGTGTAAGCTCCAAATGGAAATAATATATCACCGAGACCCTGGCTTTGAGCTTGACAGCTCGAATGGTTTTTCCTGGTTTCCTCATTGTCCCGTACTACACCCTCCATACAATGCGATTTATATACATATATATATGTATATTTTTTTTAAGTGAGCATGTGTGTTCGTTGTGCGCGCGTGCGCTCACCCGAGCGTGTTGTACACTGTTTCTTTTATTAAAAGGTGTGGTATCACCTGCCAATGATTACATAGTCAGGTTCCACACCATAAATTAATATTATGTAATATTCAAAATTTTAAATGAAACATGACTATGGATAAAATATATTTTAATGATACAAATTGTTTAACCGTAATTTATAACAAATAATATTCAATTTATTATTGTATAGAATGCTTAACTTGACAAAAAATTGTTCCTTAAACCTCAAAAATTTAAAATTTAACTGTATTACTACACACAGCATATCCTGAATATCCTTTTTTTTTAAAAGAATTATCACAAACCAGTATTAATTACATAATACACAAAATTGAAAATAATACGATTATTTAATAGTATTAATAAAATATTTACTTTTATCAATGTAAATTAACTTTATTTAATTTAAACATTAAAGAACTTTTCTATTCGACTAATTCCATGAACAAATTAAAGGTAGTTTTGGAATTATTTTAAGAATCTAAAACAAAATAATCGTCGGTTTAAGGCATGTAAAATATCATCATTTTTGATGCGTTTTATTTACGAAGACCCGCAAGTATTATTCCTATCATACACATGCGGATATAGCGTTCTTTTAAAAATAATTAACAGTAAACTTGCCTCTGCAAGACAGACTTGAGACTTTGTATGGTAAATGGACTTTGTATCGACTGTTAGATTTCCATAAGGTTGAAATAAATTGATAATTGATCGCGTACACTTTGTAAAATGATAATCAACTGAAAAATATATTTTAATAAATTTAATTAAATCATTTGCGTATTATCAATATTTAGTGATATTTGAGATTTAAGTATTCATACACTATTATTTATAGTCTATAAACGATTTTAAAACCACTAAGTTAAATTCAAAAAATTTTAAATTTAGACATGAGAGCCTATGCACATCAATAAAATATAACAATAACTAATTGACCACATATTTAACTTTTAATTTAAATTGTAAATATTTTTTTCTATCTAAAATAGAACAAAATTTTTGCCATATTGTTAACTACCTAGTATATTAATACAAACTGTTCCTGTTTCCTACTATTCCAAGTTCATTAGTAGTCCAATTACTAAACATCTAAACCCTCCCCCCTTAGAAAAAAAAATGTTACTCAAAAGTAGATACATAATGAAATACTTTTTATTCCAATTAAATTTAAAAATATGGTATATTGTGCTAATAATAATTTAGTATAGCAAAGTAATATGGCATAAGGTTAAGAAAAATATAATATTTAAACCAATTTTTTATCCTTGATACTAATGATTTTACTAATATTAATACAATTTACTTTTCATAGGCGCTTCCCCTTATAGTATGGGTCCTGCTTCTCAAGGAACACCAACTCCCTTGTTATCTCCAGCTCCTGGTGGTGGTCCACAAGACAGCATGGGCTATAGTCTTAGTTTAAATGGTGCTGAGTATAGTTCCCCTATGTCCGGATCACAGGTTTGTGTGCGTTATATTGATTATAGAACAACTGTTCATATAAAATATATCCATTTCATTAAAAAATTAATTTTACAGGCACAGTATTCTGATGGAAGCTTAGGATATGACCCAATGGGACACCAGGTGAGCGATTGCGAGTAACAGGTTAATATAATTAGTAAGACAATAAATGTATATCAAAATATATCCTAAGTTAATTTGTTCTAAAGGGTTAATTAAAAATTAATAACAAAGAAACTATCAATGTATAAATCTATATTGTAAGATAATAATTTGTCTTAAGAATTTAATTTAATGTTTTATTTTATATATTACAGGCAATGCCTAAAAACTCTGGATCGCCATCTACAGGATGGAACTCAAGTCATGAATATCAGACACATGGCATGCACGACGACAGCGAAGACTCATCAGATGATGTTGATATAAAACGCCCAAAATTGTCTTAAGCATTTTTATTCTTAATAACTAAATTTGTTCATTTTTTACATATATATAAAAATGATTGCTTAACTTAATATTTTAGACATATGCGAATGAGAATAATTGGCCTTCACACTTTGTATATGTTCTAAAAAAAAAAACACTCATCTCACTCTAACTAATTACTATTATGGATCTACTGTAATGACGAAAACGAAAGACTTAGGCCTTTGATGTATGTGTGTATTTTAATCCCAGCACACATCACATATAAGGGAACGTATATGTATAAATAACGTTAGTCTAATATTTGAGATTACCATACTGAAATTCAGTAGAGACGGTTTTATTATGAAACTATTTTTTAGTATCTTATTATTATTATTATTATTATTATTATTAATTATTATTATTATTATTATTATTATTATCATTATTTTTATTGAATAATTAAATGATAATATTAACTTGAGCTTTTTGAACGTTTATCGTTCTTCATGTAACTTTGGTATACGTATATTGTGCACATCACCAGATTATTAGTAATTTATATAGAAAAAAATATGATAATAATATTATTGTTGATTATGTTTACTGACACATTTTTCTATTATCTGTGATCTCAAAGGAAAATCAACACATGCATCAAAATCGAGTACAATCATGTCCAGTGTTTTTCTCCTTTTTCACCAAGTATACGATATACACACGGTAATATTATTATTTTTCATGATATTTAAAAATTTACATTTTAAATATGAAACGAGTTTTGTTAATAATTGTTTAGTATTTATTGTATTGAACGAATAAGTAGCATATTTTTTAAGGCACCATGACTAGTAACCTTTAAATTTTTAATGCTTTTTTAAAAATTAAAATAAGAAACATATTACAGTTTAATGTATACGATATTTGTAAGGTAATTGTTGTCTGTGAAATGTGCATTTTTTTTTTTTTTAATATTTTTTCCTCTTTATTTTTATGCTATATTTGTATGCTTTATATTATAACTATTAATAATTAAAATATAATAATAAAAAAAACTATTATTATAGTTCTCTTCTCCCTCTCTTACTTTTTATGTACTATTATAAAATGTTTATTGTTAGTGATGAAGAAAAATTAACACGGTGTGCCTATGAAATTGAAAAAAAAATTAAATTAATATCATTGAGTTATTTTGCGTGAATCTTATAATTTATTTTTTACATTTGGAACGTACATTTAATAATTTTATAGACTGTCACCAATAAAAATTTGATAAAAAATTATTTAAGTTTTGTTATTGATTCATAGTAGTCTGCGTGGAAACATTTTGTATACCTTTAGCATATTATTATAATTATATTTCATATGGAACAGTGTGTTGATTTCAGTATTGCTCGAACGACGTTATACAATATACATCATATTATAAATATATATATATATATTTTTTTTTTTTGTACGTCTTGTAAACTATACTACCTAGATATATTACTGTATTATTATTTTATATAAATTAGTATACTTGTAATTTTTAATGTAATTTTAAAGGTAAATTTTTGTATTATATCCAGTAGAATAGAATTTTGTTTTCAGACTCCTAATTAAGATGTGGTATTTATTTCTATTCAAATTGTCAAGTCCTATTATGTGTAATATATACATATAGGTGTTTATTAAAATAGTCACTATACATATATAATATGTATATGAACGTATGTGTATTAATTTGGATTTATCATCTATTGATACAGACAATTGAAAAGCCCAATAAATAATTGTTACTTATTATTAAATATTTTTTTTTTGTCTATCAAAAACTATATTCTTTTATACTGTATAATATAATATTATGTTGTATAAACCAGTCATGTAAATCCATGTTGTCGATAAACTTTTATTCCTTTGTGCATATATAGTATTAAAATGAGAATATTTTCTCATCGCGTTATTATGTATGTCGAAAAACAATAAAAAACATGTACGAGTTATACTTTTACAGACCGTATTATAAACGGGTTGTGTTGTACTCACATTTGTTCTTAACCTTATAAATTCTATAAATATATATACATATAATACTTTTGTATACGATTTAATATTTATAAAACTCAAACAATTAAGTATTTGTTCGTGGAACTAAGAATTTTTTTTGTAATACATTAGACGCCTATATATTATATATTATGTATAATTTTTAATTAGGGGCCGTATTAGATAATAAATTATTATGAATGAATATTGTACAGTTTTTGAAGAAAACAAAATTATAACGCTTGTAATTTAGAAACAAAAAATAAAATGTCGTATATATTATTTCCTCATTGTATCCATATTCCACATAAAATTTATTGCCAATTTTTTATAACATACCAATATTCCTACTGGAAAATAATTGAAAATTTTAAATTATCACATATTCTTTTTTCTTGAAGAAGAAAAGTAACTGCCAACCATTTCAATATAATTGTATACTATGTGACATGTGTCTACAAAGGCGAATTTAACAATTTGCTGTCCCTATGCCAAAAAAAAATTTACTGCCCTTATTTTAAAAAAAACACCTCTGTACAACAAAATTTCCTTACATGATAATATTTTGTATGTATTATACAATTATTTTTTTCATTTATCTAAAGTTCAGTAAAAAAGGTTTTGATTCAAATATAGTATTTTCTCTTTATTATTATTATACAAGAAAAAAATAATAAATTTATTAAATAATTATTTGGTTATATAAGTAGTTTTAATGTTAATTATTTATTTTGAAATTGAAAAATTAAATAAAATAAATATTAAATACAATTTTACTGCGTATAAAAGGCCGCCCATGCGGCTGCATACCTAGTTCACAGTGCCTTAAATCCACTCCTGTGTGTCTATAAACTATGTACAACATTTGTTTCAACAAAAAAAAAAACCTGTGAAACACCATCAACAACTAATTATTGGTTAGATGCATGTCACTTACATAGATAAATTATATTTTAAGTACCTACATAATGACATTTTTAAAACATTTAGATTAATTTTAGACTATTGCCTGTTCATAGTTATTAGTATGGATAAATACTTTAAATGCATTATTATGAAGTTTTATAAAATTTATTAGGTATGTTATTTAATATTTTCAAGTCACTCTTAAATATTAAAATTAAAAAAAAAGCAGGTAAGTACTGCTCTGCTATGTATTAGGGTAGGTCACTATTATGAGTGTGTTAAATTTGAATTCAGTGATAAATCATTGTTTACCAAAAAAACTTCTGAGCGGAAACTGTCAACTTAAATCACTAATTATATTTCATTATTTTATAATCTACTTATTTTTACTTTAATATTATAATAGATTGACATAATTTTTTCCAAAAATATTTTATTTTATTGCATTATTAGTAAAAATGATTACATTAATATAGATACCATTAATAATATTAATTTTTTTGAGTTTAACTTGATCTAAATTTGTTTTTCATTCTTATTAACTTGAAAAGTGTTGTTTCGGGCGTTTCGGCTAAAAACTTGGTAACTGGGCAATGGGAATACAGTTAGATAATTATAATCTAAGAGAAATATTTGCTATTTGCAATGACTTTTCATAAAACTATTTTGATAAATTAAATACATCACTTTTTTTAAATGGTACTTAATTTAAATTTAAAAAGTTTGAAATTAAGTAAATTTATTTTCAAGTGGAGGGACAAAAGAATTTTATTGTTATAACTTAATAAGTAAAAATAAAATTCATCAATTATTCAATTACTATCATATGTAAACATTATATTTATCTATGATTATTGATTACTACCACGTAGTTATTGATATGAAAGATTATTATCTATGCGTACAACATGGTTCACATCAGGTTACTACAACTAGCCACTAAATACCTTAAAAATCATCTGCTACGATTTAATTATACTCCGAATTTATTACTTTAAATCTACTAGTAGTCAAAAAATAAAAAAAGAATCGACTTCTAAAAACTTAAAACAATCTAGCCGGTCTAGGTATAAATTTTGTGTTTTCGGCGTTTTCGCATTTATCAATCTCTACTCTAAATACATAAAATAATTTATTCGTATTTTATGTAATTTATCATCGACGTTACTTAACCATCGTTTCTGTAACTGACCATTATTGAACTATTTTAAATTATTATCCGACAAAAATTAGGTATTTAATAATCTCGAATAATTGCAAATGCCTGTTCGATATTGGAAAGAAGTTTAATGTAAGTATAAGTATAACCTATACTTTTTTTATTTTTTACCTTAGTAATCATTGATTACTAATAAATTTGTAAATGAATGGCTTGTAATGTATTTGAATGTTCGGCCATGTTAAGAGTACCTATTTATATTTGTTCATATGGAATCATTCGAAATTTGAATGCCATGGTATAGCCGTATGCCTGTATGCTTTATAGGTACTCGCCATACCAATAAAATGTATTGATCTGTACCTACTCACCTCTAAAATATATCATCTTAGAAGTTAGAACTTAAAATGTTTAATTATTATCAGTATGATTAATAAGACAATTTTAAATCTAGGTAAATTTCATTTTAAGTACCATGCAATTTTTTCAAAATATGTTTTGTTACCCTGATAAATTGATGTTTTAAAAACGATACTATTAAAAAAAAAAAATCGGGCAAATTATTAGTTTAGAAATTATGATTATTTGATGTTAATTATTTTTAAAATATTAGGTATTTATATGTTAAATTTCAATTTCTCGAAGCAACTTAGACGTTTTGCAATGGAAAAAATGGTAAAGTCACAAGAATAGTTTCAAAATGTACAAAATTAATTTAAATTCTGCAGTTTTTTTTCGATTTTTCAAATTATTATTAATTCCACGAAATGTTTGCAATTACGGTATTTCGATTTCATTTATTTTTGTTTTTCCATACGACCATACTCCATAATTGTAATTTATAACAAACGTTTTTGACTCTTGTTAATTTTTTAGTTTAACGTACAGTACCTACGTGTGACGTGTCTATTATATTATTTTGTGAACATGTATTGAATGGAATAGGTTATGGAGAATTAAAGCAAGAAATAATTGCTTGTAATACAAAATGTATTAAATTAATTTATTTTTATGGAAATATTTAATACCAATTCATATAAATCCGTGCCTTACGCTTAATAAAATATATAATAAAATAATTTTTAACTTTTTAAATGGTGACGATGATGCATGAAATACCTAGGAAAATTTGTTGAAATTTGGTGGCTACCGTGTAGATGACCAATGGATTTTTAGAGGTATTGATCTGAGTTTTGTTTTCTTGTTCCCGTTGAACCGTAAAATAATTTACTCTATGCATTGAACGCCATGATAAAATCACATTATTAATATTTATCAAAAAATGGATTTTACCGAGTACCTACGTCTATAATCAGTGATTGTTGAAAAGTAAAATGATTTAATAAAAAATATATTTATATAGATTTGAGATTAAGCCCGGATTAGCATATCTAGGTATAGTTAGGCCGTTAGGCGACCAAAGCGAGCAGGCGTAGCAAGCGACTTTATTTGTTTAACTACTTATAAGTATGTTAGGACGGTTAGGTCACCTATTATAGGTTACCAATGATGCCAGTTATATTAAATCTTAAACCTATATTTTTCCTTTTAGCGTAGAATTTTAAGATTAGTGTTTCGATTTAATAAAATAAAACTTATTAAACATTCAATTTTGCCTTTGGTGTCTGAGTTTTTATCGTCAATTTTCACATAACGCCAATTTCGACGGACATCGTAATAAACAATTGAAGTCATCGCAGTACGCGTCATTTTATAGAAACCTAATAGTATAACAAAAGAAGATTTTAAACTTTTAATTAAACTATCTATTATTTAATTAATAATTATCGATTTAAAAATTAAATTACAATGTATATATACAATTTTAAAAAATGTGATCTTTCCTAACAGTATATAGTTAAATGATTTATATTTTTATTAAAAAAACAAAACAAACAAACAAACTTAGGTAAATACTTGAATTTTCCATCTCAATATGTTACGGTTTTTGTAATTCGATTTGAAACCCTAACTTTTTCGTATCATTCTGAATTTTTCGAGGATCGATGTATTCACGTCTAAAGATTGAATGTTTACTCTGAAAAACGTCGCAATTCGATCATATAGAATAGAAAATTTGTCAAAACAATAAGCTCCCCACTAATTATTTTCTTAAAAATTTAATATTTCTATACCTTAATTTATCATCAAACTAATAAAATCTGGGAATAATCTAAATACGCTTCTTAATTCTGATTCAATCCTCGAAAATTTTAAGACGATATTACCAATATTAAAGCATTTAGATTTTCCGGTTCATTACCCAAAAATTTAATAAATCAAATTCCCAACTACGTCAATATTTGTGATATCGTCCAGAAATTATTGATAAATAAAAAACATCTTTAGATAATTTCCCAGTTCGTTAAACATTTCGTGTTGTATTAGTTTTTTTGTAAATTATGTTCTTAAAATGTTAAATTTCAAAAAAAAATAATAGTGGAAAATTCTATATTAATGAATTGTTTACTTTGTAATCAAGATATAACATTTTTCTAAACAGTTATTTAATCTTTAGGCTGGACTTATTCGTATATGATCTAAGATAATATAACTTCCATTTTAATTGACAAACTTTATCATATTGTTAAAAATTATTATTTATATACCAGAAGAATAATTTTATTTTTTTTGAAAACTTTTTCGAACGTATTAAAAATAAAAATATTTTAGTGATAAAGAGTGTACCACTCCCTTAATCCAGGTTTGTTTATCATTGTACAGTAAAACCTCTCTATAACGGAATCGCTTGGGACCAACAATTTTTCCGTTATAGGAAGAATAAATTTCATATATTATTTGAACCAGGACTATTGATATTTTCCGTTATAAGGAGGATTCCGTCTAATAGAGGGTCCGTTATAAAGAGGTTTTACTGAATAAGAAAAATGATTCCGAGCAGAGACGATTTATTTTCTATATGACTATATCACCAAGTATATTTAATGTTCCCTATGATTTTAGATATTACTTTTAAAATAATTTATTCTACTATTAGTAATACAGTAGGTTGAAATAATTTTTACTTAAAACATTTAGAAATTAAATTATGTGTTTAAAATATTCCCTGAATGACTGATTTATAATCAATGCATAGCCGAACTTTTTAGAATTATCAATTTGACATTATTTTGAGGGTAGATTAATATTATAATTTCACCGTGCACTATGAAAGAATTTTTCAAAATTTTGATTTTAAGGGGTTGAAATATGCAAAAATCAAAATTTTCCGTGTAAATTGTTTACACGTATGTCCTATATACTTCGATAAGTAAGTGCTTATTAGCCGTGAACTACTAGTTCACATTTTTAGGCTCTTTTTCATATGGACAATTTTAAGTGGCATGCTATGGAAGTATGGTGTCAGTACGCGATACGTCCACAAGTTTAGTAATTTTGGCACAAAATGAAAATACATCAAATGTAGTTTATAGAAAATTTAATATAATTATTTTTTTGTTATATACCTATTAAAATTTCACGGGCAAAGCCGCTAATCGCGACGGATAACCCGCTAGTAATAATTTACGTAAAGTTTTTAGTCCTCACAATTAATATTTTTGAATTAACAAACTAATGAATATCGTTATTCATAGTTTAATTATGTAATTCCGTCCAAATTTGAACTTAAAATATTTATAAAAAAATTTATGGTTGTATATTTTTAATGTTTTTAGTATAAACTTATGAACTTTAGATTAAATTTTCAACTTTTAGCTATAGATTTTATAGGTACGTTTTTAACCACAAAACAGTACAAATTTCGTTTGGTTTTAATGAATTTTGTCAAAACTTAAACTTCAGTAATTTATAAAAATAAATTGTGTGGAATCTTGGAAACGCTTTCAAGGTTTTTGACCGAGCAAACTTTTTATCAAACTAGATTAAATTCGCTATCAAAACTAAAACCAGTGACGCACACTCAAATATAAATAGGAATAGCATATTCAATGGGAAATATACTACCCATCAAATCGTTTTCGAAAGTAGATCCGCGGAGACTTTACCCCCACATCTTCTAAATAAGCCTTATTAATAATTATAGCTATATTTACAATATATTAAATTTTTCTTTAACCAGAATATTCAGGGTTAGTAGCTGCTACCCTAGAACGCTCTAGTGTGCGTCACTCATAAATAAATCACAAACGGTAGACACAACAGACAGACAAAACATAATGCTGTGTGACATAGATTTTACTAACAAAGGGCAATTTTGAATGAGGATTTTATAATAATAATTTATGCAATACTTAAATTGATCAATAACATATTTGTTTTTATATTACAAACATAATAATATATGTGTGTATAATGTGTATATAATATTTTATCACCACTATTCATATGAAAATATTTACTCAATTTATGAAAAAACAAAAGTGTGAAGCACATACTGTATGGTACATAATATACATTTTATAGGTAACATTTAAAAATAATAGAAATAGAAGAAAAATCAGACATAATAATAGGTAAATATGTTTGGTTTGTTTTGAGTAACAAAAACATGATTAAAATAATATGTTGAATTCAACAAATGTTATACATATATAGACAACAACAAACATATACACACATGCATATATCATAATACATACATACATGTACATAAATGAATATATCGTCACTTTAGTTGCACATAATAATCAACAAAATTCAACATTATAATAATAAATCATTAAATTTAAAAAATGAATTTGTTTTTTTTTTGTACATTTTCATTAACTTTAGATAAAGCCTGCAGCTCCTCTATAGTTATTTGCTTCGGACGGGTACAAATAGTCATCGCTCCAATTAGACCGGGATAATGTAGGTTCAGATGTTGTCCGTTGTAGTTTTGGCATAGCGTGTATAATGCTTTGGATAGATATAGCAATGTCTTTAAACTTAGGCCTATCTTCCCTATCAAACTTAATACAGTTTTCCATTAATTTGCGTAACTCAGCTGGTGCATCTGTTCTGACTTTTTTCAAATCAGGCCGTAAATAGCCTCTACCCACCATAAAAATTATCTGATCTTTGTTATTAATTTCTGTGTAAGGTAGCTGACCAGAGAGTAATTCATACAGCACAATACCATAAGCGTATACATCCGACTGAAAACTGTATGGATTATCTACTTGCATTCGAATAACTTCGGGTGCCATCCATAATATCGATCCAGATGGTTGATGGTACTGTTGACCACCGGACCATTTTGATTTGATGGTAGCTAAACCAAAATCACCAATTTTCACAACAGAGTCGTTGAAAAATATGTTGTTACTTTTCAGATCCCTGTGTATAATGCTTTTAGAATGGAGATAATTCATACCAATTGCAGTTTGGCCAGTAATTGATATTAATTGCATTGCTTCAAATCTAAAAAAAAATATGTTATAATTAGAACTAAATAATATTAAATAGTAAAAAATGCAAAATATAAAGTAAATTATTTTTATCAAAATTATGCAGTTTGTAAATACATTACTAATTTGTAAAAGTACACTAAAAAAACCATACTAACATAGACCCAAGCCTAAGTATAAGTATATAACTATTATTCATAGATAACTAAATGATTGTTCCTAATAAACTTTTTTAAAAGAAGTCTTGGATAAGTGTACATTTTGCTTATTTAAAAATTAACATTGAATATATGAATAATAATTCATCATTTATTACTGTTTTATTAGTTTGTTCTATTCACTTCTATACAATTGAGTTTTTCAATATTTCAATATTTGTAGATTTTATAATAACTAAAGTTTAAGATTTAACAATTATTCAAATAAGAATAGTTTGTCTACACTCCAGTATTCCCTTATAAATTTTTTTCTATAATACTAGACATACATATGATACATTAAATACAATGTTTAAATAGTCATATTTTTTAGTTTTATGTATTTCAAGCTAAATACAATGAGTGCCTAATGAATTTATATAATTGCATACAATATATAAAAAATTAGGAACAGCATCTAAAATATTGATAAATTATCTAAATAAAAAATAAAAATATGCATTATCAGCAGTGCATACTAGAAGGTTCAAGGGTAACAGCTGCTACCCCTTAAATATTTTGGTGGGTGGGTCTTCCTTATACTAATACACCATTATCATAAAAAATATACTATGTATAAAAATAAATTATTGAATAATATAGCTATGAAACAACATTTATTTTTGAAAGAGAGTAGGTGGGTGGGTAGTATATTATCCATTCAACCTCTAATTATTTATTTTTGAATGTGCACAACTACAAATTTTGTAATGTAACAAATCGTTAATTTAATTAATATTTTTCAAGTATATTTCTCACAATTTGAAATCTGATACTAGAATAAGATGAGTAAAAAAAAAAATTAAATTAATCCTAGTGTTTAAAAAAAAAAATAAATACATACATACTGTATATCCGATTATAACAAGACCTAATTAAATACTTAAAATAATTAATAAGTATATATTGTATGAAATCTCTTAGATATTCTTACTTTAATTCAATGTTTAAATATTAAGCTAGTAGATTAGATATTAAACCAACAGTTTTATTACTAATAAAATAAAGAAATTATTTACTTGATGGTAAAAAAATAATTTTAAGGTTTTTTATAATTTAAGCAAAAAATTTAAACTTTTAAATTTAGTTAATTTATTGAAATTATACTAAATTGTAATCAATGAATTCAATACTTGTAGGTACTTTTATAATAAATAGTAAAATAAACTTACTTTTTTTCTAATACATGTAAACAGCGATATAGACTTGATCCTTCACACCACTGTGTAACAATAGCTAAGTTTGGTTTTCGTATAACGCCCATAAATAGTAAGACATTTACGTGCCTAGTTTTTTTTAAAACAGATACTTCATTTTTAAATGCTTGTAATTGTGCAGCAGTAGGTTGTTTGACTTTGAGTGCTTTAATAGCAACTGGACCATGCCAATTGGCTTTATAAACAGTACCAAATGACCCTGATCCAATGCAATCCCCCATTTGTATATCTGTCTCTGGTATTTCCCAATCTTCTAATGATTCTTGAGGACCTGTGTCACGAAGCAACTTCTTGGTAGCACTTTCATCAGCACTTTTAGCTCGAGGTCTAGGCCTAAGTACATTGGTAGGTGAAGCTTGGGCACTCTGGCTGTGAGGCAAGAAACCATGAGGTACACCAGATGGTGCTTGTGATCTTCGTTTCAATTCAGCCAAATCATCCCAATTCATATTGACCATATTACGGCATACATTAGGTTCTGAACTAGATCTTTCACCGTGACCGAGCACTCGACGTCTAGAAGATTGATAATCAGATGCTAATTGTAGTATACCAGCAGAATTTTGATAAATAGAATGATTTCCCCCATTGCTGTTATTCAAATCTCTGGTTGGAATACACAATACAGGTACTCCCATTGAACACCGTTCATGAAATTTGAATCCGCATGAACGGCAGTGATAACCCTAATGAATAAAAATGTATAACAATGAACGTTAAAGATAAATCAAATTTAAAAACAATTAATAATAATAAGTGGATAATATAATATTTACCTGGAAAAGTAGTTGACGACAATGATCACAAGTTGTAAATGATGTACGTTTTGAAAAATCATGTGTAAATGATGCTTGAATGGGTAACCAACACATTTTTACTTGTATCTCTTCGTATTCAATAGTAGATGTTTGTGTGTCCCATGGTATCTGATGGTCAGTGCCGTTCCTATAAACAACACAGGCGTTCAATGGGATTTTTCTGTGTTGCAAACGCTTCTCTAGAGCCATGTGCAGCGTTTCACCATGCTTCACTTCAATTGTGGTACGCTGTTTATTGGGTAAATAAGCACGGATGGTGCGCACAAAAGGTGTGGACGGCTTGTCTCCCCGGGTTTTTCGGTGCTCCCTGGGATGATCGACCTGGTCGAGTAACTCTTGCTCTTTGGCTTCGAGCTCGTGTAGCTTGACGGTGAGCTCTCGATACTCGGTCAAATAGATGGGTGGCGGATGATCGAATGTGGCAAACGTGCCGTTCAGAGCATGGATGTTGCACTTGGTTAAGCGCATCACTTCCCTGACGTTTTGTAGTTCGTTGCGCAGCGAGGTGATCTCCTCAAAGTCGAACGACATGACGACGCCGCCACCGCCGCCGCCGGCAGCGGGTTTGGTGTCCAGGCCGCCGGGGGATCTTGCTGGGGTCTCGGAATTGGGGGTTGAAGAGAGAAAGGGCCTGTGGGTGCGCTACAGCTCCATCGCCTGGATCAAGTATCCCACAAACGGACGCTGGACACCATCGTTTGTGCGGGTGTCGGTGTCCGTTATTTGTCTGAGGGTATTCGGGTATCGACGCGAGGCGGCGGACGGATACTACGATGGAGCTGTATCGGTTAGATTCGCCCCGAGCGCGTCTACTACGACATGTTTACGTGAAACCGTACGAATTCGTTACACGATTGAAAGGTGCCGATAACAGACGCACCATATTCGAACCGCGGAGGTAGATTACGGAGTACGGAGTGCCCTCCTATGCGTTTCAGAAACCGACCGCAATTATTTGTAAATTAAATATAATACAACTTATATTAAATATACTAATATAGGATGTAATGTAATATTATTGAATAATAATTAATATTGAATTGTCAAACAAAATTTACATACATTGACAAATATTTTTAGGTTAAAAGTTAAAACTACCCGGACAGTACAACCATAGTGGCCGTCTTAAATATCGTGCACTACTTGGACAGTATCGGTCGCGTTGGCTAAGCTGGGGAACAATAATTATTACCTAATCATAAATTCATAAACTTATAATTAAATATTAATATAATTATATTTTACAGAACCTTGTCTGTGCCCTGTGGTCAGAGTGGATTTATCCATAATATACTTATTAGTTATTACCTATAAATATATTATATAAAAATGAACCGATGTTTATGAAACTTGAATGGGACTTATAAACTTCAGAACAACCGATGGCTCACGCATGAATAAATACATTTCGTTTTGGCTTTTATTTATTTATGTAAGTAGGTTGCCATTGGTTATATATACATATGACCATAAGTTATAACTTATATCTTTTAAAAATATAATTTAAAAATAAATTTCTTTAGACTCGTCATGAATTTCAATGGTATTTTCTTTTTAAATAAAAGAAAATAATATTTTATTGTTTATGATTTATTTTTACCTAGGTAGGTTTTTCAATTGTACCTACAACAAAAATAATGTGTGAAGCCTATATAAACATAAAAATTACTCGACCAACTTAAACGAATATTTAAAAACTTGTTCTTGGATATACCTATAAGAAAAATTTTAAGAGTATTTTAAACCGGTTTGAAAATAAATTAAATGCCAAAATACTGGTATATCACATTTATGGGATTGGGCGGATTACCTATCTCCATCGAATTAGTTCACAAAGCAAAGTACACCAATGCGATTTTCTTGTGAACTAAAGTACGCTAAATCAAAGATATAAATATATAATTTTATATAGTGCCGTATTTTATGTATGTTAATTTATTCTCGAGTGATGTCGGGTTATTGTATAATAATTCCACCTCATAGATATTATCTATATTCTACCTTGGTTAGGTGTTGTTTCATAATCATAAGCATATTATATTTGTAATTTAAAATAACAACATTGTATTTAGTATAAGTATATATTGTGATTTGTGTGTCAATGGGAGAAAATAGAGTTGTTTCAGATGTGGTCGATGTGTGCGACACTAGGGTCGCAAATTTGTCCAGAAGATACACGATCACAATTAGAAAAATTATATTGTATAGAGAGATATGATTTGGACAGTAAATTTTCCGCCTAATATATAAACCAAAAAAATCATAAATATATTATTTATACTATAATAACTATTGAAAAATTAAAATTTATAAAGATCACAGACATAACTTTTGTCAATTCTCAAATAAAAATATAAATAGTAGTCATAGGTATAGCATAAATCACAAATATTCTATAGTGCGTGGTATAGTTGTTAAACAAATTGGTATGTCTTTATAACCACTTAAATATTATTTACATAATATTTTCAATTTATTTTGCAATTGAGCAAATATTTTTTTCTTTTATGTCCTCTGTAGATTTTAATGATGTTATGCTAATTTTATTTTGATTCATCGCATTTGCTATCGCCTATTTTCAATCAGAATTTTGTTATTTATACAATTATACCCATCTAGAAAAATGATAATGACTTAACTTTGATTATTGGTCCGATACCATAATTTAATGTTTTATTATGAACATTTCTGCATATTATGTAAGGTAGAAATAATGATGGATGTCCGTAAGCGTAGATATGGAATTGTCTTATATCGCATTAATTCTTCTATAAATAAAATACCAGTTACATAGATAAATATTAAAAAAATATTCAACAACAGGTGAAGCGTTGTTTTGGTATTATGCTGTTCAAGTGTATACAATTCTTTTAGTTACATTACTGTCATTATTCGAATAAAAACATAAAATAGTTATTTCATCCAACTTTTGGAAAATAAGGAAAATTATTCATCCTATTTATGACCATTCTGTTTTTAGATTCTGAAAAAGCGATGAATTTATTGATTTTACGAATATGTTTGTTTTTTTAAGTACCTATGTATAATAAAAAAAAGAAATAAATTCCTAATTTTATACAAAATTATTTAGTAGAATTATATGAAAAAAAATGATTTATTTATCTCGTATTTATCTGTTATATGACTATGAAAATATGAATCTTTTTAATTTGAGTAAGTATTGCATTTCTCTAAACCTGTATTTATTGTTTCACGACATTTTAATAAATATTCTTTTGTACATATCCACATTAATTGCTTCGACCTTGATAGTTTGATAGTCGAAGTTTTTATTATATTATATGAATAATCACTCCAAGAAATGGTGTAGGTATCTTTAATAGATAAATAATTTCTATATTTTTTATAAAAAAAAAAACAAAAATTACAGTGTATATCAAATTAAAATTAATATTGAGATGTAACAGAAGCTTTATTTTTATAGTTACATCAAACCTTAGTTGCTAAACCTAATAATCTACACAAAATAGGTATATGGAACTATGGAAGAAGTATAATTTATATTATTATATCCATAATATCTATCACCATTATTCCAGTAGCGTATTTAGCAACTTTCTATGGAGGCGGGTTAGCAAATTTAAACTTACCACACTTTACTTCATGATATCGGATATTTATTTTTTCGCAAAAATATAACGTATGTCGAAACTATTTAAAAATTTTATTATGATAGATAATATCTATCGTCCTACGTGTGATCTACCGAAAAATGGGTGGTCCAATGTCCAATGTGTGATCTACCGAGTACCGACTAAATTGTTATGCTTTTTGTAAGTAAATAATTTATTTCCTGTGCGGATGACTGATATGTTTGACATCATTTTTTAATATATCTCATATAGTCACAAATTTTTTAAAGAACTGTCCGAATGAATGTCTTTTTTTACTGGTTCTTGTTGTTTCACGTAATTTTCCACTGAATTCGGTGCCATCAATATTCTTTTTACAGCAAACCAAACGATTGTTACTTAAAAAATTTTTACTTTTTAAATATTCAACGCATTTTATTACATCAATAATTATATTTCTGTATAAATGTCCCATTGTTGAAGTAGAATTCGTTTTAAATCGGTGCTAAATATATATATGTACTCACTTATAGAAAAAAAAAATGGAAAAAATTCACTAACAAACGAAATCATACGAATAAACGCTAAATGGTAACCGAATGTCTAAATTATATTTTAAAAATACAATACAGGCGTAAAATCAGTAGCCTATTGATAGTTACATAGCTGGTATAGAACTGTAGAGAAATATAGGTATCTATTATCATTTATCGGTAATCACACGTTCCGCTTACAACACTTTATTGTAGATAGCCATTTATCGGTAAATCACACACTGGACCGGTCTCAATATATTTAATATAGTACTCAGTAGTCAATACAGTACCTATAATGCTTGAACTGGATAATAAAGGGTGTTTTATAAAGTGCGCAATTTTTGAAATCCGTAGGATTTGTTTGTTTGAAGGTTATCAACCATATTTTAATTATTTTTGTCATCTATTATTACTCCGATTAGAATGTAATTAGTTTTTATTAAACTTAATTGACATGGAGTGATTCAGTAACTATCAGCGTAGGTATATTCATATTGAAAACCCATTACAAAAACGGTGAGTGCTCAGCTATGACTGTTCGTAAACTTCACGCGATTTTTGGACTGCATCAACAATTCTGGGATTAGAACAGAAATTTGAACATACTGGTTTAATTGTAACAAAAAAAAGTCCACGTTCAAAACCGTAGAATTCGTACACAACCAAACATTGCGGCAGTGCAAGAGATGACGGAAGATATAGTGGAAATGGATATATGGTGGATATAATTAAACATTAAATCGAAATATATTTTAAGTATAATAAAACAAAAAGTTTGAATTTGTTAATGATTTTGGCTGATTTTTTTCCATGTTTAAAAATTGCGCACTTTTTGAAACATTCTATATTATTTTATACGACAGATTGCCTAACAGAAAATAGTCCGTAATAATTTTTTGGTAAAGTTTATGCACGGTTATAGATAGCATATTTTAATCTATCCAACGTTGATTGACCGTGGGTTAATGATAGGAGGGGCATCCAATTTGTCGAATCGTCGTCTGGGCGAAATTGTAGTACAAAAAGTACATAACCTACAAATATTATCCGGAATGTTCCGGACGTCTCACGGTTTGCTCTTTCTTCTACTTGATTCACGTTCGTCTTTAAACAGTATTTCGTGTTTCGATTACTTTTTTGTTGTTTTTGCTCTTGTATAGAGTGGCGTGACAAACGAAGACGTCAAAAAACGGGACCATGTCTTTCATACCCGGCTCGTTGGGTTTTGACGAATTCGGTACGCCGTTTATCATCATCAAAGACCAACACAAACAGCGTAGGCTGACTGGCATCGATGCGTTGAAGGTTTGTGGTTCTTTCATATTCTTTTTTACTGCTGAATAAAGTACTAACTTGATAGAGACGATATTGTTTTCATTACTTGATCGCACCGTTGTTCCTAGATTCGGAAAAATTTTGTATTTGTGACCACTGACTAGGTGTGCTCTGACATTCCCCAGGTTTTATGACACACATGGTTATTTATTTCAACTTAAAATGTTATACCAATCCATATAATATATTTATCACCCAAGCCTATAATAACATTAATGTAAAACGTTAATTTTCATCTTGTTTAGTCTCATATTATGGCTGCACGGTCTATCGCTAAGACGTTGTACACATCTTTGGGTCCAAAAGGTTTGGACAAAATGATGGTGTCATCTGATGGTGAAGTGACTGTTACCAACGATGGTGCAACTATTTTGAATATGATGGATGTTGATCATGAGATCGCTAAACTCATGGTGCAGTTGTCTCAATCCCAAGATAATGAAATTGGTGATGGAACTACTGGTGTTGTAGGTATGTAAAGTGTTAATTAATTTCTAATGCAATTCTTGTTTGTATTAAAAGTTTTATTATTCTATTATAGTTATTGCTGGAGCTTTACTTGAACAAGCTGAACATTTGCTTGATCAGGGTATACATCCTATCAGGATTGCTGATGGTTTTGAATTAGCTGCTCAAAGTGCTTGCAAGCATTTAGACTCAATTGCTGATTCATTTCCAGTTGATATTAACAACTTGGAACCCCTTATTAAAACAGCAATGACAACTCTGGGATCCAAAATGTAAGAAATATTTTGTATAAATTATTTAAAATATATTTATTAATATAATTTAAACTAATTACCAATTAAAATGACAGATACAAATATTTTCATGATATTCAGTTTATTAAAATTTGACAATTTTAGCATTTCATTAGTTGATTGATTTTATTACTGAAGATGAAAAAGTTAGGGTTTTGAAAATTGTTTTTAACTATAAAACTATGATTTATTAATATATTAAATTAAATGTTCAATATGTTTTAAAAATCAAACTTGATTAAGTATTAAAGAATTATTATTTGATTAAAATTGAAAAACCAAGTTTTATTTAATATTAATAATAAACATTAAATATAATTTAATTTAATTTACTTATTATATTTTATTTTATTATTTTCAAACAATAAAATAGTTTATTAATATATATTGTTTTTACTACAATTTAATTCTGTAAAAAAAAAATGCAATTAAATATTTTTTCTCTAGGTTTGCTCTTCATTAAAAACTTCAAACTTTTTTTTTAAATTTTTATTTTAATTGAATTTAGATGTTTATACTTAAAAATTAATTTGGTAATTTATCAAAATATTTTATTCTAGTTATTTTTATTCTCCAATTATTGTTAATAATAAGTTTATTTGGCTTAAAGTTTGTTTTTCAATAATATCTATGATGTAAATATAATATTTAAATTCATGCAATTTTAGTGTCAATAAATGTCATCGTCAAATGGCTGAAATAGCTGTGAATGCAGTTATATCTGTAGCAGATTTTGATAAACGTGATGTCAATTTTGAATTGATCAAAGTCCAAGGAAAAGAAGGAGGAAGATTAGAAGACACAATGTTAGTTAAAGGAGTTGTAGTTGATAAAGACTTTTCACATCCTCAAATGCCTAAAGTAAGAGTATATCATACAATGTTTAATTTTTCTCTGAATATATTTTCTTAATTGTTATATTTTACGTATTTTTAGGAACTTAAAAATGTTCATCTTGCCATTCTTACTTGTCCGTTTGAGCCACCTAAGCCCAAGACCAAGCATAAGTTGGATGTCGCTTCAGTTGAAGATTATAGAGCATTAAGGAAATATGAACAAGATACATTCAATGAAATGGTTAAAAAAGTGAAAGATGCTGGTGCTACATTAGCAATTTGTCAATGGGGTTTTGATGATGAAGCAAATCATTTGTTATTAAAACACGAATTACCTGCTGTACGTTGGGTTGGTGGACCTGAGATAGAAGTAAGGAATATTTTTATTTTTTTTACCTAGAAGTTTTTTTTTTGTTATATTTAAGGGTGTCTTTGGCCATTTTTTAAAGTTAGTGAGTTGTTGGAATTGGTGATTGATAACTTACAAGAAGAAAGTGGGTTTTGGTTTAGAGTTTGAAATGAAATTCTTTGTAATGACAGGTTGTTACTTGTTAAGATTAATAGATTGTTATATAGATAATTATTGGTTAGGTACCATGGGGCACGGGGTTCCAGTAATTTTTCTAAGATGTGTGAATTGAAAGGCTTGAATTGATCAAACACAAATTTTGTGTTATAGAATTCTAGAAGTTAATTTATAATTGTTACTACCAGATATAACTGATATAAGAATCAATACTTTAATTTAATATCTTCATTTAATATTATAAAATATATTTTAATATCTAATATTTTTAAATACTAAATATATGATGAAACTTATTACAGTTAATTGCAATTGCTACGGGAGGTAGAATCATTCCTCGTTTTGAAGAAGTTTCTAAAGAAAAGCTAGGTTACGCTGGAAAAGTTAGCGAACTTTCTTTTGGTACTACTAAAGACAAAATGTTGGTGATAGAAGAATGTAAGAACTCGCGTGCTGTCACCATATTTATTCGTGGTGGAAATAAAATGGTTAGTTAATTTTATATATTGCCAATGTGTAATATGAACTTAGAATATTCTGTGTTAATGTAGATCATTGAAGAAGCCAAACGCAGTATTCATGATGCTTTATGCGTTGTTCGAAATTTGGTACAAGATAACCGCATAGTTTATGGTGGTGGTGCTGCTGAAATTTCATGTGCTATCGCTGTTTCTACGGAGGCTGACAAGATTTCATCCATTGAACAATATGCATACCGGGCATTTGCAGATGCTTTAGAAAGTGTTCCATTAGCTTTAGCTGAGAACAGTGGATTGTCACCAATTGATACGTTAACTCAAGTTAGAGCCAGACAAATCAAAGAAAATAATCCAGCTCTTGGTATAGATTGTATGCTTGTTGGAACTAATGGTAAATTTGTTTATTTGATAAATTTATACATTGTTTATAAAATTGTTAATTATTTTTTTAGACATGAAAGAACAAAATGTTATAGAGA
The DNA here is from genome assembly GCF_002803265.2 of Melanaphis sacchari. Taxonomy (NCBI): domain Eukaryota; kingdom Metazoa; phylum Arthropoda; class Insecta; order Hemiptera; family Aphididae; genus Melanaphis; species Melanaphis sacchari. The sequence continues at coordinate 5,977,195 of NW_020271042.1, forward strand.
CTCTTCATAGCAAGAAGCAACAGATTATTTTGGCTGCACAGTTAGTTAAAATGATTTTGAAAATAGATGATGTCAGAGTTCCAGGAGAAAATTTTGATTAGATTTAATATCTTAATAATACTATACTGATGATCAGCGCTTACTTGTTTTCCTAAAATCAATCCTTTTTTTATGTTCAAAATTTACATTAATAATTTTATAAGTTAAGTTATACATTTTTTCTAATAATAAAATACACTACTAATCAATTAAAATTGGATGTATATTTAACTTTAAACTATAATTCTAACATGATTACAATATTTGCCACAAGAACTATTTTTTCATTGAAGCACACAAAACGGTACTTTTCGTTCTTTCATGTCATACTCGTCATTGTTTTCTTTCATGCCATCAGCAGACATGCCTGTGCCCCCCAACACACCGGGGGGGCACACTGTTTGTCATCTCATTGCTAGAGTTGATACCATTGGTGGCCGTACTGGCTTATTGTCCAGTATACGCTCCAATTCGGCCATTACATTTGAATTGAGTTTAGGCAACAGCTATATTAGAAAATAATTAAAATTATTGATGTTTGTGTGTTAAAATAATAAATTACATTTCATTTTTATTTTTATTAATTATTATTATCGCAATAACATTTTGAAATAAATGCATTTTTTAATATAACATATTTTGTAAATCAAATTTATTACCTGTAATCCATGCAAAGCGTGATAAAACTGGTGTGTCGTTGCTGCTCCTAGTAAAAGACACTGAACGCTTTCGTTTTTTAATGTCCACGCTATACACAGTTGAACTAAACTACAGCCAAGACGTTCTGCTATTAATGAAATTGAAAACAATATTTCCTTGGTATTTCTTGTTGTCAATGGTTCATTGTTCTGCAATATTATATTGAACACATTTTAGTAAACATTTATTATACTGTTTGTAGTTCTTTATTATTATTTTATAGCCTATAAGTTAATAAAAAATTAAAATGTTACCTCTTTACTTGGGGGTTTTCGATCATCTTGATTCCAACTAATACTGGAAGCTTTTGTCTGAAACACGAGGCATATACTTTTTACACCTTGAACCTTTTATTTGTGATGAAATTAAAATTATATTTTTGTCTTAACTAACCCTATTGGATGATCGGCTTCTGAGCGAGTCTTTGAAAGAAGGCAATAATCCCATGGCTAATGGTGACCAAGCCATTAAACCTACACCTGGTTATTGAATGCATACAAGATTAAGTTAAATGTATAAATTTACCTTTTAATACATTTACATATAAATATTATTATGGTACTAACCGATTTTATTGTACAATTCAGGCATGTAAATCTCAACTTTTTCCCTGCACAACATATGATATTCAGATTGTTCTAAAATAGGTGTAGAGCAATTCAATTGTCTGCAAGCAGTATACATTTCTGTGACATCGATTGGTGACCATTTAGCTGTGCCCCAATACATTATAAGTCCTTCTGATACGAGAAAATCCATAGCTCTAACTACTTCTGCAATTATATTGAAAAATGGCGATTATTTGTTTAAATGTTAGTGTAATTTTATAATAATTATTATCTATATTTACTAGTTGACTGAAATATTAAATAAACAATATTTATTTACAATATATATAATATATACCATATACAAGTCTAGATGACTTGTTGCAGGACATTTTTTTGTATTTCATACGTTACACATAATTTAGAGTACCGCACCTAACACAATCTATAATCATATTTTTGTTTTGCGTATATATTGAATTCGGGTAAAATACATATATTTACTAATTCCTGTAAACATTTTTATTACTAAGGATTTTAAAATTAATTAACCTACATTCATAAAATCATATCTTATACACAAACATAAAAACTTGAGTTAATATGTTTAAAATTTTGACTCGACCAAAACTGATAAATTGTTTTAAAATAGTGATTGTGTGTACCATGCAGTGGGGTATGTATTAACCATCCAATCCATAAATGGTGGTAGAAAATACGTAAATTGAATTTAGAATTAATTTGATTAGTATAAGGCGTTGTATTATACAGGTATTCTTTCTGAGATAATATTAGTAAGTATAGGTATACGATAATTACGTATACTTATCTACCTATGTAATATAATAGGTTTATTCAGCTGTGATTTGTGAATGTTATAGCGAACTTGTTCCTATTATATTATCTGCATTACAATGCTTTACACGGCCCTTTTAACAATTTTCCTTCTTAATTTTACAGGTTGAAATTTATTTTGACCGTACCTAACTATTAATATTTTTAAATACTGTATTGGCAAATTTCTAAGAAGACGACAATTATGTTTTATTGAGTACAATAATTGTATTGCGTCTTTTTTATGTAAAAAGCTATGACGGGCGCAATCATAATATTACAGTAAACAAACCTTCGAGTGGACACATCGGATCGGCTTTTTGTATCAGAACGATGTCTATGTAGTCGAGTTGAAGTCTAGCGACGGACGATCGAACCGATTCGATAATGTGTTTGCGTGACAACCCTCGTTCTTCGGATCTATTGAATGGAAAAAAAAAATGAAAAACATAAAAACAAAATATTAGTACTGGATTTACGTATAGGTACAGTATACTAGTATAATGGTTAATACCTAAATCGGGCTCTACTTTATGAGATATAATTTCTATAACGCATCAGACGTTGGAGTCACGTTGGATATACGTTATAGTTTTATTACTTATACGTACATTATAATACTCGTACCTATATATTATTATATTATTGTTAGATAGTGTGACGGAGTAAGCGGTAGTTTTGTTAGACATAAATGTAAAAAATAAAATATTTATTTTACTCATTAATCATACCAAGTATGTTATAAACTAATATACCACCCTATTATAATATAATCAATATCTATAGAATATAAATGAAATTGTGAAAATATATATTTTAATTCACAGTACGAGCAATCAAATCATAGACCTATAAACAAAGTTTATAGAGCTATGAATGATGAATGGATTTAGCATTGACCGTGAAAATTTTTTTTGTGGTTACTTATTACTTGCCGTACTTCTTATATGCGTATAATATATTATGTAAGTACATAAATCATAACATAAATTGTATAAATAAAGCTGATTTATCTTATGCAAACGGACGTGATCGTTTAACTTATAGTTTTAAATTATAGGTATGTATTATAATTTTTTTAGGTATTTCGAAAATATTAGGTAGAATTTTATTTTATAATTTTGTAAAAACTAAAATAAAATTTCTTGCCCTTAAAATGTCACCGCTTTAGACCCGTTAGGTTGTGCCTATGTAAGCCTGGCCGCCTTCGCCTAAATACGCTTCCAAATGAATCAATAATAATGTAGGGATGAAGACCATAAAAACAATGTTATCCTATTTTTACTTGATATGTTATTTATTTTATAAAAGTATGGATCTCAACGCGTATTAAGTAGGTATAATTTATAATGCCGTTCGGCTTTCAGGGAAATAAACATGATTTAAAATGAAGACTACACTTTTACAAAAATAACGATTATTACTTTTATTTACACTGTGTAGGAAGGTACTAGCTAATCACAGTGAAGTACCTATACGGCTATACCCTGATGGCAATGTATCATCGTATCGGGTATAAGATGCTAAGTTTATACCTATCATTTGACTATTTACATGGTAATTTTCTATATCCATATTGATATTTTAATCTGTTTATCAAGGACTTCAACCGACTATTATTGATGTTTAATAGTACCTACTATAATTTACGGTAATGGTTTGACGTACTTGTAGTGCCAATGGATTTTGGTGATGACGCTGTACGACACTCGTTTCCAGTTTTTCCTCTTGAGTATGGCACCCAGTTGAGTTTCAGCCTGTTCGCTGCTTTGCGGACCCTCGGTTAGATCGAACAGGTTGATGCCGGCGTTGTATGCGGCCGTCACCACCGCGTCTAGCTGTTCCTCATTGATGGCTGTGTTGTATGTGGTCCACGTGGCCAACCCGATGTTGGATACGCGCAAGCCGCTCTTACCTAAGTTCCGGTATCGGAGCCCGGATGTCAGGCTGGGCGATTGTGCCGCAGACGACACCCGGTCAACCGACTCCTTGACCGCGGTTGCTTGCAGCTTGGCACACAGCTGTTCCGTGGTACTGCCCAGGTCGGCCATGCAGTCTAGGCTGGCTATTGGTGCCTTGCATCTGCCAACAAGAACAAATCGTTCATTAAAACATCACATAGGTAGGCACCCATCCCTATTATATTATGTTATTTAGACATCTATGTATTAATATCTCTGTGACATATCGACACAAGTAAGATTCGGTAATTTATCATAATATTTCTACAGTAGCAAATATTGTAAAACAGGAACTGTAATGAACTTTATTTTTGAATGTCCCTACTCCCTACAATCCTACAATAATAGCTGTATAAAACAACATAATACTCGTGAACGTACACTTTGTCGGGGGGGGGGGGGTCTAAGTAGCAATTACTCTGTAAACGACCGCTATCATTTAGTATATTATCCCATTGTTTTATCTGCTAGGTGTACTTCAATATTTTATACAAATGTATACGGATCGTAGTTTTCATTGTAAATAATGTTAATATTTACTTACTTAAACAGCAATATACCTAGGTGTTTTGAAACTTCTAAAAGAAACGTCTCAAAACTAAATAATAAAGAATTCGCAGTGGTCTAAAATTTACTCAGTAGGATACTTGCATAATGTATGTGTTTGCAGTAGTCAGTAGTAGAATATTAATCTGTATTACAACTGCAATGGTGTAAAATTGCTGGTTTTTTTATAGTACTTGTAATAAGATTAGTGTCAATTCGTTTTGAATTATTAAACTTAATGGAATATAATATCTAATTAAATTGTTAACTGTTTTTTTTTACATCATATAAATTAAACTAAAAAACTAGAACGTAGGTACTAGGTATGCCCTATTATAGTATAAATATATATCTACCCAACCCAACCCATTAATTACAGTATAATTTTTAAATATTAATGTATCACATTTATGACAGTATGACACTACAACAGTAGACATTATAGATACACAAATATTCCAAAATTTAACCGTATTAACAAATAACAATGTTGTTTGATAATTATAGTAATTATACACGAGTATACGATTTGTGGTGAATATTTATAGAAGCATTTTACGCTCGTAAAACTTTAATTCAAAATATGTAATTATTTGTTTAATAATAATTAAGCATATAAGTAGTATTGTAGTAAGTACATTATAAGTAATATGATTAAGTATAAAGTCGCATAGACTATTTTAAGTAACGTTACTTTCAGTGTATAAGAATTTGTTTTTTTAGCAATGTATGTTTTTAACTTAAAAACAGGTAGTATAGCCTAGTCTAATTATTA
>NW_020271042.1:5982606-6436347 GCF_002803265.2 Melanaphis sacchari
CTAATTATTATTTATTATTATTATTATTATTACTTATCAACAGGGTTTCAATAGGTTTATATGTAAGTAGTACGTGATTGTGCAATTGTGTTATTTTAATTTGTACCATTATACGTATATTATTGATTTGAGTCTAAAATAATTATTTAAACTTGTATGTGTTTAAGGTATAATATAGTTTAGAATTTTTTTACATTATACCACAATAGATATTCAAAAATAAAAATTAAAAAAAGAAACAGACATGGTAAATTGTAACATAAGTTAACTTTTTTTTTTTGCTTAAGTGTGTAAGTTTATTTCTTATATTTAATATATCTTTTGAATTTTCATAAGCCAACCAACTTGCTATTTACTTAATCTGTGTATTGTAAAATGATGTTTAATGTTCAATCACTGCTAGTCATATCCTGATTATTATTGTTGTTAGCTTAAAAAGCAATTAAATAATATTTAAGTATGTTAACAGACAACGGTTAAGAAGTATCTCGTACCTAAAATGTATTGTTATTTATTTATTAAAATTTATATAGGTTTAAGTTTAGAGTTCTGTTATAGAAAGTTAAAAATTTTTCTCAAATGTTTAAAATGTTTTGATAATAACAATTAAAATATACATAATATTTATACAAACAGTATACATTTAGTACAAACTACAATCGCTATAGTTCATATAATATGTATCAATACATTATACTTATAATGTTCAAGACTACATTTTTCACTATTCAAGTTTTAAAAATGTTAAGTACATCTTCCCTGTAGTTGTTAACTTCAGTGATTAGAAAAATTCAAGTACTAAATTCCTCTGATAAACGCACTATTCAGATTGCGAAATAAAAACTATGTTATAAATTATAATGTATCTAAGTATTAGTTATTGATATTAGGCATTGGCTGCAAAAGTAAATTGTACATAACTAAAGGAATTTGTACCATATTATATAATGACAAATTTATACGTGTACATTCGTGGATAAAAAATTTTGAACGTGCGCATGTATGAAAACTGACAGTTATACAGTTGTATGTATATAAACAATTACCTACATAATTATTATATAGTTTGTGGTCATTTTCAACTAAAAATAAATACATAATGTATATACATAAATACGTATATTATATAGTTTCTGGAGCTATGAGACAGCAGTGTAATAAATGTACACACATAAAATTTCAAGCAAGGACAATGGAAAAGTGGTGAGGCAGCAGGGTAACCATCAGCAGCTGTAATGGTTTTTATCGATTCTCCGTCAGAGTTTTAGAGACTGCTTGACGCCTTTGCTGTGGCAGCGTGTGGAACGTCACGTACCTCTATATCTCTGACGTCGACCCAAAGCGTTCTAATTCTTATATATATATATATAAATATATACAAAATACAAATAAAAACTAGTGTATTAAGGAAACACGATCGAAATAAACAATCTAAACACATTATTCACTGATATTAAATTATATTAATTATATTATACGTATTATAGGCTTTATATTTACTATTTTTTTTTTTTTTGATTGAAATTTTGTACAAATATATAACAACATAATGAATGGCGACGGAATTTTACAGTTGATTTCTGTATAAAATAGACATACCGATACGGATATGCTGATTTTAAAACACTGCAGTTGTTAACGAAATATTTTAATATCGAGCACGGTTTGAGAGTATGTATGTCTTATGATAGCTTACTTATACAGAGACGTCTGTTGCGAGTCGTCTTTACTAGAGCTGCAGCTGGTCCTCTGCGGACCACCTCCGTCGTTTACGGGAAATTGAAATAACATCTCGGGCGCGTGAAGTACGAAATACGTATTATTAGCTGCAGGAGTCAGACGGACAGAGAGACAAGATATATAGTCGTATAAAAAGAGAGAGAAAAAAGAGAGAAGAGAGAGAAAGAAAGAGAGAGAGAGAGAGAAACGAAAGACCGCTAACGGAATTCACATCATACGGCGGACGGCGTGTGACGCGATATCGATGTGACGACGACGGCGGCGGCGTCGGCGGCGGCAGCGGTGACCGCGACACGACGGCATAATATTATGGTATCGTCGCGCGCGCGCCCCGTACAGGTGCCTATAACACGATATCGTTTACGATGTTATAATTATTACCGCAGTCGCATACCACGGTTAGCGGGTGTATACCGTGATAAATAAGTGTTGAAATATACAGGTAAAAATAACGTGTACACGGACGTTAATATAAATATATTGTAGTGTACGACGACGTGTACGTGCGGCGATGTTCCGTCGGCTGCTGCAGCAGCAGCACGCTTATTGCATTATTGTTATTATTATTATTATTATTATTATTATTACTATTCGCGTCGCCCGATGGTGCGCCCGGCGACCGGAAGTCGCGGTCAACAGCTACGCGGGACCCATCGCAGCGCGTTTGCCCATCATCGCTCGCACGTATTACGGCAACACCTGCAGCGGTGGATATCGTCCGCCGTGTATCGCGCGACCTGCAGGGCGTTTGTACGCGTACAACTGCCGTCGAGCAGTATTGCGGCGAACAGTTACGCCGCCCCGGCGGGTGGGTGGAAAGGGTGGGCCGTGTCTGTGCGGGTACGCGGGCGCGCGCGCTTGCGTCCCGAGTTTGGCGGGTGCCTTGCCGACTTTCGTAATTGATCGCTGTCGAGCCGCTCTCGCCCGCCGAAGGAGTACTCCTCCGCCTCTGCGCGCGACTGTCACGGCCGGGCAGTATCGCGGAGTCACGTCGCGCGGCAATCGGACAGTCGGAGGTGGCGGCGGTCGGTCGAACTTTCGCGACCGCCGTCGATGGCGCTGTATAATATATATTTAACGTAAGCGCGGCAAGCGCCTCCCGTGTGCTACGATACATTATAATATAGTGTAGACTGCACGCGGCGTAATGAGTGTTAATGCGTAGGCATTATAATACACGAGTACACGCAAGACCGACGAGTGCAGTAGAAGACGTGTTGAAATATTAAAAAAAAAAAAAAAAAAAAAGCGAAAAATTTCCTTGTGCGAGTACATTGTTGATGTAATACATCAACTACATCAAGTATCGGTATTACGGGTAAACGATACAAATCGTTTATTTATGTGGTTTACGTGCAGGTTAGCGGTGCATAAGCGAAAGATTTAAGCAATTGCATATCATAATACATTGTCATAGGTACACAATATCAACAAACTGTTGCGTACGTATATAGACGCGATGTAGTATTTTTTTTTAATATAGTGTGAAACATTGTGCCAACGGAATCCCGTTCTATAATAATAGTCATAATTAACTGCCCACATCAAATTACGGTTGTATTTCAATTTATGGTCGTCGTTCGGTGCAATATATATTTAAATCTTCTCGGGCAGGCAGACGGGCACACATCGATAGATTTTTATAATATTTATATTTAAATGGGTACTACTGGTGCTGACTAATATAATATTATAGATAGTTTTGCATAAAGAAAAACGCGCTTACATGGATTGGACGGACCCGGACAGGCTGTCGACGTAGTGTAGCTCGGCGAGGGACTCTGACGCGGCGGCCGAGGCGGCTTGCGCCTGTATCTCCCTCTCCAGTCTCTCGGCGTTTCGCTCGGCGCGTTCGGCCCGCTGATGGGCCCACTGCTGTTGCGTGTACAGCTCGTGCCGGGCCGCCGCCTCGGCCATTTCTTTTTTCTCCTTCTTCTCCTCGTCCGTCTGCGCGCGGCACGAGCCCGAGCCCGAACCCCAACCGAGCCAAAACTGATGGGCCAGCTTGGAAGGTTCGATCACTCCGCCGCCCGTCCGATATAATAATATACTAACACTATATTACACACCGACTATATATCGCGCGACCGGCGTATATATAGTAGCGTAGGGGGATCGTTTATTAATATGACCACACTCGACTCCTTCTCCTTTAACTTCTCCTCTTATACACCTCCTACTACTCCTTCTTCTCCGATTACGCCACCACCGCCGCCGCCACCTCCACCACCGCCACCGCTACCGCCTATCTTGCCACGTGTGGTCTACGCGTGTATGCGGTATAAAACGTGTTGTATTCCGGTCGTATGATGATATACGTACCGACGAGATAGTGTCTCCTCCTCCCCGCCACGACCATTTATTATTAGATATTGTTGTTGTGGTTGTATATCGTGATTAGTGCGTATTACATTATGTATTTGTGCGGATTATCGTGGTGTGCACACGCGAATTATTTTCGCACGACGACACTGTGCCCGCGGGTTCACAATAATTGTTGTTGTTGTTATTGTAACAATACGATGTGTGCGCCAAACGCGGTGCACCGCACCACCGCGTCGGACGCGTTTATTAATAGAACCGCCCTAGACGGGCGTGTGCGCGCCGAACGGCCATAGCATTCCAAGTGTTCGGCGGCGGCGGCGGCGACGGACGTTAAAAAGTTCGCTGACTGTACACGACTGTAATTACAATAGTAATTACGGCGACGACGGTGACGTACAAATTGGCCCGACGTAAAGGTGGCGGACGCGGTAAAACGCGACGATTTATTAATGGATCACTCCGACGGGGCCGTCTACACTTGTGTATACCAACTATATTGTTATATTCATCGTCGTACACGATAAATCGCGATTTATTTTAGCGGACAAACCACTCGTCGGTTGTCCTGAACCGAAACGAAGAGCGAACTGCGGAATCGAAAGCGAGAAATTATATAGACAATAAAAGATTTACGGTCAATGTCGACAAATAATATTATACTGTGTGTACGGAGCGAGCTCGAAACGAGCGCAATTCGTAATGAACAATTAACGCGTTTTAAAACAACAAAAATTCGACCGCCGCGGTTCGGGACGACGGTTAATCGCGGGGACCAACAGGCGTCGGTTCGCTAGGGGCGTACGGGGGATTTTATTTTCGTAATCCGCTCGGCGGCGGCCTCTGGTTGCTCGTGTTTGGATACACACACACGCACAAAAAATAGGAAACGACAGCGCACGATCGTTCACGGGCCACAACACACCCCCGCCGACGACGGTCTAAATACGCTGCTCGAGCGCTTCGCGGATATCTTCCACGCGCCGCCGCCGCCGACTCGGCATAGCGTCACACGGGCGGCACGCTATGGCCGTGTATATATACAGGACGATTTTTACCAAGTGTGCTCACCCAAAGTTAAGTGCTCCAATTCAACTTTAGATTTCTTAAATTTCCCATAATATTATACTTGAAGATCGTAATGTATTTTCATTACTTATGTTGAGGGTTTGTTTTATGCTACTTAAAAAGAAGTTTTTTTCTTTATTTTTTCCACTGAGAGAGCCTTTTTTACTGTTAACTTTGAAAATGTCCAAGACATATTTACAATCGGAATCCAAAATCCAACGACTGCAAGTATCAAAGTTATTATAAACTTTATTATCTATTCTGAAAGACGTTATTTCACATGAGTTATGATGTTTTAAAATAACATAGTAACCAGTAATCGCTATGGTTAACATTCATTTTATTAGCAATGCATAGTATGCAACAAATTGTTCGAGTATACCTAATAATGCAAAATATGATATTTATACCTAAATTTATTAGGATACATCTTATGTAATTTATATACAAATCATAGGCCATAGCTCATATATTTTCTTAACCTATATAATTACCATTGAATTATACACTGACTTTATGATAAAATAATATTCAAACTCAAGTTCAAGTATAGTTATTTAAAAAAATTATATTGATGTGTTGTTATAAAGTAAATTTCATAGTTTTTACTTATTAAGGTTAAAAATGTAATTAATAATTTTTCTTCTGATCAATTAATATTTTAAAATAGATCAATTACTTCAAAATGTACAGTAAAAAGAAGAAAAGAGAGTTTCTCATCCAAACATAATATATATATATAAACCGGAGGATATATATAATAATAGACATACGTTTTTCTAAGAAATGTGAATATGATCTTTATCTATGTACCAGACTATTTTAAAAACTATTGCTTGAATAAATTTGAAATAATTTGAGTAATTAAAGGAAAAAATTACAGTGAGCATGCTTGAGGAATCGTCCTGTATACAGTGTTTGTATATGTACGCGCGCCACGCGACTTTTTCGGTAAAAACGGAGTAACAAAGGGTGCCGTTGAACGTTGGGTGAATGGCGGTATAGCAGTACCGCCGGCGCTTCGCGTGCATACTTTATTATAATGTAATAATATGTAATATTGTATACGACTGCGCGCATGTGTATTATTATAAAAATAGTAAAAATACGACACAGGCGCACGCGTGCTTTGAGTGTGGAGAATGTTGTTGAATTGTATTACAAATCGTAATAATGCTATAATAATTTCTTCGCAGCTGTTTGCTGTAGCTGACGATCGTAATTTTATAAAACACTTGTAAGATATAACATACTGTATGTATATATTTTATTAATATTACGTAGTATATCAATTTTGACGAAATAAACTTACAAAATAATGAATAAAAACGTATTGTAATACAGTTTTTAATTATTATAGTAGAAAATAAAAAAAAATTAAAAAAAAATTGTAAAAAATCAATAATGTTTGTTTTAATATTCAGTTTGGATAAAATTAGAACTACATATAATTAAATGTTCATAAAAAAAATTTTATCTCGTCCAAAAAAAAAAAAAATTGGTTTTGGGAATTAATTTTCCACGTGTTGGTACAAAGATACATCACTATTTATGAGTAAACTTAAAGAGCATTCTAATGAAAAAATATATATATTAAACAATTTTTATAGAAATAGTTTTAATTATAGGTACGTATACGTGTTGCTATTTATTATTGAAAAAAAAAAATTGTACCCCATGCGCGTCCCTAGAGAGTGGTTAAAATTTGTATATCTTTGAAACACAAAGAAGCTCGGAAAAAAATATGATAGAATACCTATTAACAATATATTTGGTTTTGGCAAAGAAATAATTAAAAAAATGATGATATTATTTTCCAAACATGTTGATTTTACAAATTAGTTTAAGTTTAATTTTAGAGTATAGTTGTAACTTGTATTAAAAAAATTGAAAAACAAACTAGTTACATATTGATATAAATAAATAAACATTTTATTAATCTATTAATAATTATTAATTTATATTTATTTTATTTTTTATTTTTTGAAAATATTCGTATATTTATCAAATTATGTATCTGTAAGTATATATTTTACGTGTTTTTTGTGTATAAATCTATAGGTCCATAGTTGTGAGTTATAACTTACGCCCATACTAAGTTAGATTAGAGAGTGAGTAGAAATTATACAGATAAATAGATATCAGGAACTTACTAGGTACTGTTAAAATATTTAGTATTTACTTTGTCATTAGTTATTATTTATTATTGAATAAAAGTTAAGAATATTAATAAAATGTATGTTAACATTATATATATATATATATATATGTTATAAAGTATATTAATAATTAATAAATAATAAGTAATAACATTTAGAAGGTATGAATACAAAAAAATGTTATTAGGTAGTTATAAATTATTTTCTTAAAATAATTTAATTTTTTTCTTCATTTTTTTAATTACATTTTTAATATATTTGTTATTGATTATAAAGCGTATGATATAATCATATTATATAAATTTTACATTTAATTACTGTATCAGCACGTAAAAACTATACCTATATTTAATAATATTATCGTAATCGCTTAATGATTATATCAACTATAAAAATATAATTTCATCAATAATCAATTACTTAGAATTTGAATATTTGAATATATTTTAAATCAGCAAATTATTTATGCTGTTATTTAATATGTTACTAGCTATAGTCTATAGCTAAAAAATTGAAAATAATTCACTTTAGCAGAACAAGTTTTTTTTTTACTTATCTAGAATGTATCTTTTAACCGTGCTAATTAATTAATGTTATAGCCAATTATCTATCAATTGTTTATAAATTATATCAGATAATAATATGAATATATTATATTTGTAAGATTTAATATTTTAATAACCATGTGTAATGTATACATAGGTATATATACAATATACACGATTCCGCAAATGTAATTTATACATACACAATTTAACGTGTCTACGTGTATAACCAAATATATAATAACATTTATAACTTAGCAACGTACATATAAGTACTACATATTGTTTTGAAAATAAGACTTTTAGAAAAATACGATTTTAGTTTACATTTTACATATTATTGGACTTTTATTATTGTCGTATTTAATATTCTGACATGGACTTGTGGTTTATTTTCTCGTGATAAAAAATACATTTTCTGTTGGAATTATGTTTGATTTTATAGAAAAATTTATTTTAGTTCAATCCAAAAAAATCGTGTTTATTGTAAGGTGCAAGTAGCATTCAGCATCATCAATTATTAAAAACCCATACATTCTATTTTATATTTTATTAAAAATTTACTATTATTTTATAACAATAATAATAAAAATTAAAAATTTTACTCTTAAATAATTATACTATAATAGTATAATACATTTATTATATGTACAATGTACATATAAATTAAAATTTATAATAATGAGAGCAAACAAATGTAATGACAATGTTGCCATTGGATCATGTACATAGTACATACATATAATTCTAAACATTTTTAAATTCGAAAATTTGCGTTATTATTCTCTATCAGATTTGATGAGATTTACTAAATCACTTTTATTAATACTTATAAGACTAGTTCAACGACTAAAGTCGCGAAAACCACCATGGAAAACAGCAAGGGATCTCACCAAAGAAAATTTCATTATAAGTTCTAAATGGGAAAACAATCGGACAATAGAAAATCCAGATAACCAAAAACTGGTGATTAACTCAACTATCAAACAACCGGGATTTGCCCTCGAAAGAAATACTTGAGTAACACTAAACCGTATCAGAACTGATAGGTTATGGTAGGAGTGATCACATGATGTATAAATGGGGACTGCGTGACAATGAAACGTGGCTATGAATCCTAGACGATCAATTACATCACCACTGAATGTCCAATTCGTACATTTTAAGGCACCATAGAAGATATCCACCTGGCGAAAGAAGAAGCGGTGGAATGGATGAAAAACCTGGATGTGAAGCTATAGCATGACCCTAACATTTACCAAATGGGGAACCTCTTATCTATTTTATGTTTTATGTGTTTATTTATTTTTGAGTTTTATTACAGTTGACCATCTTTTAATTTTATACATGTTATATCTTTTAATATTTTGTAACTCTTTGTAAGAAACTAGTAATAACCTGTAATAACAATAATTCTTGTATTTTAATAGTGTCTTGAGCCGTTTGTACTTAAAAACTTAACACGGGCAGTGCTTATTGAGGTCGTTATAATATACAACATTTAATAAAAAAATTGTTTGATTTAATGGTTCACTAATCGTGGGCCACAAAGTCGTGTTTAAGTGATCACTAGATCACTATTTTTTTTATTTTTTTTTTATTATGTTAAAAGGCTTCGACAACTCAGGTCATTATCCTATGATTATTATAAAGTATTAATCTTATGGGGAGACATTATGTTAAACATAAAAAGGGAAATGTAAAATATATTACATACATTTTTTTTTTTTTTACATTAATTTTGCTAGGTCTATGTTTATGAAGAAATTGTATATATTTTTGGAATTCTCTTCTCCAAGTGCTTGTTTCATCGATGATGGATTTCCGAGGAATTTGTCTGGAGATGTTGAACTTGGGGCATTCTAGCGTGATATGTTTGATCGTCAGTTCTTTGTCATAGAGTTCGCAGGTCGAGCAGTCTCTTTTTTGGTTAGGTTCTAGATCACTATTGATTCAACAATTTTTATGAAATTTGGCATAAAAATAAAATCTGAGTAATATCACTGAAGAGATAAACTCGTATTTAATAGTATTCAAAACATCTAAATGCAACTTCTTATAAAAATACAAGCGTTCATTCGTTTAAATTATTAGATAAACATTATATTCGAAAAATTATATATACTTAATTGCTGTTTGAATTTTTGATTAAAAATAATTTATTTTTACTGTACTAAATACTAATAATTATATAAACCATTTAATGTACGAGTATGTCAACTGGCTACGTAAATATTTACTTCTATGTTGACTTTTTAAAATATTAATTTATTAAAGTAAATAGGTATTATATAATTATATAAATGTTATATTAATTCACAAAATATTAAGTCATATCTGTGTTTATTAAGGCAACTAACTATGTGTGAAGGACAAGTTAAAGCATATTTAAACTAAGGTTAATATTATTATTATTATAAAAAAAAAAAGTATCTATTTATAATATGTAAGTAGTAGTAGTAGGTTACATCATTAGTGACCCAAGAAAACACTTTAAAGATTATTACACTTGTAAGTTATACATTGGTTGAATGTAATGTTGTATATTTAAAAAAAAAAAAATGATTGATTAAAGTAAATATGATAATTTAATTATTTATTCTAATATAATATAGATGCAACATTACTCCTAATTATTATACTATTCATTAATAATGACATTTTGATGATAAGCATTATTATAATACTGCTATATACATTATACGTAGGAAGATTATAATATAAAACAAAAAATTATTTCAAAACTTTTATTTAAATCAATAATTTTAAACATTCATCATGCACAATAATAAAACATAATATATAAGTAAAAGTATATACATTTATTATAATAAATCCATGTACGAGTATGTAGTTGACTAATTATAATTTGCACTAAAACATTAAACACTACTTAATAGTACAATTATTTTTTCCAACGAATTGATAGATCGAGTGGTTGGTCAATAACGTTGGAAATGGAATACGCAGAACAAGTAGGAGTTATGAAAACTGACGAAGAACAACATGGATTCGTATCTTGTGCTGAAAATTAGTCATAAAATGCATCTTAATTGATACGTGTAAACTAAATACGAGTACATATTTTAATCATAATGTTTGTGATATCTACAAGTATCAATTTATTTAATTATTTGTTTTCATTATCGACATAAAAGATATAAAACATGTACATAATTATACAAATTATCAATATAATAGGTACCTAATATAATATAGGTATTCATATATCTATATAATAATTCACGTAGGTAACCAATATAATGTAGTATTTAAAATAAATCGTGTTTCATTTCATTAACTTTATATTAATTCATAACTAAGGTGATGTAACATTTAATAGTATTGCTGTATAAGGTATTACTTTGTCATATTAATTATTATAATCTTTGAGTAACATAACAAAATATTTACACAAATAAACCATTTTACTTAAATTATATAATTTATATTGATGTATCTACATGAAAAAAACTATGAATTGCGAACTGTAATAATAATAAATAAAAACCAGGGAAGTTACTCTACTATTTAATTATTTTCGACTTTTTGAGAGAAACAGTTTTCATTCAGTGGGTTACAGAAATGGATGTACATTGAATGACTGTAACTCTTTGTTAAAAAATCGGAGCAGAGAAAGTATATATTTTTTGAATCGTTACATTTCTACAAATGCTTAATGTGGCCATCGTTCGACGCTCGTAACGCTAACAATAATCGGGGAAAATATCAAACTCTTCCCAAATGCGCTCCGACATGTTGCATTAAATCGCTGGAGCATGTTTGGGAAAAATTCGAATACCGTACAGATATTGTTCGCGCTACGAGCGATGGCCACACTACACATTTTTAGAAATGTAAAGATTCACGAAAAATATTTACTTTTTCTATACCATTTTTCAGTGAAGAGTTACAGTTATTCAATTTACATCTACCTATTACAAACTACAGTGACCTACTAAATGTAATGCTCTGTATTGCCTGTTTTTAATTGAATTCAATTATAAATCATAGTATGAGTACAAAAAATGATTCTGATCGGACATTGTGTCAACTGTCAGTCTCTATTTCTAAATATTTTTTATGATATATTTATATTGCTATTAAAGAAATTTATTTTACTTTTAGTAACGTATGAATGTATGATAAATTTAATTTTTTTCCAAAACATAGCATTTATTAAACAATATAAATATTAGCTGCATCTAAATTGCGTGCCAAAAAAAAAACCAATAATTTTGAACAAGAACCAAGTTGTGTGCACAGTTTCTTTGTGACAGAGCGAAATTGCTTACGAATATTTTTGACAAGCTCGAATTGCATTCGTTAAAGTTTGAGTAGACGACCAATCGGTTTTTGTCGACTTGCGCCTTATGTCATATAGGTATTATTGTAAATATAGCTAGTAAATTCGATATATTGTATCTTGGGATACTTTTGGCACTGAATCGATAAGTTTTGATCAAAATCTGTATAATAGCACACAGTATTCTACGTTTATTTTGTTTTTATTATGGTTTTTTGAATTTATATTGTAATGTTTAATCAAAATATAAATTATGTGTACTACACAATAGTTTTTTTGTATTTAATTCGATTTATTTATACTAATCCATGAAATTTAACCGATCTAACTTGGTTAGTAGGTTGATGAACGATGTACGAAACTCATCGATTCTGTCACGACAAAACCATGTACGCAACTTGGCTTTATCGCGAAAAAACAACACACGCCATTCGACCTAAATAATGATTTTCGCACGCAATTCGGAAACACCGCAAGTATTTTATTAGTATATTATTTATAATTATTATTAACTTATAATGTATTAGTCAATATATTGATGTAGGTATTATATAGCAGTATGAATAGATTTATGATATAAATATAGATACTATTGAGGATGAGCTTAAGCCCCTAGAAATTTCAATAGCCCCTTTCCTGCAAATATAAGTATTTATATACTTAGGTACATCGGTGGACTTTGTAAATAATAATAAAAATTTAAAAAAAAACCAACAAAATGTCCATTTATGTGCATTAGGCAGAGGTTCTTTAACTACAGTGGTATGTCGTAATGCAAAGTCTACATGGTGGTATGCGGAAAGCCATGCGGAGGTAATAATATGGAAAATGAATAAATTAATATTTTTACTAATGTTTGCAATGAATTTAAAAATATTTTGTGTTTTGTATAAATAAGTACTAAATACGATATTACTTAGTAGGTAATGTTCGTATACCGTTAAATATTAAATGCACCTAAATTATTATTTTTATACATTATTGCTATAATACCCATAAATGTATTGCAATTTTTAATAATTCTATATTTAATTAATGCCTAGCGGTACACTACTGATCCATAATACACATGAATAGTATAGTACATGAGAGTTTTTATACATATGAAAATAAGTTTGAGTACCTCTGCCGTATATTATAAATAAGTATCTGAAAATTAGTCTGAATATTTTGAACATTTTGTTGTGTAGGTACAGAAAATAATAAAGTTAGGTATTAGTGAAATGTTTCAAGTGTTTATGATTAATATTTTAATTATTTTCGAATCACAATAAAAAAATAAAAATAATTTGAGAAGAAATCATTATTTTTTATTTAAGTTTCCAATCTTTTTAAACTATAAACACACTCATACAATTCTTTATAAGTATTTTGAAAATGTTTTATTCAACTTAAGTAAAAATTAGATTCTATTTTTTACCAAAAACTTGCATCCTTAAAATTGAAGGTTGAAGTTTTTCTAATCTAACTTTATTATATCTAACTTTTATTTCAAAAAAAAAAAAAAAAAAAACACATACACACATATAAATCATTATAAATCAATGTAGTATATTCGTGATTCATCGCTTCATTCATAATTTAACAACATTAACATAAACGAAATATTTTATTTAACCTATCAGTCTTCATATAGAATCCAAACAAATATTAGTTTTAATTATTTAAGCTATAACAGTATTTGTGATTCACTGTACTTTTAATGGAAATTTAATGACATGCAATATCACTATTACAATTTAATGCAATATACTCGAGAAGTTTTCCTTCGTCCTTTAGGTTCCATGTCAAAATATCTTCAACAAAATATTTCTGTTACAAAATATCTCTAGTTAAAAATATCACTAATTTAAAATATCTTCAGCAAAAATTACCTCCTGTTAAAAATATATCTAATGGAAATATCTCTCATGAAAATATTTTAATATTTATTATATTTTATATCAATATATTAATTTTTTATAACTACAATTATTAAAAGTATAAAAAATATATATTGTAATATATTTATAATAATACTGATATCATATATTGTGATTACTGAAGTATGTACATTTTCTACTAATAATATTTAGAAAATAATCCCATAGACAATAATAACTAATCACAATATTTTACTGTCACACTGACCACTTATTTGTATTATTTGATATTTAGGATTTTATATTTTTATATTTTACATTTATTTAATTTTCATAATCATAACATACTATTTTAAAAATTACATATTATGATTTCGATAACATATTTTAAAATATTATTAAATATTATCACGGGAAATATTTCCATTGGAGATATGTTTGACTAAAGGTATTTTCTATCGGAGATATTTTGATCGGTCACCGACCTTTAACCCCTTAAACTTTAACTACTGATTGTTGTAAAAATGAATTGGCTACATTCAAATAAGTTACTTATATATATTTACTTACATTGGAAATACCTAGTTCTCTGATGATATTGAACTTAAAATAATGTCAATAATTAATTATTCAAATTTAAAGTACCTACTTTTTAAAGTTTGCCAATTGATGAATAAAATATATTAATATAACTGTAATTTATAAATTGTTGAAATATACATACTTAATACCACCTTTACTTGATGATTATGACTTTTAGCATGTTTTCTCAAGGAGCTGGGGTCAGTGTATCTTTTCAAACAGCTTTCCACTCGACAAGCATATGGTTTTTCGATGAAGTGCGTTCGGGTGTGCTTGAAGCGATCGCTCGTATTGGAATATGCCTTGTTGCATCCATTCACTGAACAAATGTATGGTTTCTCACCTGTGTATTAATATTCCTAACTTCAAATCTTGCATTTTATATTTGTTACAAATTCAATTTAAATATTTATAAATAATATAATAATTATAACATTTATAACTATAAACAACACACAACACACATCTAACTATTTGTTTGATATTTTTTTAATTATCAAGAGCAAATAAAATGTATTTCGACAATTACAATTTACAATTAATTATTAGATAATCATTATAAATATATAATAATAATAATAATAATAATAATAATTAATTACAAATAGATTAGAATATAGATAAAAAAAAATATAGAAGCTAATTGTGGTTAATGATTAATGATTATGAATAAGAATAATAATTAATAACCCAGGAGATATTTTTCTCAGTAACCAATTGTATCTAAATCTATTTAAACTGTTTATAAAAAGGAAATTATTAATTATTGATTAGTACGATAATGATAATATCTTAGTATGAAACTAATCGAAATAAAATGTTAGAAATAGATGGAAACAGATTGTAACAACCAAAGATCTTTGGTGGCGTCTTTAGTTGTTTCTATGTCTGTACATTATAGATTTTTTCTCGAATTGTGTATAACTGGAAGGGGAAAGTCTTAGCTGCAGTGCATCTATAAATTAACAATACTCTAGAACATGAACTTTTATAGTTTTATATACTATTAACAATATACGATATCAAATACAAATAATATTTACCATATAAAATTATACCTATATTTTACAATCATGCACAGTGAAATCAAAAAAAAAAAAACTATAGAATATTAAAACTCCAGAGAAAGTGGTTGGAAGGCTGCAAAATTCCTCCACATCTATCTCAATAATATGTTCAAAGAACTTATTTTTCATAAATACGTAACAATTTAAACTGTGTTAATATGTATTTTACCCGATTATATAACAAACAAACTGATAAGTTTCATCTAGTTACCTATTAATTTCGTAAATGTAGTTATAGGTAAGTATCAAGTGATAAAATCTCAAAACAATAAGTTACATAATAAAGTTATTAGTTTCATTTTTTACAAAATAATCCGAATAACACTAAATTCCATGGGCATACTTTAAAGAGAGGGTGGTAGGGGCCAACCATCGTCCATTGGATCTACACTTTGTGTGATATATAAAAATTTAAAAGTATGATTTATCTGTTTATCACATCGCAAAATTAAAATAAATCAAATATCTTATGATATATAAAAATGTACGTGTTTTGGCCCAGATATTCTGAAAAATCTTTAATTCTAATTTCTAATCATCTTTGGAAAAGTGATAGAGACAAAATCTAGTCACTTTTTCTCTTCTCCAGAAAAATACTAAATATTGGTATGCTTCTGCTAAACCCATTCGGCCATACACACGACTAAAATAAGTTTCATTAAAAAACTAATAAAGTATATTATTTATCATAACATACCTATTTGGATTATTTCATATAGAAATAATAACTAATATTAACTTTATTAATTAAAAATAATTCGTTATATAATAAGATAAAATAAAGTATGTAAAGTAGATAATACCAATAATACTATTGTGTATATATATATATATATATATATATATTCAATGATAATACTTAAATTGGAATAAATTTCCTTTCTAATGTTTTAAAATGTTTTAATAAGTTTATTTTATTGGTAATGATTTAGTGATAGTATGTCGTATGTGTATAGTGGTTACTTAATGAGTAGCTAACATACCTATATATTTCTTTATAGCCAGGGTTTAAAATATAAAATCATGGTATTTAATACCTACCTAATCTGAACCAACATGGCTATATAGAGACTGGTATTTAAAGTTTTATGTGTAAAATATATGAGGTATTTGCCATGTACCTACCTATTAATATATTTATCAAATATAGCTAATTAATTAATACTCAACTAATTTAAAGTTAATTTAAATAATATAAGTAATTTTTATTACACTTAGATTATAACTAATTTAATTATCCAGTAAGTAATATATAGTAATAATTAAATTATAATTAGGTAGGTATATTATTATTTATTAAGTTTATTTTATTTGTTTTTTTCTGGTATTAGGTTATAGGTACAGTGCGTCACTTGATTACTTGTTTGAAAAATAATAAATTATCATCATCGATTAATTATTTTTTTTTTCGCTAGAACAAAAAGATAAAAATTTAAATATTCCAAGATTAATAGATTAAAATGTATATTTGTAATTGTGTAATGGTTCTAAATACGTAGGTACGGGTTTAAAGCACGATCTCGCGAGTAAGTATACTTACCTATAAAATAAATAAATGAAAATTTCTTTGATAAAATTGAAAACAGACTTATTTTGTACAGATTGTAATATTGTATAAACGCATTAGAATATTGATTACATGATGTAAGGAAGTATTTATTTATACGAGAAATTAAAAAATTTACATAATTAGCTATCACGTTGATTAAAATATAAATTATTAACTTCTATATTATAGAAGAAGGTACATTAAGTAATCAATGTCCATCATACATCATCATTACTACATGCTGATTCGAAAACCTTATTTATTTTCAACGTATCACTGAGATACAAGTTGTAGGCGGGTAGCTACTTCGCTATAGTGTGTTATTGCCTGTGCGTCTGCATATAATATAAATGATATATATACAGATAAAGAATGTAATGCATTGAAACCTGACGCGTATCGAAAGTATTTTTTAGCTTCCAATGATTTTGGTGTATCAAAGCAATGACGACAGTCACCCGGCGACTGCCAGCATTCCACCAATTGGCAACTGTGGACATTCACGGTAACATAATATAGATTATAGATGATATAATTCTATCTACTATAATAGATGGTCATAGTTAATTCAATCGTATACTCATATATAGCTATCAAAATTAATAGTTTTACAGGTATACTTACTTTTGTTTAAGATTATATATATTTATAATTTATATAAATAATAATAACTAACCGCATTTGTGCTTCAATTGCTTTATATTATTCATTATTATTTTTAAAACATAATAATAATAATATAATATATAAAAATGTTAATTTTATTGTTACTTACCTGTGTGCGAACGAGCATGAATCTTCAAATTTTCAGCCCGCGTAAAGCTTTTACCGCATATATGGCATTGATGCGGCTTGTCATTTGTATGGGTGCGTATGTGGACTAATATCTTGTACCTAAAAATGAATCTATACTTACAATGTCGAAAGGATAACATTTTATTGTAATCTAGTGAGCTATAGAAAAGAATCTACTTGGCGTTAAAAGCTCGGTCTCCTCTCGTACAACTTTTCCATTTGCAGTAGAATAACCCTTGGGATTCTGGGGCAATGTGGTTTATTACATGTTTTGGCAGTTCTGTTTTATTCATGTACAAATCACAATTTTCCCACCTAATTATGTGTTTAAAATATATTATAATACATTGAATGATTATTGTTTATAATATACGCGTATAATATAAATTATATTATGTATAATAGATTAAAATTAAATGATGATGTCTGTCATACCTTTATAGGTACTTATACTATTGCTATATACCTGTAGTTTTTTTTTTTTTTTATGTAATATATCATTAATGATCACATTTCAATATAATTTACAAAATAGCATGTATTTTTTGTTTGATTTTTCGAAAATTTTTGAAATTGTTGAAATTCTTAATAAATAAGAGCAATTTTTAATTTCAAAAATATATTGGATAATTCACCAAATTGTACAATTGACTATTTTTATACTTTTTAATTGGTACAAATCCAATAATTAACATATTACTCATTGATATTTTATACTTTTTTTTTATAATTATTTAAAATATCTATTATAAATTGCTATATATTTATAACTACCCAAGTTAATTATTACTATATTTCAATTTTAAAATGTATTTCAGTCAGTCTAAATCAAACGATCCGCAATCTGAGGAAAATTTAAAATAATATTATGTACGAAAATTGTACTCATATTGGCCATATTTAAATTTTAATTAGTCCAATGATATTTTAAAGCACTTAAACTACTTTTCTATAACATAAAAAACGTACCTATAATCAAGCCTCAACAAAATATATTAAATATAATGTAATATGTATATTAAATGCATATAGACTTGAGTAATGCAATCAGAAATAAGTACTATTATGTATTTGAATTGAATTTTGTACCTAAGAAAAATATAATATATCTCATGTTAGTCATTTGTTATATATAGGTATATAAATTATATTTATATAACAAATATGTTGTTACATAATAAAGCATGTAGGCTGTAGGTAAATTATAAATTAGCCATTAGGTATAGTATAGGTAGATACATATATTGTTTAACAGACAACGGGTCTTCTAAAGTCTAAAATGTAAATGATATGCAGTTACCTACCTATAAGTTTTATAATTTTTTAGTATTTTAATAAAAAATTTTAACCGTTACCAATATAAACTAAAAAGTAAAAATACGCTTGGAATCAAATAGATTACAAGTATGTTACAAGAAAAATAGTTCTTATTTTAACCTAAATAAATACGAGTATCTTTCTATATCCTATGTGTTTATTACACTAAAATTTCACTACTGCAATACTTAATGCTATGTTATTATTTGATACCTACTACATAAGTAATTGTATTATTGCGTCATGTTGCATGTAAGTCCTAACAATATTGTATCCGAAATAGTAGATATTATTATGAATTAGTTTAGTTCTGTAATTTTTCTTGATTAAATTAAAATCTAAAAAATTATTACTTGCAAGAGCACGACGAATCTTCATCATTGTTGTCCAGCATGTTGTTGATATTATAAATGTGTTTCATTGCATAAATTCTGATGTAAAAACAAATTTTCGCATTAACTAATTACGGAAGATTTTTGGGTTGTAAGTATTCAAAAA
The DNA here is from genome assembly GCF_002803265.2 of Melanaphis sacchari. NCBI lineage: Eukaryota > Metazoa > Arthropoda > Insecta > Hemiptera > Aphididae > Melanaphis > Melanaphis sacchari. Next base: position 6,002,417 of record NW_020271042.1, read on the forward strand.
TAATATCCTATTACATTCTTTGTAAAGGCAAACAAATTCGGGATGATTGTAAACCCGTAACTAAACTATGAACAGAAACGATTGTATACCTACACGCTAACAGACAAAAATAATAATAATCTATCTCATCTTGTTTTTAAATAACGCTTAAACTTATATGTTAGGTACTAATAATATGCCATTGCCATATGGACTCAATGTGGCCTCCTAGCTGGGGGTCTTATGTTAATATTATATTTTATATCTTGACAGGGGGGTAAATTTATAATATATACACTATACAGATGGCATCATTATTATTTTTCATAAGGTGTGAAAAATTCAATTCACAATTAAATACTATAAGTAATTTCATACCTAACAAGAAATAATGGTCAAGTTATAATTGACAGTTGTCATTATGTAAATTTTTATATATATTAAATAGATTTTGAGTAAGTACCACTCTGAATATGTTAACAATTAGTTAAATTAGAATAATTTTGAATCAATAAATTTATAAAATCTTACATAATAATTAATTAAAATTATTTTAATAAAGTAAGGTAATCGACTGATTACAAAAATCTAGAATTTTTGCTTATCTACAAATACTAAAATTATTAATTTAGTATGTTTGTAAACCGTTAATGTTAGTTTTTAAATAAAGTTAGTTATAAATTGATGTTTTATATTTGCTTTTTTTTTCATATATTATAATTTAAGATAAAATTAATACTCTTAAAGTTTAAAATAACTGTGTCTATCAATTTTAGCTGCTATTCTGAAAAGGTTATTTTTAAAAAAGAACAATCAACAACCATCAAATTATTTTGAAGAAATTTCAGCCTTAATGATGCCATTTATAGGCCTAGATTGGGTAGGCAAACTACTGAAAAAATCTCAGTGGACTGCTCAAAATATGGGCTGGACACTGGTTATGAATATTTGGCCGCAATTTAATTTTTTAAATATTGACAAATTAGTACAAATATTAGTAGAAAATATAACTGAATCAAATTAATAATAGTATCTGTAAGTAAACATTAGAAAATCTAAAACTTATTAGGTTGATATCTATCTGGTAATTTTAAATGCAATAGTTAATAATTTCTATAAAACATATATTAATTCATTAGTACATCACTATTCACTATTATGTACTAAAAACAGATTAGTACTAAATACCAAAACCTAACCAGTCCATATTTTTAAATTGTTGTTTAAAAACTCTAAAGATAACGATCGAGAAAAATATTTTAAGAACAAAATCATTTATTATTATTAACTTTTCATATTTAAATATTTAAACAAATAATATAAAATTAAATAATTGACTTTTAATACAAACTAAAATGGAATTTCATTTATAGATTTATAAAAACAGTCTTTAGAATAATATAAACTATATTATACAAAAATTAATTTAAATGATACAAAGTTAATTTGTTTAATATTAAATTTTTAAATACAGAATTAAAGTTGAATGAATAATTTAGACGTTGAAACGTAAGACCAAATACAAGGACTATGCACATTGTTGTAGTAATCATAATGGTTTTTCTTCTTGTAGTAATCTAAAATACACAATCAATAAGTAAGAAAAATAAACATAAATAATAAATACAAGGTAAATACATTTATAGAATAAATGCTATACTTATTTTTAATTTTAATTTTTTTTTTATTTAAAATATTTATTTTACATGGCAAATAATATTAATAGAATTCAAGAAAAAATGATTTCTTTCAAAAATCATAGTATTCTCAATAAATTTAAAAAACCTTATTTTTATTTTTTAAATTACTTATTGTTTAATAACTTTGAATTCTAATAAAATTAAAGTTCTAAGAGAGGGCAAGGATAAAGAATAATGTACTCCTATTTGAGTCAACAAACATTTTTAACTTACAAAAATTTACATTATATAAACATAACTTAAAAATTAACTATACTGGTTAATAATTGATAGATTTAAGTTTTAACATATTTATTATGAACAAAAATACAACTAGTGATTTCAAATAAAAAAAGAAGAAGTATTTTGAAATTTTTTTGAGACTGCTATGACTTAATAATTTTTTGTTATCATTTTTAAGTACAAGTGTAGATTAACATTTTTTTTTAATAATTTCAGATTCTATACTTTAAAATATATATTTATAATTTTAAATTAATAAATTAACATTTTTATTACCTTAAAAACATTTTTTAATGTATTTTCAATGTTTTTTTCTTCTGCTCTCATGTATGGCTTTAACATGAAAGCAGCATCAATTGCTGATATATGATTATCAATTAACATATCATTTAAATGGATGTTATCACTATTGATAGAACAATATATCTGATTTAAAATTAAAGCAATGTATCCAAGTTGCCCATGAATTGCAGACTGTAGTTTAAGAATTTCATCATTTCTATAACAATAAAGATATTGAATATTTGATAAAAATATGTTACACACACATATATATATATATATATGAAATAATGATGATAATAATTTTATGTTTTTAATTTCAGTCAATGATCAATTCACTTACGATAATCGTACTTCACCGCGATTTAATGTCTTATTGAGTACATTTATTGCAGTTAATATAGTATTAATATCCTCATTATCTACATTCAGGTCTTTGAGATCATCCACTGTCAATTGAGCAAACGTATATTCATTAATTCCATAATTTTCAAACTTGGATTTATACTTTTCACAGTTAATTGAATTTAATATTAGTTCCAACCCTTGAATCTCGCATCTAGATTTAAAAGTAAAAGTTAAATAACAAGTTAAAAGCACAAGTAATATTTATCCTTAAATTTCTTACATTTTAACTTCATCTGCCATTTTATGAGGAGGTGATATTATTTATCAATGACAAAACGATTCAATCAAACAGACAAATACAACTACTTACAACTCTTGTTTTAGATGAATTCTTGTCTATTGACTAACATCAAAAATTCAAAAGCGGATGATCTATGGAGTTAAGAGTAAAACGTTAACCCATAGGCCACACTAGGCACATTGCCACAGTCATGTAAAAGTTCAAAATCAAAATAATTATCTTTTGAAATCACAGGTTTAGATTTTAGAAAAATAAACTATTATTCTTCATTATCTAAAGTCGTGGTTTAAACGTTTAAAGCCATAGAATATAACAACGTTTAAAACGAACAAAAATTATTGATAGGCATTAAGCGATAATGATAATTGATAAAGCATCTGATAATAGATTATACATTTCTGTTAAAATTAATAATTTACAAATTACGATATACGTAACTGTATGACCGTTGCTAAGCGCCAAGTATAACGAAAGATAGTATTTAGCAAGTTGAATTGTGTATCATACGTTATACATTTCAAGTTTTCAATTAGTTCACTAAATTCACTTCATATTTTAAAATCTTATCTTGAATATCTGTATGATATACAGATAATATGATGGGTAGGTAGGGGTAGGTACTCATATTTTTTCGAGATTATTTTTTTATTTATACTTAGACATTTTCCATGTCTGAAATCTGAATCACATAATTCCCAGCAAAATCTGATATAATATTTTAACAATTTTTTTTAAAAAAAATTTCAGTACTGTCCAATAAGAACTAAAATCATGTGTTTATGAAATGCCAAGTGCGCGGTACAAAATTAAAGAGTGTGTAATGTGTAAAAGTGTCAACCTATTTTTCTTAGTTTTGATTGATTGGTTTATATATGTATTAATATATGTGACTTATTTTGTAAAAATATCTTTTCTGCATAACATATAGGTATAGCCGGTATAGGTATGTTACGGGCAAGTCAATATCGGGCAAACCTCAGAAATGTTTGGGCAAAACACGAATTGCTTCGGTACTTGAGCAAACTGTCATTTTTTGGCTTTTGTCTTGATAAACCGAGTTATGACAAAACAATATAATTTGGGTAAAACCGTAGTGACTTACTGTAAGATTTTATCACGATTATTAATAGTACTAATAAGTAATAGTAGTCAATAGTTGTAGTCTATACACGTAGACACGTAATCAATTTATCGTATTTTATCTACTCTTTATTTTTAGTTTTACAGAATAAATATTATCTAATTGGTGTATTATTATAGAAAGAAGGAAAAAATTAATCACGCAAGCACCTCAAAAATATATTTTTGTTGTATTTATGTAAAAAAAATGTAATAATTTTTAAATTCTTAATACTTACATATATCTATACTAACTCTTAACAAGGTATATATGAATAAATTAATAACGTATTATATATTATTCATACAGAAACTTTGACTAATTAATGTTTATGTGTATGGTTTAAATACATTTGGGGAGGGGGCGAGGGCAACCCCTAAAATTGTACTCCAGAACTGTGTTGTACAAAAAAGTATATTTTTAATCTCTCCCGCCAAATTATACTAATTCTGTTAAACATATTGTTCAAAAGGACAATGTTTTCGCTCAAATTGCTTTCTTTTAAATGGTACACAACCTTCCGTAAAAGTTTGTCCAAACTCCAAACGAACTCGTTTTAGATAACTGGAAAAAATATAGATTTTATAAGTCTAATTATTAGTCTGATGCCCTATGCCTATCCAAACATAACTAATTTACTATTTTATTAAATATGTTGATCATATAAATTAGTAATTTACAATAAAATAAATAAATTACTTTATTGATATCAGAAGCAGATTTATCTTTTTTACGGCTTTAGGCACCAAAAATTTGCCGCCTCTATATTATATGAACAATTGAACAAGTTACCCCAACCGTATACCATACACGATATAGAAAAATATAAAATATAAAATAAATACGCACATTATTAATTATTTTTCGTAAATATAAAGTAATTAATTTTTCATTTTTTTTTTTATAATTTTGATGTTTTTTAATAAAACACTACTAAATTTGCTGCCCTAGGCAGTTGTCTACAGTGCCTAATGAAAAATCCACCCCTGATTGATATCAATGAATACACTACGTCATTATACATAGTGCAATGTTATCCACCAGATTTTCGGTATCGTCTATACAATCGGAGGCTAATTTAAAAGTATTTCACATATTTAATTTAAGAATAAATAATTTTTCTTATTAATTCGTGATTGTATCAATACGTAAAAGTGCTTAATATAAGAATTTGTTTTAATAAGGCAGGGGTCATTTTGACCCTTTAAATTCTCCCTTTCAATAAACTTAATGGTTACTATATAGTTTAACGTTTAACTATGTACATATTTGATTATTTTCTACAACTCTACATCGATCATCGACCAAACTAAAAGAAGATTGTTTTTCATTAAAATATATACGATGACGCTTAAACATAAACATGAATATATAATTGTTCACCTAGCACTTACCAAGCTATAAATAATAATTTTGTAATTTTTACAGATGTACTAAGATTCTAAATTAAATATAATGGAAAATAACAACACTATCATAGATCAATATACACCAGATTATCTATATTTTATATATCTATAACCTGTAGTTAATATTGACTATACCTAACCTACTAAACTCATAAACTTTAGAACGGTGCATAATGTTCCGAATGTATTAAACATTTATCAATAGGTATATGATATGATATAATTCATTAGAACACGCTTAATCAACTAATAAAAACATTCCCAGACACGAAGAAAAAATCTATATCATTATATAATAAATAATAACTCAGCCCAAGACCTAAAATATAAATGTGTGTTAGCATAGGTATATCTAGTAATTTACTGATACTATTGAAAGTAAACGTTTTTATAGGTATCAAATTAACTTTTAGTATTTTTCAGGACATTATTTTATCACATTTTTATTAAATATAATATACTCAATTTTATTACACAAATATTTTTATGAACATAAAATATCTAGATTATTTATTTGTTTCACATTCAATGCCTCAATAATTAATTATGAATATTAATAATTCATTATTATTATTAAAACAGTAAGGCTGTGAATTTAATTTGCTAAGAAACTTTTAAGTATCATACTTAGTCTAAAGTATGCATTCAAAATTTACAAAAAATATTCTAGAAACGCTCAAATATGCAAGAATATGTATTATTTAAAACACTAAAAATATAAGAATGGTTATTAAAATTTTGGTTTTTAACAAAACATAATCTGTACGCAAATATAATTTGTTATTTATAGAGACAAAAAATACGTGTGGTAATTAATATGCAGTAATATATTTTATACGAATATGCAAAACAGTATTTTTGTACATACTCTAGAGTGTAAACACTCATACAGGTAAGTTAGACTGTAGATATATAATATAAAAAAAAAAAATTGACTAAACTTATTCTTTTTAAGATAAAAATAAAAAAAATAAATAACAAGGTAGTAGTAAGTAGGTACATTATAAATATCAAGGTACAAACTGGCACATAAATTAATAATATTGTTAATTTCCAAGTAATGAATAGCAAGTACTGAATAATAACCGTTTAACTTATGCCAATGGCTTTTCTTGCGTTTCGTTAGAAGTATGTATTATATTGTTATTAATCGTTGTTTACTTTTATCATTGGGTATTATGATCCATATTCTCTGATAAAATAAGTAATAATTGTAATACATGACGTAAACCAAGTAAATTTTAAATAAATTACTATACGAATATTTACAAATTATTTGAAATTATAATAGATCATTAGTTTTTTAGGCATTAAGTAACTTTAAACAAAGTGTTTACTGTTTTTGTTGAATAACAAAATTTAATAATTATTTTTAATTTTGATGATATTATTTTCAATGTTTATAATATAAAAATATTACGACACAAACATAACATTTGCCAAATTGATGAGTGAATAACCAAATTAAATTATTACGTTAATAACATTAACATTTGTCCTCCTGAGAAGTAGAAAGTTATTTTTGATCATGTAGGCAGTTGGTGGAAAAGAATATTTTATAAAATTATACATAGTGTTGTGTAGACATATACCTATTTGTACAAGTCAACGTATAATATAATTTACTAGATACATAAAAAATATGTATTTAGAGTATAAAAAGTATTTTAATTTTAATTTGAAAAATATACGCATAATTAAAAAAACAATAACTAGATAATAATAACTAATTTACTATATTCTTATTTGAATTATTTATAAAAAACTAGTAGCTACACTTTGTTAGAATACTTCATTATAATGGATGTGTTAAATTTGAATTAAATGAAAAATTATTATTGACATTTTATTAAAATATCGCAAATAGTAATTTATCTTTAAGTAGGTATGTTGTACGTATTAGTTGAAAAAAATAAATTACATATACTATAATATTATAACTACTAATATTTATTAAAGTAATGTTTCATAAATATTATTAGCTGTTATTAACGAATAAGTCGATTTAAACTGTAGAATGCAAACGTAGATACCGTAAAACGATATGAATAAGTTGTAAATTGGTATTTAGTTTAAAAGTAATATAAATATTTTTAAATTGTCAGTGTTTTTAGTAAATAATAATATGCGTAATAACGAAATGTTCCTACGAATAGTATTTTTTAAATTACAAAAAAATAGTATACTAAATCATTATTTTTTGTTTAAATATCTTATTTAGTAAAAATTGAACTTGAATATCTACAAAAAAATAAAAGTAGTGCTCATGAATTTTTAATATTTTTAAATTGCTATAAGAAAAACTTATGTAGAGTTTCGTATTAAATTTTCAAGCTTTTTTTCTTAAGAATGAATTGTTATTATATGTTTGAATATCCAGTCATCCAGTGTCATAAAAATTAGAACTTTAATCGTTCATAAAAATGTGACTTAACGCTAATCTTGTTTTTCTTAATTCCTATTAAACAAAATTCATGAGGAATTTTGCAGTAGTATCAATATTAATCGTTGTAAAAAACTTTAAAAACTTTCACTAATCCGTTCAGAATATAACAATTAAATTTTTAAAGAATTATATAATATGATTTATAAATTAAATTACTATAAATATAACTATACTAATAAAACTAATATTATAATACTCAAGAAATCCACTTGGGCTTATCTCAAGCACTATTTAGGTTATAGGTAACAAGTAGATTTATTAGTTTAATATACGTTTAAAAATATTTAAAAAAATGAATTGCAGTTGTCATAGGTAGTTTAACTAAATGTCACAAATAATAATAGTTTTAAACTACTTATAATAATCTTGTCTAATTACTCATTTTCATAATTTAAACACACAAATGTTAATGTAATAATGATAATTGATATAGATAAAAAAAATAACATTATTATTTTGATATTTTCATGTATAATATTATTAACAATTTTGAATAATAATAGACGTCAATGTTATAAAAAACGTCATTGTGTTTAAGTTAAAGAAAATAATACACTCCGTTCTACGATAATATATCAAAATCATTTATTTTATAATTATTAAATAGGTACCTATTACCCACATTGTACGTCAAACAAATTATCATATCAGTAGTGTATAAGTTACGTATAACTGAAATATTTAAAAATATTTTGGAAAACATTTAATAATTTCTGACGTTCAGAGTAATCTATTAATCTATAAGGTTAACAAAATAACTTTTATCTTAGAATTGTCCTATATAAGTAATGTATTAGATACCTACACTATTTTATTATACTGATATAAAAATGTGTTGTGCATTTTCAGTATACGTCAGAACTCACTACACGGTATGATCAATATATATATTTTTTTATATTGAATTCGAATAATTATTGATAGTTGGTAAAAAAGTTTGTAGGTTATAAGGCTCATTATTCATTAATCGAAAACTCATCCCGTTTGAATAAATCAAAACATATTATTGTGACGGTGTTATGAAGAGCAAAATGATTATATTAGTTGATAAGTAGTACTTATAGGTTAGGTTAGGTTAGCATAGATTAGCCTATAGATGTACCAGTACCTATCCAATTTACAATATTTTATTATAATTGAATAAGTATACTAAGGTATGTATATTTTACATAATATTGTTACAAGTTATTTAAAATTTAATAAAATATATAATTTATAAATAAATAAATAGAAATTATAGTAAAATTATGGTATATCGTTTTTTTCGAATACAATATTAAAAAGTATTATATTATTATGTTACATACTGACATACCCGAAAAGAAAAAACATCAACAATACATGTATACAGTACATTTTACGTTAACTTGGATGATATAAATTCCTTGTATTTTCTGTATTGCTATGGGTAGAAACCTTTTTTATAACATACCTATACTAATTTATTATTACAGTAATAATATCAATGGGAGTTTCATACAAGTAGTCATTAACAATAAGTATTGAATTAAAGACAAGTTTTATGAAATTCAGAATACTTCAACTTTATTATGTATTATTGAATCTAAAAACACAGTGTGCCAAGCTATGGGCATTACGTAATTCAACGTACATAACATAATGACATAACACACTAACATCCTTTAATTTATTACATATACTTATGAATTGTATATACACAGTTTTATAATAACAAATGATAATATTAGATGAACTTGCGATCGCAAAGTATTTTTTTAATTTTTTTTTTTAATTAATCTTAAGCTTCGGCAACAAGAGCCATTAGCCTTATACATATTTAAACATTTAATAACAATTCGATTACCATTTTAATATAAGTTTTTTTAAATATGTTTTCTTTTATATATATATTGCTTTATTTTAGTGCATTTGAGGAATGACTTGATGTTTTCTGGTTGACATTCGGGTCCGATTATCTCGTATGGATTTATTAATATATTGTGTTTTTTCCTTTCTTATTCGTTTGATCTGCATTCTGTCATCAAATGTTTTGCTGTAAAGGTAATTCTGCATGAGGTGCATTCCGTTGGTGATTGATTTTTTATGGGGTGTCCGTGTGTGAGGTAGGTGTAGCTTATTCTCTTATAAATATAAATTCTCTAAATATTCGTCTTACTTGAGGTTCTAAGTTGTGGCCAGGGGTTTATATATCGTTTAATTTCTCGTAAAATGGTATCGAAAAATGTGTGTGGTACTTTAATTGTTTAGATATGAAAAGACGAAATCACTTAGTTGGTCCTAGTGTACGTTTTGGTTTTGAAATCATATCGCGTATGGTAAATGATTAAAATTTAAGCAACGTTTAACTTAAGGTATGTGGCAATGGTTTGTCCGAATTTCAGTAAGATTTGTAACGCTTTTTAACGTCTGAATTTTTTAATTTAATTTTTATTTGATTGAAATGTCCAAATAACCAAATATCCAAATATGTATCTCAATAAAAATATACACATATTATTAATATTAATTTAAAATATACATAATAACAATTTTATATTTTATAATTCAGAAAAACATATTTTATTCAAATTCGATACAACATAATAAGTGATAACGCATCTTTTTTGATCATTTTACAATAAGGTACTAATATTTATTTATTTTACTATCTATAATCACATAATCACAACTACTTTTTTTTCTTTATTAAAAGTTGTACTTTATACTTAAAAACCAAATTGAAAACTTTGTCCTTTATACTCTTTATTATAGATGACCAGATAGCAGAATAATTGTTAATATTATGCTTACTAATCTGAAAGTGTCCACTGCGTTTAATCTCAGACCTCAGTCAGAACTCTTGTAATTTTGAATAAAGTAAAAAATATATTACTTTAAAAACGGCGTATACAATTATTGAAATGTTAGATACATGTTTGGATTTATTTTTATTTTTTATTGATGACTTATTTTTGTTTGTATATACTATGATAAATGACAGTACATATTACTATAAATGTTGTTTCATAGTTGGTACATGGTTTTGGGGAGGGACTTGTTTTTCTATATGTCAAGTAAATAAGTTCTACCCTAAATTTATTGGGTGGAATTAGCGTACATTATATTGTCTATATTGTAGTATACTAACAGTGTCTCGTGACTATTGAACGTCCAACCACTCGAACTCTTAACATTATTGTTATAGTTGATAAATTAACGTGGTTTAATTTTTCTACTTGGTACCTAAGTATAAAGTTATAGAAAATAATATATTTTTAAAATATAACTGATGTTTATAAACATTTTTTTTTAATTATACAAACATTATAATTAATTTTTAATTATATATATCAAATATAAATTGTACGGTGTAGTTATATGTCAATCATTTGATCATCTGATTACAATTAATTAAAACAAACTTTTGTCATTTGAAATTTTATTCTATGCAGTGTGCACTATTCTATTTATTATTTAGGTTTTAGGTTACTTTTAAAATTTATTAATTATTAATATATTGGTATGTATTAAATTTAATATTATACTTGTAGTTAGTTTTTGTATTAATATTTATAGTAATGTTTAAAATAGTCGGTGCAAACGAATTGCGTCCCGATAATATTTAACAACTATACTAATTACACCCGAAGTAAATACATTATTTTCTTTCCCATTTAATACAGACTTAAGATTCAATTTCAACATTGAATAAATATTTTAAATATCATATTGCTAAGTTAGATTAAAAATATTATTTTTTATCGTATCAGAATTATGTACATCAAAAATTTAATTTTCATCGTTAAGTATAAAAATAAAAGAATAAAAAGAAAATAGTAAAAAATATTAGTAATAATGTGCAAGTTATATTTATGTTATTATATTATATTTATGGCTCGAAAAAAATTTGAACAATACAGTTTTGATAAAATCAAAACGGACAAAACGTGTTATTTCGTTCACGTCGTATTTAATAATTTCGTTTCTTAACAATTATTGTTTTTAACATGTTTCATATCTTATTTTCTTTATTAGACTATAATTGCGAATTTTTATGCAAGTATATTTTTGTACGTTTTGAAGTATATCAATAAAATTGTTGATATTTGAATGAGCAGAATAAAACATACCGTTAAATTTTGAATGGAAAGCTTTTCAACTATTTGTTGTACGTGTAATTGAACCAAGTAGTTTTTAAATATTATCGGGACATAATTAGTATAGTAGTATAGAAAACTCGGGACGCAATAAGTATGTCACAAATCGCAATTTTTATATCAGGGACGCAATTCGTATGCAGCCAAAATAGTAACATAGCCAGGGTTTACAAACTAATAGTGGTAGGAAAGGCCGCACCCAGGGAAATATAAGTACCTACTACCTATTAAATTAATTATTATACCGAATAACCGAATAGAAGTGTAGAATACATTAAATCAATTAGTATGAGGAATACAACCCAAATTGGATATATCATATATTTATAGAAAATGAGGAATTTTTTCCGTGGGCCCATTTCTATTTTTACCATGTCAGTGCTATCCTCTCCCCTCTTACCACAATAATATTATTTTTGTATACTTTTTATTTTTACATAATGAAATAAATTCACCGTATTGTATTAATTAATAATTATTATAATTGTTATTTTCAAAAATATAATAATACGTTACGATTCAGTCCGAAATCTTGAATTTAATATATAAATATTGTTATAATCAATTTTTCAAAATCATTGTTCAATTCATTGAATGTGTTTTAAATGTTCTAATAGTTAATACTATATGTCTGTGAAATTGGCAGCCGACAATACCCTATTGATTCAAAAATTATGCCAATATTTTGTAATTAAATTGCAAATAGTTATAGCTAAAATCATATCCCTCGAATATTGGCCCCCACTCAAAACTTCACACAGCCCCTCTTTAATAATCTCAAAGTGTTTTCCAACAATATTTGTCAAAAAATAAAAATAAAATTTTCAAAATTTTAAGCAATGTTGCAATTATTCAAAATTGATTTACAAAATATTTGCATATTTATTGAATCGGTAGGAAAATGTCACTATACCATTTTCACGAACATTCATATTCCATACTATGGTTATAGTGACAATAATTGTGCAATTTTTGTTACCAATTTCTAAGGAAAGTTTAAATTATAAATTAAAATTATCCACCCTTTTTTAATTGCTACAATAATTTCACATAACTCATTCTGTCAATCAAATAGTCTTAGTGTAAGCTTTGAGCGTGGGTTCTTTAAACTAAGATATCTTTTAAGTTTTAAGTATATAAAATTTTTAAAACGTAATTACATAAGTACTTTGAATATAAGATCTATTAGAAAATTTTATTATTACGATTACCTTCAACTCTTTTAAAACTCACCATTGATTATGAAGATTAAAAGTATTTTTATATTTTTGAATACATTTATTATAAAATCAATCACTAATATTTTTAAAAAGACTATTCAAATAAAATCACATCGACTGTGTTTTTAATCAATTATTTTGTGTCAATAGTAAGTAGGTATATATACTAAATAGGTACCTACGTATCATAAGTATATAATATGTATTAATATAATATTATAATTGAATTACTCATTAGTACATTATAATAGTACTTATACATTGAATTATTTAACATCTACAATAAAAATTATCGTTTATACAATTAGTTCATGTTCAAAAATTTAAAGAAACTTAACTACAAGAATTTATTGTTGATTATTGTATACATTTTATAGTAAGCATTATAGTACCTATCACCTTAATAAATTTTTATTATTTATTACATGTCAAAATCCAGAAATAATTTACATGTACGTAGTAGCCAAGAACTTATCTGTTTTGCATATTAAGTATTATTCAAGAGGGCATCAATTTTGATTTCTCATATAAAGCATTAAATGCTTTTATAATGTTTGTATAATATACATATGTAATGCCCATGCAATATATATTATGTGTATTACATTTATTGAATATAAAATAATATCATATCATATTATAATAAATTAAACATATTAAAATTAATTAAATGCTTGTTATTTGTAATAAATTGAAGAAAAAAAATAAACAACTATGATAATATAAATAAAAAAAAGTGTTGTTTAAATATTAATAACATAAAATATTATTTGAGTATAATTACCATATTATTTACATAATATTATATTGATAAGTGTTAATAAATAAAAAAAAAAAAATATTTGATATCTAAATTGTTGTAAAATAATAGAGCCAATTAAAAAAAGAGTGAGCATTTTATTCAGAGTAGTGTTCAATGTCAATGCCACATGATTTCGTACACATGTATTACTGACTGAGTGCGAGTGGACTAAATATAAGACAATCCGACAGTCACTCGCTCAGTTTCAGTTGGCAGAGAACATTCGCAAGAGTAAAAAAAAATAAAAATATAAATTGCTCGGTGCTATATTAGAACTGTAATCATGTGTGGAATTTGGGCGCTTTTTGGTATCGATGTGCATTCAATTTCTAAATATGACAAGACTTTTTCAAAGATTCGACATAGAGGCCCAGACGCATGGAGATTGGAGTATGATTTAAAAGTGAAAGTAATAATAGAAAAATACTTAAACACTAAAATAATATTTTATTGAAAAACGACATTTATTTGTTTAGAATGTTTGTCTTGGATTCCATCGTCTTGCGATTATTGATAGCCTTTACGGAATGCAACCAATGAAATTACACAAATTTCCATTTGTATCAATGATTTGCAACGGAGAAATTTTTAATTGGAAACAAGTAAATATATAACTACAAATAATTTAATAATTTAAAAGACATTGAGAAACAATATACTTAAACATTCAAAATTTAAATTTAAATTATTTTGCTAGCACATAAATATATTATTTACATTAAATTTTTAATTTTAAAAATATACTACGAATATTTATTTTATTATTTATAATTTTAAGCGAATAAAAGTGATCAATACATTTTTTTGGTTAAATATTATTCAAATAAAAATTAGTATCAATATATTACAAAATATTAAAATTATAGTTAAATTTATATTAGGTATACCTAATATACAATTATTTGACTGTTTAACCGTATGCCTATTATCGCTCATCGTCGTTTTAATTTAATTTTAACTATAACAAAGTTCAAGCTAATAATATTATGTTAAATTATTTATAAAAGTTTATTATAAATAGTTATTAAAATTGTTTAGTATTATAATAATATTAAAAGAAACACTAAAACAAATTTGTGACATTTTAAAAATTTATAATAAATTATTTATTATAATAATTTGTGTTGTTTTTAATATTAGTTTTAATGTTTGAATTTTCGGGTTTTGTCACATAAGCAAAAAAAATAATTTACATATATTTTTTACAATTATATTAATAGCTTGGAGTTAAACACGGTTTCAATTATGAAACTCAATGTGATGTAGAGAGTGTATTACAATTATATGGAAGTTTTGGTATTGAAGAAACATTAAAACAATTAGATGCCGAGTATGCGTTCTGTTTGATTGATTCGCTAAAGAAAAAAGTATTTCTTGCAAGAGATCCATATGGTGTAAGGCCATTATTTTATCTGGCATCCAACAATGGTATTTTGGGAATATCTTCTGAAGCAAAAGGTAATCGTATTGATTTAATACACGATAGTATATTAAAATGTCCTGCGCTATTTCGTATTTTAATAAATTACACGTAAGAATCATTTTATTTATTATGTTGTATTATAGTATTAACAAAGAAATATTGTCAATTAATATTTTTTTTTTTAAATAATTTTTATAATGATGAATAAATTCATAAATTATAAAAATTTATCACGTATTTAAATTCAGATTTTATTCAACCAAATTTATTAAATTATAATTGAGTTATTTTATACATTGAAATACTTATAAAATATAAATACTTAGTACCCATAAATATCATGAAAAATAACAAATGTATGTGTAAATTTAATTATTAATATTTTATAATATATAAAATACTGATTATTATAATGTTTAAGACTAATTCTATACAGTCGTTAAAGACACTTGAGAATAAAATTATTTAACTACTATTCAAATGTGATTTACATTTATTTTTAATTTTAAAAATAGCATTATAAGTACAATTAGTAATATTGGTTATTAATTATGGCCAATCTAAATGTTATGAAGATCATTATTTCATCATTTTTTTTTTTATGTCGAAACAAAAATTAATATAATTTCGTCGTAAAGTAATATAGCTACCTATATAAAGTTATAATGTTAACTTTATCAATCGTTCTTTTAATGAAACACATAATTATTAAAAATCATTCTTGAAAAATAATTATTTTAAAGTGAAATTGTTATATGTATAATACTACTTATAAGTCTAACCTAAAACACTTAAAGGTCAATAAAATAAATTATCTAACTCATTTTTCTATTTATTTATTCTATCTTTTAAAATTATAATTGATTATTACTCAATTATAATAGTTTACTATGGTTAAATATTAATAATTAATAAACTATAATTTTATTTAAATTATATTTATAAATGTTATAGCATTAAAATTTTTAAGAATAAACAAAATATTTATAGTAAATAAAACTAAAAAATTTTTTGCAAAACAAAAAAAATTTAAGTTCAAATGTTAATTTTTAATATGACATTTTTTTTAATTACTTTTCACTTTTCTTTTACTTATATTATGCATTGTACAATGGTATAAGTTATTGTATAATACCTATGCATATATTGCTGATTATTAGATAATTATATAAGAAACAAGGTGATAGGTATGTTATTAAATGATATAAAGTATATATGTATTTATCATTAAACTATAGGCATGTCTGAATCTCTGCTCCTTGCTAATCATCGAATGTTAGTTAAAAAAGTTTAATAAAGTACACTTTAAATGACTTATATTGTAGGTATGCTTAAAATTAATGATTATCTACTTAACTCTACTTCCGTTTTTCGACTTGTACAATTTTTCATGACATTTAATTTTTTTTTTTTAATTTTTAAAGTATTGCTTATGCAGTTGTATTTATTTAAGTATACTTATAAAATTTAATATAATTACACAATACAAATTCAATATTTATTTGTAGGGTTGACATGTTTGATCAGTGAACTTGAACTTACCGAATGGGAAATGAAGCCTTTCCCCCCAGGTCACATGGCCGAGTATAATATTTTGCCTGACGGAAAATTGGAATTAGTTTCATTGAATCGTTTTTTTAAAATCGAGGAACCTATTTTGCCACCAGTACTGTTGGAAGAAGGCACGTTAAACAAATATTTTTTATTTTTATAGGTTATTTGAATTTAATATTAATATAAAATTATTTTATAGGCTTGGCTGAAAAAAATGTTCATGCTAATATTCGTAATTTATTGACACAAGCTGTTGAAAAAAGAATGATGTCGAATCGTCGTATTGGTTGTTTATTGTCCGGAGGGTTAGATTCTAGTTTAATAGCTGCTATATTGGTTAAGCTGTCAAAAGAAAAAGGTCTCCCATATCCAATACAGGTAAATAAAAAAAAAATTGTAATCATAATTCAAGAATCTATTCAATATTTTGTTGTGAATAGACATTTTCGGTCGGGATGGCGGACAGTCCAGATATATTGGCGGCAAGACAAGTGGCCAAACACATAGGTTCGGAACACCACGAGGTGCTTTTTACCGCCGAAGATGTGCTAAGCGTACTCGAAAAAGTGATTCACACGTTAGAAACTGCCGATATCACGACAATTAGAGCATCGTGTGGTAATAATAGAAAAAAAATCATCAAATATTCTATCGACCTATAGCTAACCTAATAAAGTCTGATTGTTACATACGCTTAAAATTAATTTTCACAGGAATGTACTTGGTGTCACAGTATATAAGCCAAAATACAGATACTGTAGTCCTGTGCAGTGGTGAAGGTGCTGATGAAGTGGCACAAGGTTACATTTACTTCAGGGACGCACCCACGCCAGACCACGCGCACAATGAGAGTCTAAGGTTGCTGGGTGATATATTCATGTACGATGGTTTGCGCGCTGACAGAACAACTGCCGCACACGGGTTTGTAATATCTCTTAAAGATATCTAACATTCCTTATTATAAGTACCTAACTGTGTACCGTTAAATACCTATCAAAAGAATAATGATTGAATGTATGACTGACTCTTCTGCCAATTGGAATTTTTAGACTCGAGTTGAGGGTGCCTTTCCTAGACTTGCGTTTTACGCAGTATTTCTTGAGCCTTCCCAAGACAATGAGACAACCACAAAACCAAATCGAAAAACACCTCCTTCGCTCGGCGTTTGATGGCACAGGTCTGTTACCAAACGAAGTGTTGTGGAGGCACAAAGAAGCGTTCAGGTATAATATTACTTAACTTTTATATCTGTAAGTTATACTTATTAGTTATTTCTTATATATATTATGTAGAATGTATATATATGCCATGTTATGTATCGTCTGCTTGGCACAACCCACCTAAATTAAGAATTGCATCGAAAATATTTAAACATAGTGATTGGCGCCATTAAAAGTAGTTGCACTATAGACGATAAAATTATATTAAGAACGATGGAGTACCATCTGCTATATTTTATAAATGAGCAAAACTGAAGAAATTTTTACTTTATTCCGGTACACATCATGTAACTTAGACAGGGTCCTTCTGAAAAATGATATGAAATTCGAACAAATCGCTTCACAAACCATTATAACAGATAGTATCATTCGAATTCAGTCATAAATTCAAAAGTTAGAATACAATTGTTTTAAATATAAGAACCTAATTATAAATTAAAACTCTATAAAAAACTTATTAAATTGATATTTTGTGCACCGTGGTCTTTGACCTTCTTTGACATAATTTCAAATTTGTATTTTCAATACAAATATATACAAATATCTGTTCGAAATGTATAGGTGTGGATCGCCAACAGGAATTGTTATCTACAGGCCGCAGGGTAATGACTAATAAGTATAGTGTCTAAGCCCAATATAGTACAACATAGTTTCCAAATAACTATAAAGTATAAAGAATAATATTATATTGTAGTCTTGTATTTTTCTACCACTATATAAACCGGAATTATAGGCATCAGTGAAGTATCTAAAGCTTAACTAAGAGGAGGATGTTAATACATTTTTTTAAATACAATTCTTAATGATATTTGAAACGAAGGGATTTTCTCAACATTAATCATTTTTTTGATTAATTTTTAATAATATTATTTATGTATTGATTTAGTATTTTAATTAATAATAATTTGAAAATTTTATTAGTATCTATCGATTAATTATAAACATATAAAAACAAAACTAAGAGAGAGAGTGGCTAGATAGATATTCCTCCCTTTTTTGAATTCACCACTGATATCATTTGTATAAATACCGATATTAAATATCCATGATTCAATTATATAGGTATAGTGTTATAGTACTTATAGCCTATAAATTACGGGCGTCAAGCTATTGAGTTTTTTTTAAACTTTCTTACAGTGTTTATTTAAAAGCTTTATGGATTACGATTTATACCTTATAGATACATATTATTATTAGTATTACATTATAATTATCAATGTTATCTATGGCATGTATAATAGAGGGTAAAATAATATTTATTATTTTATGATTTTTGAAGTTAAACACAAACTCAAGGTAATTAAAAAATTGATAGATTTTTATAAATATATTACATCCAAAAATCAATAATCTTTTAATTTGAGTTTGGAAGTGGTGATTTTTAATTTTTGTCGAACACACGTCGATACATTATAGGAATTAAGATATGTTTTGATTTTAATAATTTGTTTGATGTAGTATAATTCTGAAAACAGACTTAAAAGTCTACTAGAAATTAAATTTCACACTTTTTTTTATTTATAATTTTTTTATGATTTATTGAGGTAAAATAAACCATAGAATATAACTGTAATTGTAAAAGAAAAATTGTCACTTTTATTTCTGTTAAATTAATTAATAAGCTTAAAATATGGTTGCAGTGATGGAGTAACAACTGTCAAAAAATCATTGTTTAATATTATTCAAGAATGGATCGACCCGAAGTACACCGACGAAGATTTAGAACTAGCGGCAGCAAAATATCCACATTGCTCTCCGAATTCAAAAGAATCGCTGTTCTATAGGTATGATATATATATACTCCAGTTTATACAGTTACAGTATATAATATTACACTATTTAAAATATAAATAAAATAGTCTTATCATCTATGTAGTTCACATTTCAATATTTTACTTAATGATAGTGATTTTTTCAACGTGTAAGGTGTAATGCTTATTTTCTCATACCAAGCCAAATTATATAAGTTTGATGTTGTTAAAACAATCATTTTTTTTTAAGTTGCCTGTATTAAAATTTAATTATTTATTCGGGATTACTTATAAAATATGATCAAAACAATTTGACTTAGACAAGAAGTCAATGAGAATTATACGTGGTATGTATTTATATACAAACTAAACATTTTAAATGTCTAATTTTTAGGGACATATTCGAAAAATACTACGAAGGATTATCTTCTAAATTCATGCCTTACTTTTGGATGCCTAAGTGGACCAAAGTTAAAGATCCATCTGCAAGATTTATTCAACATTATGCAGCTAAATAATGTGTAATTTTAAAATTTTAACGTTAGGATTTATTACATTATATTGTATTATTTTAAACTTTAATAATCAAAACTAAAATGTTCTTGTTTCGTATTTATATTAAATACATTAGTATTTTTTATTTATAAAATATTTTTAAATTGTAACTTAAAACTTCTAAACGATGTTAAATATTTAATTGAAATATTATTGTACGATATTAAATAATTCGAACGAACTATGTATTGAGTGTACTATTTTTGTTTAATTAAAATAATAAAAAATATAATACAGTAAAGGCGGAAAAATGGGCTCTGCTATACAATAGGTGTCGAGTAGGTTATTATAATGGATGTGTTAAATTTTAATTCAATGATGTATCAATGTATATGAAAAACAATTTTGAGGGTAGACAGTCTCTTAGCCTATATCACCATAAGTATATCTTATGATCTGTTTTTTTGCATAGATATTAAAGTATTTTTAATTTTCGCCGAAAATCGCATTTATTAAATTAGGTACTATAATAACAGTGAACATAATGTAACAGACCATACGATTCCAATTCAAATTGAAGTCAATACCTACTACCTTATCGTAAGACAGTTTAAATATATTTATTTATATAATGATAGGTAACATCTTAGAACTAATCTATGTATTATTTTGTATAATATGTCATTGAGTAAAATAAAATTCATAGTATGCACAAAAAGTTTTATGTCCTTATGTTCTGTCGCTATCTTTGTATTAATTAGGTTATTTAAATAAACACAATTTTTTGATCATAATGAAACTTTATTATTACTTAAAAACTTAACTATTAACACAGAACAATATAGAAATAACACTCAATCAGCTGGACGGTCTACTGTATCTTTACGGTTTGGAGTATTGGATCCTAAAAGTTAAAACCGTATCCGTAATCTGACTAGATATTGGTAATGTGTATCCTTATTTGTTACGATATTATAAAAACGGAAACAATCCATTGCCCGCGTTATTTTTGCGGGTCTTATGTAAACAAACATTGCTAGAAACGAGCAAATTTGGAATTGCAATAGTTACATATTTGTATTATTATTCAGTGTTCTTTCAACAGTTTTAACTAATTTTCAACAATATATTGTTCTGTGATAATATTGATATTATTTATTTAAGTGATAACGTATGCCTCCCCTCCGAAACCGTGTTCAAAGCCAATATCGCTCGATTTGTTTAATATTAGACAGTGTCTATACCTGCTATTAACAATGCACACTTGTACGCGGCAGACACATTAACACGTTACAACGTCTCTTATCCCTTATCAGTTATCACAATATACAATATCAATATATATATAACACTTCCTTCTTAAATTAAGACTCAATACAATAAAATAGATTATTAATTAATTCTTACATAAACAATAAATAATAAATAATAATATAATGTAATTAATATTAGTATTTAAAATTAACATAAAAACAATAGTGTACAATAGTATAGTCAGTAGGTATAGATATTTTAATTTTTTAATTGTTACAAATTTAATTTAATAGTTGGTTTTTTTATTCTTTTTGAATTTCTCACTTCTACTTTGTCTGTTACTTCTGGTGTCTCTGACAATTTAGTCTCATTCACTAAATAATATCTATATCTACTTCTTCACTTTTTTCAATGTTTAGTTTTAGTAGTTGATCTGTATGTTTTTTTACATACTCGTATTATTCCACTTTCTAATTCAATTATATACATTATATTCCCTAATCTTTGTTTAATTTTCTCTTTAATCCATTTATTTGTCATATACTCTCTTAATAATACAATATCATCTATTTAAAATTCTTTACTACTACTTTTACTATTGATTTGTTTTTCCTGATTTTTATGAATATTTGTTCTAATGTTTGGTTCAAGTAAGTCAAACCTAATGCAAAGATTCCTACCTAATAGTAGTTTAGCTGGGCTTTCTTTAGTCGTTGTATGTGTGGCAATTCTATAATCAAATAAGAACTGATCAAGGCGTTTATTAATATCAAGTATATTGATTTTTTTTTTAAAGGTTTTTATTATTTTAACACTACTCTCTGCTTGACCATTACTTTGAGGGTAGTAAGGCGATGATGTTCTATGTCTTATTCCGTTTTCTTCTAAATATTGCTGAAACTACAAAGATGTGAATGGGGGGGGGGCATTATCTGTTACCAAGTATTCAGGTAACTCAAATCTTGCAAATAGATTTCTAAATATATTTATGGCTCCTTATATATAGCTCCTGTTGCATTGACTTTAAATACCTCCAACCACTTTGAGTATGCATCTTCTATTATTAATAAATATATTACGTCAAAGATTGCATATACTACCCATGAGTATATATATATATGCTAAAGAGTGTATAAATGCCTTAGAGTGTATATATAGTATATAAATACTCTGTTCCCTTGGATGCAAATATATATGCCAATGAATTTATTTATTTTCCATAGAGTTTATATATTTGCCAGAGTGTATTTATTAGCTATAGATGAAAATATACGTTATACGATGTTTATATCATTATACTTATTATTATATCATATTCATATATATCTGATCGTATGATAATATCTTTAGCTTCTTTAGTGAGCTTTTAGTTTGATTTTTTTGTTACCCCTCCTCCTTCTTCGAATGGATTTCGTGATCCTCGCAAAACTATTAGCAAACAAATGTTTATATTGCGCGTTCAAATACATACAAATAGAGTGCAAAAAAAAAATCATATTCTTAAGTGGAGGGCTGGTGTGACGTCATGCCCCTGAAGAGTTTTGATATATATTAGCCCCTTTGGTAGTACAAATTCAGTGCCACTGCATACAAATTTGTATAAATGATAGAATAGTATAATTTCCATATTTTTAAAAAGGAGGCTGACATGACGCACGTAATCATGCCCCCCCACAAAGATAACTATACTACCGTCTACTGTTGCGCTATCTTCGTCGGTAAACCCCATAATAAATATGGGTTATTCAAATATTTTCTTTTCACTTACTAGACGTCAATTTCTAATAACAATTGTTTTTGCTATAACAATAAACAAAACACAGAGACAAAATTTAGATAAAGTAAGATTGTATTTTCTCCAACTTGTATTTAGTCATGGTCAACTTTATGTAGCTATGTCCAGAGTTAGATCTTTTGAAAAATTAAAAACACAAATAATACCGAAAAACAAAAAAGATACAATAAATATACTTTTTAAAGAAATTCTATAATAATAATACACAAATACATTCAAATTTTCATTTAACTGTCAATTTGTTTGTATAGGTGAAATATTTGCAGTTTTTTTCTGTATGAATATATTATGCGTATATTTATGAAGTTTATTAAAACTAAAGAACTTAGATTAATTTCCATTTTATGTTTTTCCTAAACATTTTTGTCGTATTGTTATAACCTTATAACTATATATTCATTGTTCATATATATATATATAATTATTTAAAAATCTTATTTTTTACTGTAACCCGGCAGTGACGGGTAATTCAGCTATAGTATATATATACTATTTAATGTGTCAAGGGGTAGCATGTAGACATATTTTACGAGTTCGATAAATAATTGATTTCACTGTGTCAGTTGGACGATGACGTGTTGAAATTGGATATTATAACCAGTCCAATAAACGTAACGATATAATTGGATGATTGTATTACTTTTTTGTGAAATGTATAGGTACTTCTATAAAGAGATGAACCGTATGCTGGTTAATGTATTAATATTTAATAAGCATGTATACCTATTACTGATAAATATATACATACCTGTACTTTTTGTCTGGCCATATGGCAATTATAACGTTACATCCCTTTCTGAATCCACTCGTGCGTACAAATAATAATACCACATAAATAACAAGTCAACTATTCGCGCATTAAGTATACATACTATATACGCCCCTATATATATATATATATATATATATATATGTGTGTGTGTGTGTGTGTGTGTGTGTGTGTGTTTGTGTGTATCTGTATGACTGTATATACTGTACCTATACGTTACGCCTCACTATATTTACGATTGGGTCATGCGAACAATATAATATGTATAATACGTCATCGACGTAGTCAGTAGGCAGACAATATGTTGAAAATTAAATAGGTAGGTTATTAGGTTGTTGAATATATTTATCCAATTGAATAATGATAAAAATGTATATTATATTATTATATATATTATAAATCTATACAGTGAAACAAAGTCTCATGAGGAATAAAAAAATTCATAATTTAAAGAAATTCGTTAAATAGAATTGCATGTTTTTTTTTAATATTATTTTTTTAATTTTATATTTTATATTGTACATATTAAAAATAAACATAAAATATTATATTGTACCTACATATATATATTTTTGATTTGATTTCATTACATATTATGTATTTTTTTAATCTTAATGTAAAAGAAAATAATCAATGAATTTTGTTTATTTATTATTTTTATAAATTGTTCTGTTTTCGTATAATATTTCAATTTCATTGAGTTAAAAAAAAAATTTCTTCCGAAACATTTGCTTATTGTCAAAAAGCATTTCTCACAACAGAAAAATATTTAATATTTGTTAGTGATAAAGTCTACAAAAACAGGTTTGTTATCGAATAGTTTATCACTAGATAGAAACATCAGATTCCTTAGGTATATAGAAAATTTTGTTTAATGAAAGTTTATTATTCATGGAAGTTTCACTGTTCTACACGATATTAGATATTCCATATTTATATGTTGTTGCCACTTCGTGAAATTGATCTTTTCGTGAAAAGATGGCCATTTCATGAAATGGAAACAGATTTTTTACACTTCGTGAAATTCGAAAATATTTAACGAAATGGTCACTTTTTCATGATATGGTCATTCAAATTTAACATCCCATAATTTTTTTCACAACTTGGTCGTTCACTTTGTATACTGACTATTGAAATACAACGTTTAACTAAAACGTCAAATTTGATGTAATCCAAGAGTTCAAAATGAATACCTGCATTACAACTTCTGTTCCAAAATTCAACAGAGGACCATCGGACCCTGCTCGCGTAATTGCAATAATTATTGGAAAAAAAAATGAGATGTACAAAGTAAGAACTAGGTACACATGGTCTTATCAAAGTACAGTTCAGTTCTAGAAATATACAGCATGCCACTGCAAAAGTGCAAACTTTATTCTAGCTGAACAGGTCGACAAACAAAAAGAATTAACCTTGCGTGAAACTATCCAAGTTGTTTTTTGAGGTTTAGGATTCCTAAGTTGTTCGTATAAAAGTGCTTGTCAAACCAAAAGATGTTTTTGTTTTAAAATTAGCTTAAAATGTAACAGTCGTTGTCACAATTAATTTTCCTATTCTAATATTGTTAGTAAATTAATATGATATGATATAATATTGTTAATACATTATTATGATATAAATATACTTTATTATTAAGCATGTTAATTTAAGTTATATTTAGATGGGTAAAGCAAGTTGTAGAAATTATAATTAAGTACTTAATAAGTACAAATATTTGAAATAATTAATAATAAATCTAATCAAATTTGACGTTTCTGTTAAATGTTGTATTTCAATACACAACGTGAACAACCAAATTGTGAAAAAATTACATGATGTTAAATTCGAATGACCATTTTGTAAAATATTTTCAAATTTCATGAAGTGTAAAAAATCTGTTTCTATTTCATGAATTGGCCATCTTTTCATGAAAAGATCGATTTCACGAAGTGGCTACGACATATATATTATATATTATATATATATATAACTATTATATAGACACACAGTATAGACATGCGATATATAAATAAGTAATTATGTTGAAAGATAGATAAAATAACTACGTATGTGAATAAGAAATACGAATTATGAAATTATTCAACTGGATGTTAGATTTTAATTTTGAAAATACTGGTCACTGGATGGGATATTTACAGAAACCGTGGCTATTGAGAACTAGTCTCGTTTAGTTCAATTTCTAGCAAAGGATAAGAAGTGCATAATTGTGTTTTATGTGTTATTACTATTAAAACATATACATGTGTGATTCTGTTGTCAATTGACACTGAATATTTTTGAAAACATTTCTGAAAATTATTATTTTTTTAATAGATTTTGTGTGCAGAAAACTTATAAAAAGAAAATGGAAATTTTTATTTTTTATATTATTTTATAGTAATAAATACTATAACTTTAACATTATCAATGTGTTTTTACAAAAATTATCGTTCATGTCGAACTCAAAAAGTAAATATGTCCCTGACATTTTTTTAAAGTATTTTAAAAATTATTTCTAAATTATTTCATCTTGTAAATATAAATTTCCAAATTTACTGAATGAGTAGATAGTAAATGTTATAGTATATTTTGCTCGAGAATTCGCAACTATACAACCCTATAGGTTAAGACTTAAAAACTATAGTCTATACTTTATAGTAATATGTTTATTATAATTAATAAATACTATCTTTGCAATGAGTAAAAAAAAAAAATGCAATAAATATGTGGTCGTTAGTTTCCACCGGGTCTTTAGGTACTCAGTCGTGTTTTTATTTTTTATCGCTACAGGATCCCCGTAACATTTCGGTTAAAAAGAATTAATTTATACCGCAAAATACGAATGCGTCGGTCGAACCGGTTTCTTCCTTAAGGGCACGCGCCTGCCGCACGTCTATTTATGCAGCTGCCGCCCCCGCCGCACCGATATTATCATAATTAAGCACATGAATTAAACATAATATATAAATAAAACAAGCGCATGTTCCCGCCATAAAAATAAAAATTAGAGACAGTTTCGTCTTATCTATACGTCAGATCAGGTGAAGCACCACCGAATTTAATGACATGACGTACGATAATTATTATTTGTCTAAAACTGTATTATACATTATAATATATTATGTATGTAGGTATATCGCAATACACAATTACAATAGACATAGCAAACTACTATGCTATTTGTTTGATGTCAGTATTCGGTTACAATTAGTTATTTAAAAGCTACTTATTATTTCAAAAAAAGTCTGAAGTCGATAAGACACTGTTGGGGGACAGCATTGACTCCCTAAAATTAAAATTGGAGTTTCACTCGAAAATGTGAACTGCGCATGATTATATAAATAAGTAATGTTGTCTATACTCTATTGTGTCATGGTTATCTAAACAGTTATACTTCAATAATTTTATTGTTATTTATGTCAAAACTCGTGTTTAACAATAATAATGTAAAGTTGGTATACAAACTTAAAGGAGTAATGAGAATTAAGAAGTAGAAATACATTCAAAAAGTCACGTAACCCCAACACTTTGAAGTATAGATATAATCAATAATGTTTTAAGTATAGCAAGTATATTATGAATTATGATAAATGAACTATAATGGCGCATTAAGCATGCAACAATAGTAAATTATTTGTAATCAAATTATTGTATAATATTATGTAATATTATCATTTAATCTTATAAACTAAAAACTGAGTAGGTAATAATTGTAAATTTTTCTCAAGAAAAACTTAACGGTTGTTGTAGCTAAGGATTTTTCGATAAATGGAATTTATTGATGAAAGTCTTACCCTAGAAAAATTCAGAATTTTGAATTATACTCAACATTTTGAAAAAATTATGAAAATCTGAAATATTCAGTTATTCCAGAAAACATAAAATATTCAGAGCACGTATATCTATAAAGTAATATAAAAAATTCGATTTTAAAAATAAATTTAGTTGTGTGGTATTGTTACTGTGGTCTGTGAGTTATGTCATTGCATTATTATTTATTAAAGATAATGTGATATAATTATTATAGAAAATATGTGAAAAGAAGGGTATATTTCAAAAATTTCATTTTTGCATTAGACTATAATAAAAGTCAACTTGAATGAATTTTCCCTGTGTAATCAGAATTTTTTATGACAATCCATAAATTTCAGATTCTATCATTTAATTAAATATAGATTTACGTCTATCATTTAATTAAATGTAGATTTACGAACACCAATTTTATTCACAGAAAATCATACATCGTTTTTTCGCGAGTAAAAGGAAAAAACAGTTTTAATAAAAAAAATTTTATCATAATCAAATTCTCGCCACACTCTTAACGTCGTGCTTTAAACATTAAATAAAACAAACTATTCTAATAATTATAAAATAAAGTCATTAATAGAATGATTTCAAACTAATCAAATTGATCTGAAATTTCTGGTTTCATTAAACGAATTACAAATTTAATATTTTTATAAAATATTCTTATTTTTGTTTTGTTGAAAGAAAAAAAAAATAAAAGCATGCGGATATTGCTTCGTTGTTTATAAGGTGACGAGTAGATCACTGTAATAAGTTTGTTAAATTCAAATTCGATGATACACCATTGAAGGTATATGAAAAACGATTCTGAGTAGGGACGGTCTATCGGCCTATGTAATTTCCTTAGTGATAAAGTATATTTCATAATATTTTTTGATATAGCTATTAAAGTAATAGTGTAAATAAGTATTCATACTATAAATAGGTAATATCTTAGAGTTAATCAATATATTTTAAAAATGTCATTGGATAAATTAAAATTCATTATATACGTAAAAGTTTAAGTCCCCACGATGTTCCAGTATGAACTACTTATGCAGAATATTTATTTTTAAACCTTAGTAATAAAAATTAATGATTTTATAAATAATTATTTACAACAAAATTCTTGTAATTTGTAATTTTTATGATTTTAATGAATTTTGTAAAAATTTGCACTTAAAACGATCTATAATTTTTAAAACGATAATCGATACAGACATATATATATATATATACAGTGGTTATTCATTATTATTTATTATTAATAAATTATTTTGAAGTTATTAATTTTAACTTATTATAAATTATGTTATCCACATTTTGTTTTCTTTCTGTAAATAAAATTTAAATGTTAAATTAAATTGTTGAAAAGGCTAACGAGTATTTCAGGTTAAATTACGTAGGTACTACCTATCTAAAAACATTTTACACTATACAGCTTATAAACTCATGTGTTTTGTTATAAAGATAATTGTGGTAAAAACAATATTTACTTATCATACTTAAAGGTACTTAATGAGTTTTTTCCAAATAATAAAATATAACCATAATATTAAGCATATTAAAGATTTAAACTTTACTATTACTTTTAGTTCAGTCAACAATCTTATTATCTAGCTATGTAAAGCATAGACATTAAAGAGGATACATTTTACATGGTAGTGTATAAATTACATCACTTACTCGTACATAGTTACATACTATATATTTTGATTTCATCAGTTTTTTTTTAAGAGCATCATATTGTTGAAGTTGAATAGAGTACTATCGTACTGATGTCTAATGGTAAATAAAAAAGCACGATTTAAGATCAATGGCTATGATGGTTTCTAATATTTTAATATTATTTAAAAACATACAATTTTTAAGTAAACGAGATAAAAAAATTTCAGTTTTCAATTAGTACCTACTTATATATTAACTCTGTATCTGCTGATGTATTTCTAAATTACAAGTAGTAGTAGTAGTAGTATTATCTATATTTTTAGTACTCGTGTTTTAATACTTAAAATTAATGTAATAGTTCATTAGTGCTATAGAGTTAGTAGTTGGTATATATAAGCCATATGACTATAAACAATTTACTGTATAATACATTACAGTATTACATATTCATGTATTAAAAATTTTCAATGTAAGTAACGCTTAAATTATCATTAAATTATTTCTGTGTAGTGCATGAATGCGGACACATTTGATTAACTAGGTATGCATTAATAATTAATTTTTCATTCGTACAATCTACATCTAAATTCTATAAATATATATAGGTATAACATAAGTACATTACACGTACGTAAATTAATTTTACTCTATTGAAAAATTAAATTATGGGTAGGTATACTGTTTACTGTCAACACAAAATACCAATACATTGTTATTATTGCCTTAACATTATAATTATAATTATTGCATTGATTACGGTTTGACTTATTTGGAACCAATATAAAATATATTGAGACTTGCGATTCTTTAAAAAATATTATACCTAGGTATTTAATTTAATAACTATATATATATTATATATATATAATATATATACTCTACACGCACTGTAATTATACTTAATAATTTTATACTTTAGATCAACCCGTTGGGCGTAGCTATATGATAGGTTTAATAATATAGTTTGTATTTATGCGTAAAATATCTACTACCTATTTTATAAAATATATATCGATATGTTAAACTGTAACATAATATAAATAGCAGATTGTAGACATTTATATAATATTAAGACCATTAAAATTCAACATAATTTTTCAGAACATAGGTAATAATTAAATATAAATAATATAACAATATATATTTTATATACATATTAATTTAGTCGTAATATATCAGTGTTTATAGTATTGGTATTCGAAGTATTTTCACAACCTTCGGTTTAAACGTAATAAAATAATATTTTATTAATAAAGATGTTTTTATAATTTTCAAACAATCTTAGTGGTAAGGTATACATAACTTTAATTAATATATAATATTTTATATTTAGGCAGACAAGTATAACATACCTGAACCCTCGTTCACGAGAACAAGTCCCGAACGAATACGAAAGTATAATAATTATACAGTATAATAGCCGTTAGGGTAGTAGGGTACATATCTTACATATATTCACTTATATGCATGGTTTATTTCTCGTAAATGTAACGGTACAATAAAAGTGACTTCGATTATATAATATAAATATACCAACAATAATACAAAAAACTGCCATGAAATATATAATATTTATGATCTATTTGTGTGTGATGTGTAATAAATTGATATGTATAGGTTCCTACGCATTCTACTTTAACTTTAAAACTTAAAAAAATATATGATAATGAATAATAATTTAAGAATCCAAATAATTATGGACAAATTGAAAATTATAATTATTTAACTTTTAAAAAATTAAGTGCATTCGTCGTATGCATGATATAATTATCTATAATATTATACTAAAATACTTAAAATAATACAACTATACATTATAATGAATGATACAAGATACAATGAATAAATAATAATTTGATATACAATATGTAATAACGCTTTGTAAATAATATATAATAAACAATGTTTATTAAACATTCTGATCGAATATACAGTACCTGATGTGATACAAACATACGAGTACAATATGCTGATTCAGTAGGTACTGAACATATATTTCAAACGATTTACAGCCCCGTATCGACTGTATCTAAAAGCGGCTGACTCCAGCGTGTAATATAATTATTAATTTATAGTCTGTAAAGCAGCATTCGCGTCGTTATTACAGTACCTAATCCACGAATAATAGTTATACGCACATCAAGCACGTAGACGAGAAAAGGTCAGAGGATTATAAAATCATAAAGTCATAATCAATATAATTTACAAATGGAAAGTCATGATATAAGTAAAAAAATGTTTAGATATAACCATATACCTACCTAAAATAAAGAATAAATAAAAATCAATTGCAACCAATGCAAAAGCCATCTCGGGATCAAACATATTGTTCAAAATGTCCTAAATTGGCTAAATTTCTCCATGTCGACTATCAAGACACAAATTATTATTTAACAATCCGTCCAAAATGAAAGAAGCACTTAGGAAACACACTCATCCACATAATTTATTTGTAATATTGAGATTTTCGTTACATCGGGATTCATTATATCACGAGTCGACTGTATAAGGTGATTTAAATGCTTAAATTTTTTTAATTTTCATTATTACAATGATTTTTCAAACTTCAATTAAATGACTTAAATGTTAATATGAAAGTTTCAATAATGTCTGTTATTTTTTTTAATAATTTTACTTTTAATTGTATTTACGTTCATAGACGCAAATAAAAGATTAAAAATGCATAATAATAAAGCATGAAAATATGAAAAATAAAAAATAATCGTTCCCACATTAGTCAATAGTCTTAGATTTACATTATAGCTCGTAAAAGTGTATATGGAGCTACTTTTTAAATTCATAATAAATTATTAAAATATGCAACAGTTCTGGATTCTAATTATTACGGTATTTAAATATAAGATAGTTGACCGTAAATAGAGTCTTGGCGAGCATTCGAGGAAAAGACGTTAGTATTATTATAAGTTTATTGTAACTTATAAACATAACGGCCACACGGCACACATACGTGTGATTATATATCTATAAGTAATACAATTACGTATACTCGCGTTATTTTACTAAAACTGTTGAAAATTATTGTTCCGGGGGATGATGTTGGAGTCGGGCTATAACGGATAGGTGCAGGCGTTGGTCCGCCGTTGCGGTGGGGGGCGGAGAAAAAAAACTCGAAACAAAACGAAGAGCGAATAGAATCGTATAACGAATAATATATATTTATAATGACCGCGCGCACGTTGTAAAAGATAGAAGATCTATCTATTATGATACAATTATTATTATTATTATTATTATTATTATCATCATCGCCGTTACCTAACACACGTGTAGGATGACCATATGCCGTCTGCCGGCACGCGCTTCCGCGTCAATGAGTGTTCGGGGCTCGTGCCGTCAACTGCCGGTGCCGTCTGCTTAAGTGCCCAATAATAATAACAATAGTAATAATAATACATAGTGCCGTTGGTGCGGTCTGCGATCGCATTTCGCCCGCGAGTTTTTTTCACACATATTAAATCGTTTAAGTTTATAATATTATAATATATCCACGGCTGTAGATTGATCGTTCATAATATTATAATATGCACTATACTGTCGCGTTTGTATAAATATACTTACATGAGTAATAAATATAGATCGCTGGCTTAGATTGTAACATACTACATACGTACGGGTAGAACACCGCCAACGCCTTATCAACGCAGGTAAGAATATATTATATTGTGATTTTTGTTACTTGATGTACTGTAAGTAGGTAAACCTAACCGAACATTTTTAATTTAAATTCAAAATCAGTTGAATTGTTGATAAAAACGCGTATTTATTTTATTCTTTTTCAAATGATCGATTTTAACGACTATAATTCCAATTTATTAATCGTAAATGTAAATCTGTATTATGCAGATGAATTTTTCCGTTTTTAAGTTTGGTAACGGTATATCTGTGGAGTTTGGTACTTTGTGTACTTGCTAAAATACAAAATAACATATTTCAAACTTTAAGAGGATATTTATGGATTATAATAAGGTGTAATAAAAATCAATTATTTTGATTTACTTTAATCAAAATTTGAACGAGTAATTTCTCAGATATTAAAATGTTTATACTAAGGATAATAGTCCTTAAAAATAATTTAAAAAACAAATATAATATCTGTTATATTGAAATTAGTAAGTATTTAGAACAAAAAAAAAAAATAATACAAAATACAAAATACAAAATAGATAAGAAGTTTTTCATTTGAAAAATGCATTTCCGTAAGATACTTTTAAGTAGTATAAAGCAATCACAAGAATTAAAAAACATGATCTTAAAATTAAAGCATATTTAAAAATTACAAAATAAGATATAAAATAAAAATATTATTGAAGAAAAATTAAGAGGCATTTGGTGAATTATTCTACATAATTTTTTGAATTATTTATAATCTAATTTATAAGATATTCTTAACTATGATAATATATAAATTAATAAACATTAATACTTAATTAAAACTCCCAATTTTCATACCACATGTTTCTAATTATTATTAAATAACTGAAAAATTATTTTATGTATTTATAGGATTAGTATATTATGCAAAATTTAAATACGAGTAGGTACTTGAAAAGATATGCGTGAAATCATTGTATATATTTTATATAATACTCCATATTAACGTGTAAAAACATTACAAATTAATGGTTAAACGATAGGTATACGATTTAATAGGTTTAATTTATATAGATTATCATTTATCAGTACCTATTGTGGGTACTTATAGTAAAGTACCTATTGTATATTCTTATTTATTAATATTATTACTAAGCCAGTAATCTGTAAGCAATATGTTTATTAAATTTGTTAACAATATTTTTCAATTTATGATTATAGGCACTATTAAATATTATAAAAAAATTATTATAAGAGTAATTTCCTATCTAATATAAGAGAACTTTATACTGATAATTCTAAAGTATGTCCATAAGCAAAAAAATAACGATACAGCATTAAAAGTTAAAATGTTTAAGATAGTGATTATGTAAAAATATTGTGATACACGTATTAGTAATTATTCCTACCTAGAAAATATACGTTTAGCATAAAACAAAATTTAATTAATATCTACTTATTTATTTTTGTTATTTTAAATATGAATTTTTAGAGTAAACGGCATTATCTGTGTTCTTTCGATGGTACTTTTTGATACTAACCTAACCTAACTTAGTATAGGTATATATAAATATATTGTAATAATTTAAAATATAGAAATAGATCGTCAGAAGAAAATAAAATACATATAATGTTCTTATTTGTTCGATAAATACATTTATTTACCTCAATAATAAACTATATTGAATCCATATTATTATAGAAGTTATAAGATATTACTTGTGTTACATATAGATTATAGCCTAGGTCCTATAGGAACTAAAAACCGTTACAACTCACAAAGTATGAAAGTGGAAAATGATAATATTCTTTTATTTGTATGTTTTGACGATATATTTTTTTTTTTACATAAAAATAAATATGTTGACTTTACCGATGGTAAACTCAATTATTTTTAGTTTGAGTACCCAGAAAGTCACTCAGAACAACTTTGCTGGCAACAACTGTTTTGTCTTACATAAACGACATCTCACTGGTTGATAAATGACATATCGTGATACAAACTTAAAACATAACAATTTGCAGATTATATACTAAAAATCGACATCACAGAAGAAGCATTATTTCCACCAAAAGTATAGACTCAAAGCAGCGCTGAATTAAATTTAACTGCTAATACAAGCGCGAGTTATTAAATTTATCCGTTTAGAATTGAGAACACGCGTCCAAATATAAACCATTTTTAATAGCTCTGTCTATTAAAAATTCAAACATCTACTTAGATACATTAAACCTAATAATCCCAGAAATTTCCAACCAAAAACACCATCATTTTGTTATTCAAGATAAAAAATATTATCATGATGCAATTCGCGTGTCTAAGCTGTATCTATCTATTTATCATAAATCTCTATTAATTTAAATTAAAATTAATTTTTATTTAATTTTAACTAATACTATTATTAATCATCATAAAAATATTTTTGATTAGTAAAATAAATAAAAATTAAACATGATATGGGAGTTGATATTTTTCAGATAAGAAAAGAAAGTATTTACCAATAGAATTTGCATGTAAATTTTTTTTTCAAAAACACGGTAATCGGTGTAATTTACCACCAATAGCGAATATTACTTTTTATTTATATTTAGAAAAATTATCTTTATTACAGTATTATGTAAGTAAATGGTATATATGCTGCATATAGGTTATAGGTAGGTTATAGAAAATTAGGAAGTACCTACACGTAGCTAATTGATGTGCAATGTGTTATAATATAATATATTAATATGTACTTGAATAAAATTAGGGGTACTCACTACTTACTATAATAAGTAATTTTAAGTTACTTGTAAATTACTTAGTAATAGCAGAAATCTATAAATCTTCAATTAATGTTTAATGAATAAGCTAGGTACAAAAATCTAACTATAAAACCACTTAATAATAACGTTATTTTTTTGTTTAAATATTTTGTTTTATTAACATTTTGAATAATTGATTCGATACACTGAGTCAAGCGGATCGTAATATAATTAATATTCATATAAATTACAAATTCTATTAAAAATATAGGTTTAGTAGAATTCATTTTTTGAGTTATTTAAGTAACGAGTTAGAACAAATTCTTTATAAGTTTTTAACATTGTAAAAGGCAGCTATCAACGTAATTAATATAAGTATTTAAATAACCGACGTTTAAAAAAAAAAAATTCGAAATTGAACTTGTGTCGGCACGTACTATATAGTATTGCAGACGTGGCGTAGGTATTACTTTGTATGTTACAGATACGCACACAAGCGGGGTTTAGGGGTTTATCCCCTCCCCCAATATTTCTTTTTGTGTACGCGTCCGGTACATTAAATGGCGTTTAGCTGTTCCTAGTCTCCTCGATTGCAGTAGCGGTTTCAGGGCATCACCCCCCTTGGCAGTTATTATATTTATAAAACTTATCATAAAATCCTAAATTATGTTAACAATAAACTAATACGAAAAATGTTGTCTTCTCCTGAAAAAAATCCCAGATCCCCACCGCTTGACCGTATACATAGGTAACATATTTCTTTATAACTATACTCGTATAATCAAATTATGTTCAGCAGGACAACACCAATCTATATATAACTAACGATTAAATCATCAAATATAATGTAGGTGTACAGCAATAGCGGTGAATGGTGGCCGAATGACCTGGCCCGCGACTATGGACATGGTTCAGTATCGTCATCATCAGCACCAGCAGCACCAGCACCAGTCATTCGACACGCACCAGGGGCATCTGGCTGCGGGGGCGGTGGACTACGTACACGGTTGCGGCGGCCCGAAAAATTCGAACGGAAACTGCGAATCGCCATCGCAACACGGCGCCTACTGGCAGTGGCAACACTCGTCGGACGGTTCGTCGTCCGAGGGGTTCAATCACGGGCAGCGTGCGTTCTTCGACGACTCCGCGGACCGCGGCTACTGGGACGCGACTGCGAGCTGCGGAAGTCCGCCACCGGCATCGACCCGACTACCGCGGCTGGATGGCGAATGCTCGTTCACCGGTCATCTGCAGCTTCTGCAGCCACTTCCGTCCCAGCGCAGTGACCGATGGAATCGTTCCTATTTCAGGTATCCACCTATCCCACCCACATCTATCTCTTTATTTACGTACGATATTATATAATATGATTAATGTATGGGTACATAGCAATCATGGATTGTAATAGAATCGCTCACCCTATATAGTGAATAAGGCTTATAGGTTATATATAGATAGGTACGTACTATGCTATAATAGGTAACTATAAAAAAAAAAAAAAAACATACCCGCGGAAAACGATGGCATTACAAATATTTCATCCGTAAGAGCAAATATTAAAACTACCCACTCACGACTCGCCTACGTATTAGATTAAAATCTGTTTATAGTATACGTATAGGTATTTTTTCTGTTATAAAATAAATATTAATATCATTTCATAATATAAATTAATTAATGTAGGTAACCTATAACTTCCGTCTTCTAATAATAATAAGTATCGAACGCCAAAAATGAAAAAAACCAATCTCGCCTCCCTTGAATAAATGAAACATTTTTCATAACAACATTAATACTTAATTTGTCTCCCTTGTTAAGTGCTCGTGACTCCCGTGAAAGGCACATATCATGGACCAGTAACCGCTGCTTGGTAAATTAGGTCCATTGTAATTTGTTTACATTTTGAAAGTGGTAAATTGAGTCCTTTGAAAAAAAAGTAGGTCTCGTTTCTACTTTTGATTATTTTATATTAAATAATATATGTTTATCTTCCTATATCATATTATTACCAGGAAAATACGCGAAATTGAACTCGATAATTAATTTAATTTAATTACAATAGTAAATATTTATTTTTGACTTATTAATTTATACAATGTATACCATAATTATTATATATACCTATTATTGATTTGCTTTCTAATAAACCTTATTACTTATTAGATACTAAAAAATAATATACATTTATCATATATGATTTATTTTTTTCTGGGATTCGATTTACTTACAATTTTTTTTCCAAAACTCAACTTGCCTATTAACATTGTTTTTCTAGGACCTAAATTAGCAATCTAGAGCTGACTCTATACATTATAAATATAACCTTCTCAGTTCCTTCATTACTTAAAATTTATTAGGTTTCATTTTAATTTCAAAGATAACTAAAAAAATTATTCATATTTATTCTTAAAACGCATTAAGATAAATTTTTGAGGAACCTAAACCGAAAATACATTTATAATTCCTCGATATTAAAATTGAATGCATTTTCAATCACGAAATAATTTGAAAATTTAGTTAACATTTGAACTGCAATTGTTTATAAAAAAAAAACTGCGCCTAATATTTTAGTTGCCAAAAGACAACTTGTGATCTAGGTAACTATATTTTCAAGAATTTTTTTGAATTTACTTAAATGAAAAATTATATCCAATTTGATATCAAAAAGACAAATTAATTTATAATTGAAGATTGAAGCATTGTTATTGTTCAAAAAAATAGTTTCTTTTTTCAAATTATAAAATATCTATCATCATATGTTAGTAGTATTATACTATTATACAATACTTTAACTAGATAACACGTACCAAAACATGGGTTGTTTAAAATTCTAAACTTAATTTTATTCTTTTAATGTTTTAATTAAACATTTTTTTTTTTTGATATGATATAGTTTATATAATTAAAAAATATATAAGAAAGTATTAAAATTTATAACCAATAACTATTTCTGCATTACACAACTAATCAATCTATACTAGAGTGTTGTCTGCATAATTCATTGTACCTTTTATTTATAGTAGACGATCAAATGACTACATACCAACAAAGTCTAACAGCAAAGAATGTGTATCGCCAACGATTGCAAGAAAGAGACGTTTAGCAGCTAATGCAAGGGAACGTCGACGCATGAATGGCTTGAATGAAGCATTTGATAGACTCCGCGAGGCCATACCAACTTCTATAGAAGATGAACATAAATTATCAAAATATGAGACACTACAAATGGCTCAAAGTTACATATCAGCATTATGTAACTTATTGGATCAGGCTCATAAATAAAATATAATTAATTAGTCAACTGTCAATTTTTTTTACACATAAAATGTTTTCTAGTCACATAAATTTTTCTTCTCTTTATTATGTCTATTTAATAAAAATAATAACGAAAAAGCAATTAAATACAATTAACTTTTATTTGTTTCATTACTGCACACCTAAATAAAAAATAATATGTGGTACAAGACAAAAAAAAGTGTTACTTCAGTAAAATTATCAACATAAAAACTGAAATTCTGTTTAAACAAAATTATTTTATTTGAAGTTTAGCCATGTTACGTTACATTAAATTGTATACCTTACTGGTAGAGAGAACAGTAAAAAAAAAGAATAAATTTAAAAATTAAAATATATATTTTTTTAACATATATATTATAAACATTAATCAATATATTGTGCCAGCCATCTGAACCCTTCTCCATAACCATGGCGTTTTAATACGGAACACATGAATACTTCTAAAGGACGACCCGGAAGATCTGATCTAGGTACTCTAGCCTAAAAATAAATCAATATTAGTTAATATAGAATTAAATTGCAACAGATTATAATAAATTATGTTACCAAAGTAACACAATCTACTGTTAATTTATATCTTTTGCATAAAGTACTGAATTAATTAATTAATAATATATAAACTATCTCAATCAACATAATATTTAAATATTGAGTGAAACACCTTTTACTATATTATTCTACTACTTATACAAGAGAATTTTCTAACTTAATACATAATGTCTTGTCAAAATGTTTACATCATATAGTTTTTGATGTGATATTTTAATTATAATTCTCAAGTTCTTGTTAAATCTAATAATATACAATATTTGTTTTACAGCATGTAAATTTTCTAAGCTTTTAATTGATTAGAAAGAGATAAAAATAATAAGGCGGTGACACGTTGACAGAAACTTAATTGTTAGTGACATGTTAATATAAATAGTTCTATTAAGAATCACATAAACCATTATAAAACTTGCAGGGGTAAAAAGTGAAAAAAAAAATGTTTACCAAAATTAAAATTTTAAGAAATAAATAAACAAAAGTAATTAAGTTTATAAATAATTTACACATCCAACATATTTGTATACACAAATAAAATTATGCAATTACTAAGAGTTAAATTTTTGAAAACCATTTTAATGTATAAGCATAATAATAAAAAGTTACAAAAAAATTAATAGGTTCATAATATTATGGTTTACATACTTTTCCAGTTGTTTGGTTCAATGCAAAATAATTTCTTAGTTCTGCTTCATTCAATGCACCTTGTCTATCAATTTTGTTACCAAGAACAAGTACGGGGCAATTGGATAAGGATTCATCAAGTAATAATGAATCTAACTCATTTTTACTTTCCATAATTCTAGATTTGTCACAAGCGTCTACCAAAAATACAATTGCGTCTACAGCAGGGAAATAATCTTTCCATACTTTTCTTGCTTGTGAATGGCCACCCAAATCAAATGTTGTAAATTTTATGTTTCCAACAGACAATTCCTCAGAAGCTATAAAATAAATTATCAAATATTAAATTACCAAAGTACAAAAGTATAAAACATTTATATTTTTATAATAAGTTCAATATTCATACTTGGATGCAATGTTGGAGTGTGTTGTGCCAAACGATCATCTTTCAACATATGTAAAAGAGTAGTTTTTCCAGCATTATCTAAACCAAGGAATAGTAATTTTCCTGATTTTTTCCACAACCCTATGAAATTAAAGTATTATAGTTGATTAAATTTAATGTAAATAAGTGAATGTAAAATATAATAATATATACAGTATACACGTATAATTAAAATTATTTGTTTTGTGTTCATATTATTCAAAAATAGTAAGGGTTGGATATTAATGTATAATATATTATATAATAAATAAATAAACAATCATATTTACACGGATAAAAGTTAAGTATATTTTAATCAATTAAAAATATTAAAACATTTTCATTATCTAATCAATAATTACATCACAAACAATGATTAATAGCTAATAAAATATTACTCACCTAAATATCCTAAGACGCCAGTAACCCAATCCCAAAGAAACATTTTTTGATGAAATTATCTGTAACACATAATAGAGGTAATAATATTATTTAAATATGTTCTAATGTTCTATTTAAGATTAACTTTTAATAAACCATCTCAATAATGTATAACTATGGAAAAATTAAATTAAATAATAACTGTTACTTTATAGAATACATAAAATATATCATATTTTTTTTTAAATAAAAATAAAAATAGATATTGTATATATACAGTAGGGTCTCATTAATCAGAATGAGATTGGGGAAAGGGATCATTCAGATTAATGATGTATTTAAATTACTTATGACTTAAAAAAAAAATCAATTTCCTTGCAATTTAAATTTTGAAATAAATCTTTATCTATACTGCAGTATTAATTCATAAAATTTGTTGTTGAAAAATACAATGAATACAATCAAAATCAATATAATTATGTACACATAGCCAGCTAAAATATTTATAATATATTGCATATTATTACGAATTATGATACGTCATGTGTGTATTAGTATAGCAATATGGCTATTTCCAAGCTAATTCGGATTACCGCATCTTACAGATTAATCAGTGTTTGAATTAATGAGACTCTACTGTATAAATACTATAAATATCATATAAATATAAATGTAGGTATATTATTACATAAAGGATATAATTGTATTTATAACTACTTTATCTTAGCAAAAAAGGTATGTTAATATAACCAATTTTTAATTTACAAACATATTATACTATAGGTACATAATAAGGAAATGTTATAAAAAATTTATCATATTTTATTTGTATTTTCTATAACATATCTAAAAATAAGAATTAAATAAAAAATTGATGACTTAATACTGTATAAATTAATTATAATGAAAAAAAATATCTTAACTCAAAAATATAAGAATAAGTTTTTAATTTAAAATTTAAAAAAATAAATAAGTAGGTAAGTATCAAAAAAAATTAGTTAACACAAATTATTAATTATTATTTAAAAACTTTTAAGAGCAGTTTTGATTACTGTAATATAACTTGTTAAAGAAATAAATAAAAAAATATTCATGATTTAATCACAGCATTTTGTATTCATACCATCAAGGACAAATATACTATCATAATCATTAAGTAGGTTAGCATAGAAAATAGTAAATACTAATATATTATGCCAGATGTAGATGATTTATTACACAATATAAAAAGATAAAATGTATCTTCGATTTCATTATTTGTATTAATAATACTGAAATTCTTCCAAAATTGAATTAAAAAATAGTAACAGCAGACATTTTTTATTTTTATAAAGTATGAGCTAGCTAAACACTATTATTAACTCCTAGAATAATGAATATTGAGGGGGGGGGGGGTAAAATCAATGGTAAATTCTATAAATAACTAAAAAAAAAAAAAAAATTAAAACATATTAAAAGGAATTAAAGGTATAACTACAATTTTTATGATAAAAAAAATACGCAAATAAAATTATAATCATTAGTGAACATCTAAAAGTATCCATGTTTTATATCAAAATGTATTTTAAAAATATAGAATATGATATCACCTACTTAATTAAGACAATGTTTACTCATAAATTCAAATTCAAATTTTATATTTTACATTTAACAAAAATATTTTGATAATTTTAGAATATAAAACCTAACTTATGTTAGTATTAAAATTTTGATAAAAATGTTAAACATCTAAAGTAAGTTTTAAATTAAATAGGTTGTACATTATTTTCTTTTTTATAAAAATATAACAATTCTTTTTTCTCTGAGTAAGAGAGATTTCAAAATTTATATGTACTGAATAAATAGGAGAATAAATTATAGGTTTATTTAGTTTATTTATTTTATTAATTGTATTATTTGAATTATCTATTATTATATGAAGGAAATTTTTCTAATTATTTCATTAACATAATACTCGACATAATACAATTTTAATTATACTTTTATTATTTTAAAAATGTAATATTAAGTTAAAAATTCATCATAAAATGTAATTGCTATTCTGTGCTGATTGAAACATTTCATATATGTAAATCAAAGTATATAATATTGTTATGCTAATAATTTCAGTTTAAATTATCTACTATTAAATTTATTGGTTCCGCAAGTTAAGTATTAACATATCAATTCATAGTTACACATCTTTTAATTAATAAAATATGTAATATTACAATACAAAAATTGAAATTTTAATTTAAAAAAAATCATTTCATAACATTATAAATCATATTTTTTAAAGTTTGTAACGAAAGATCTTAATTTATAACATATAATAAAATATAAATGTATGATTAGAATTTGTTTTTCCTTAAAATTTATAGATTTGAATGCCTATAAAAGTTAGATATTTGAATAAAATATTAATATACTATATTCATGAAGTAAAATATTAGTTTAATTTATTTAATATATCATGAAAATATTGAAAGTACTACTAATATTTATTTTAAAAGCACTTAAGTTTGAAAATTATTTTATTTATAGTACACATAGAACATTTTTAAAACTATGATAATAATTTTCTATTATTTTAAAATTGATATTAATAATAATAGAATACTCTAAAGGTAAATTAACAAAGAAAGTTACCTAATCTATATAAATCAATAATTAATAATTGTATACACTATATTAATCTATAGTCCCAGAAAAATATCCTTAATTTTTCTTCTAAATTAATTTCATTTCATATATAATAGTTGGTTTTAATTTTACTTATATTATTCTTAATAATTATTGTTTTAGGTAGGTAAGTGTAAGAGTTATAAAATTTAAATTTGAATTTTGCAATGACGTCATTAAAAATTGTTTTTAATTTTACGCAATCATACATTACGGAGTAATACTGATTTCAGGAAACGTAATATTAAATGATTTTTGTGTACCTATTTAATACAGACACACTATACAAATGCAATACTTAAGATAAATGCAAACTTAAACTTTTCGTAAAACAACCAATCAAATTATGACCAAAGGTCTTTAATTACAATAAATAAGGTTTACATACCTTTAATATAAGTAATATGGTACAGTAGATTAGTGTCACAACTTTGTGTCGTTCATTGGTAAATAGTTTTTGATGTCGTAACAATTATTGTTGGCCGCAATTGATTCTCAC
This sequence comes from Melanaphis sacchari, assembly GCF_002803265.2. Classification (NCBI taxonomy): domain Eukaryota; kingdom Metazoa; phylum Arthropoda; class Insecta; order Hemiptera; family Aphididae; genus Melanaphis; species Melanaphis sacchari. The sequence goes on from NW_020271042.1 coordinate 6,046,847, forward strand.
TGTACGTCGGTGCCGACGAAAAGTGAAGACGGCGACGTTACCAACTAAGTCTTTAACGAAATGTCGTAGTAGAAAAACAGATAATTTATTTTATGTACACAATACACCTAAACTAAATTAATGATAAATAAAACCTATGGACTATGAGCAAAGCAAAATAAAAATACAAACGATGACTTGACGTGCAAAATAAAGTGATTAAAACATTGATAGGGCGTGGAAGTAAGAGAAGGGGTTCCAATGTGTCACAGAACCATCGGTGACTAGCAACGATTATCGAAGTAACAAACCTCTTTGGATTAACCGTTTAACCAGTGGCGGTCTACTGTCGCTTTGGGCTATTATTCCACAGTCTACGGGCATTTTACGACGATGTCTGCTGTTTGAATATTTTTAATATTTTATCATTTTTATTATGTGATTGTGCAATATGCAGTATTAGCAGTTATTACACTTAATATGATATAGCTGTCCTAGTTGGCAGTTGCCTGCTTGCCACTAATTTATTTTGAATTAGTCAATAATCACAACTACCGGGTTTATGACCCCGTGGCTCTTGAAATCCGTCAACAATTACCGTACACCCAATGCGCCTACATATATTTTACATAATATACTTATTAATACTTGGAAACACGGTTACCCGCTAACAAGTTGACAAGAGACAATTAATAATTAACTTTAAAAAAAAACTTAATTCATTAATAAACTCACAAATTATATTGGTATCAACAATTTAAAAATAAAAAAAATGATAAGTGGTTACCACTCTGCTGTAGTGCTGTATAGTTAGTGATCATCGAGTCTTCGAGTAGGTCACTGTAAATGATTAGTTAAAATTGAATTTAATAATATATCATTGTGGGTTCACGAAAACTTATTTGAAGGAAAAACGGCAGTGGCGTGTCTAGCACAAATAATTGGGTAGGCATGTTTTGTTCTGAAATGTGTTTATAACTGTTAGAAAAGATTTGTCATATCATATTATGGGATATGAGTAGTGAATTTTTGGGTTTCCAATTTTGGCTGTTATCTTTTTTGTAACATGGTTTATTTTTATATTTTAAGAACATTAAAAAAGCAAACAATTTTTAACAATATTAATTAAACATCAAGAGTAATATAACTTTAGTCTTAATTCTTCATAAACTTTTAAGAGAAAACAACTTAAAAATTAACAAAATTGGGACGATTTTAATATTGCAATAAAAGTAATTTATTTTATTATTAGCAGTAAAGTAGGTTAATTTAGGTTTTGCTTAAACATCCCATTATAAAATATTATTGTACGTTGGTATAAAATATTACAATACCTACATATAGAAATTTTAATTTCCAGGAATATCTAATGTTTTTGAATTATAACAAAATAATGAATTATATCGCTATTAAGCGTTTAAATTTGAATTTTTATTTATTACTATAGCCTATAGGTATTTAATTTTTATGTAGGTATAGTAAAGAGAGGTCTTTCTTTCGCGTGTATTTAAAAGAACACGGGTAGATTAAGTAAAATCCGTATATAAATATAAATTGTGTCTTTAAAATGTATTCTAAATTGTATGAGTATTTTCGTATTTTGATTAAATTATCATCATCGTGAAGAGAAATAGCATTTAAAACCTTTAGTCTTTTTAAAATATAAGTGCATATGTCTTTTTTTTTCATATTTCTTTTGGCTTTTTTACATAACTTTTCAATATCTGTTACAAAGCTCATAATTGATTTACTATCTTCATGTTTCCTATTTTCTAGTTTGGTTTTTAATCAGTTGGAATTCATTTTAAAATTAATTTTTAATTCAACCCAAAACCAATACTTTTTAATGTTTTCCAAATTTTCCGAAAATATACCTGCGGTGTTTTTTTAAAAATATAGATAAACATTTTACTTTGTCATTATTGTTTCATTTATTTATAAAACCTGCTTTTTCAAGTCGTTTAAAAAAATGTTCTATAACCCCTTGACCGGTTTGACCTGAAAAATGAAAAGTTGTCTGGTTTGACTAGTTTGATTACCATAAATTTATTATTTTTCATTTTACTTTTATTAAATGTAGATGGTTGGTCCGATGTTTTTATTTTAATTATTAGTTTATTAAAAATATGTTATTTTTTTTTAAATTTTATTGTGTTTCGTCTATTTCTATTAACTCAATGTTTTCATAATAAAATTATCTTATCTATTAATTGTTGCGCCGGAATTTATTAATTTATACTTTTATAGTCGTGATAAATGCTTTGGTCTAATTATAGTATTTTGGTTTTGATATATATTTAGTTATTGGTTTTTTTAAATTTATTAATTTGGGCTGATAATTTATCTGCATTAATATTTAAATCGTCATAAGTTTGTTTAAAATTGATTCGCAAATTCTCGCGGTACTTTCGTTATTTGATTCTGTACTTGAATCGCTTAAATCATATATTCTACTGGCAAATCTCTAATTTCAATATTATTATTATTATTATATGATTCGTTTTGTATGTCGTTTTTTTTCGGAAAAGTATCCTCAAAGTCGTCTAGTTCTACTACTCCTTTTATAGTACCTATTTTGATAATTTAGATCTTAAATTGTCAACAGTTCCTGTAAATTTTAACTGTTTGAATAATATATATAAATTTATAATATCTGGTTTCTTAAACAAGTTAAATATAAATTTATAAGATTTCGTCGTTCATATTATAATAATTAAGATAATAAGATACAGTAAAATAGATTGTTTTTTAAGGAAATTTATTATTATTATTATTATTATTATTATTTTTGATTTAGGGCGTTGATTATAATTTAATATACCTACTTATAATTTAATAATCCTAAATTTTTAAATGATTAAATATTTAGAAAAAAAAATATAAATGTGGTTATTTAAAATAACCTTATTACAAATTAGAAAAACGAGAGAGAGAAAAAGTTAAAAATAATCTATTATAATTGTCAAAAAAAAACTTGAACTAAAATTCTGATATCAATATAACATGTATATATAATGGTTGCTTACCTTGGCGACTACGTGTTTAGACTCATGGTAAGTAAAACTGTACTCGCACGGCACGGTACAAACGCTGTCGCGTTCGTTATCGAACGCAAATTTGTTATCCACTCGGTATACATAAAAAAGTGGTTAATTCAGTGCCAAGAAACTAAAATAAAATGTTTTGCTTCAACTAGTAAAAAAAACTTTAAAAAATTAATTTAAAAAAAACAAAGGGCACATGCCCAAAAAAAAATTTTTCTTCGACTGTGAGTTCGAACTACGTCAGACACCACTATATGTATTGTATACTCACGACCCACGGCCACCTTTCGGTGATATACTTCTATCGACATTCGACACTTGAGTCATCAAAGTCTATAAATTAACTGATTACAATTTGGCTCTAAAAAGTCGGTATCGCTAGTCGCTACCTTGCTGTTTAGACTTTCAATCCTCAACGATCATAAATTAATCGGTTTCAGATCAGATTCAAGGAGTACATAGGTACGTCAAAATTGCGTGGTTACTCAAACAAAATATACACTTTATTGGTCGGAAACACTTATTCAAAAATTAAATAATCACTATTAACAAACACTGTTTGTCAACACGACTGTGTTTAATCGTCGTATTTATATTTTCGTCGAATTTCTCGACAACAATGGAACTGCATGCTCTGTCATACTAGCTGTATTTTGTTTGTGTGGCGGTGTTATATAGGATAAAAATTAATGTCACCTCAGCACATTTGCTTTATAGGCCAACCTATCTTAATAATTTTATTTTGATTAGAAATGATGTAAGTATTTTTTATGTAAGCAAAATTCTATTTGAAATCCAAATTAACTTTTTATTATAGTATTTAAAATTTTAACGACATTTGATATTCACTTGTAAGTTGTAAAATAACTATTGTCTATTACTTCTTAAACAATTTTTTAAATTTTGTTGTATTATAAAAAATATATAATAATGAATAGGTACTTGACATTTTTATCAAATAACATATTATCATTTTCACCATATGATAAAATTTTGAGCTATTTTTATGGAATACCAACTTTAAATTAACTTTAGTGCTCAACTTTTTGTTACATAAATTTGAAGTTAAAATTTTGACGAAATTCGTCAAAACAACATAAAATTGCAAACTATCTAGCAGTTAGGAATTCATAAACATTTTAATTTTTATATTAAAGTTTTGAAATTTATTATAAGACTCCTCATAAGTAGGTACATATTGAACAAAAGTTCATATTGAAATTTTAAAATCTATAAAAAAATTATAAAGGAAATTTTTATTAACTTAATTTCAAACTTGGATGAAATTACTTAATTTAAACAATAAATAATGCTATTAACTATTTGTCATAATTTTAAAACAAAATTCGTGAGAACTTAACTTAAATTTTAAGTAAATTATATTATTATAAAATTTATTATACGTAATGACTAATGACATTTTTGGTTTATTTTAAGATATCATATATTTATACTATGAACTTATTTTTGCTGTTTAATGGTATTTGCAGAAAGATAAAACTAAATTTTGAGCTGAGAGTGAGTTGCGGCCCGAGTAGGTAATTATCATTACTAAAGTTATATATACATAACTATAAATGAAAGATTCGCTATGTACCTATATGGGAAGTTATATTTTTGTATAATATAGATCAGTGATTCCCAACCTTTCTGCTACTACAGACCACTTTGAGAACTTTCGATACGTCACGAACCACCTCAATGAGAATACATTTTTTTCACACATTTTAAAATTTAGATTATAAATAAATAAAAACAATGAAATTCTTTACCACTGTCTTTAATCTTTATAATTGATAATGTTTTATTAAAGCTTAAAATAATTAACAATTTAACGCATATTAGGTACTATTCTAAAAAAATGTATATTATAATATTATATTTATTTAAGGTTGTATTATTATCATTATATTATATTATTAATAAAATTTTAAATTTAAATTAATATATTAATGGTATACATTTATACTTAAACTAAATTTAAAAATTTGTTATCTTTTGTTAGATTTGATAAAACAGAACTAAAATAACTACGACAACACACGCATGTCGGTACAGTGACTTATGGTAGTACACTAGCATATTATTATATTGTATTATATTATAATATTTATCCACCCGGACTTGGCTACTAACCCATCTATTTCAGACATGAAGCAATTGCTTCAAATAATTTTACATTCCACTGTCACGTATATATTACATACATATATATATATATTCCTAATATAAATATGTAATATATATACATTATTGTATGGCCGCAATTCGCACGTATCTCTCATAAACCCGGACCGCAACTCGTATTTTATTTTGGGATTAAGCCGTAACTCACCAACACCGAAATTTTGAGTTATATTAATTTAAATATTATGGAATACATACCGATATTATTATAATAATTAAGTATGTAGGTACTTACTAAAAGTAAAATAAATTACGTTAATAGTTCTATCAAAAAAATATATCATGGGATAAATAGGTAGGTAATACTTATTAGTTATTACCTACTTCATCAACTGTTATATACTAAAATTAAATTACTTTTTAATGAGTTTACCACCTATTATTACTAGATTTTTTTGGTTCATTAAAATAATTATAATCGTTATGCTACCTAGGTACAGTAATAATTTATTAGGTAGTGTTTATCGTAGTCCATAGATGATAAATACCTGTTTATTAAACATTATAATATGATAAATTCGTTTAATCATAATATTATGGAGTCATGGAGCTCTGCAAAGATCTCGAACATAAACCGTATAGTGTATACAGCGTTTTCTACCCAAAGGCCAAAATCCTCCGTGCTATAACTAAAACTCAATTTTACATTTCGAACCAGTTCCTATAAAATGATCTAGGTAGCATTTATTCTTGCCATCTCACCTGTTTAACATGTAGCAATAACGCCAATAACCTTCTATAAACAATTTGACTTAAATCTGCAAACATTTCTTATAATTCCCAAAAAAACTTAATAATGCAATGATATTGGTACATATTCACCTAAAATTTAATACTCAAATATTAATAATTATAATAATTGTAATTGTAATTAAGTCACTAACTGTCAAAGTTTCTTCACTGAAACGTTTCTTTATTCTATCATTGTCGCTAAAATTTTTTTTTATCACTTACCTGCACTTATTGTTTAAAATATAACAGATTATGAAAATAAATATTATTTATAGGTTAAAAAAGTTTATATATTTCCGTTATTTGTAAAATACTAAATTGAACCACGTATAAATATTATAAACTAATTTTTATGTTTATAGAAGTCTATAATATTTCATCAAAATGTAGATAGTTACAAATTATTTGATATATGAGAATCATCATCTAATTAATTGGACTTATTGTTTTTAAAATCATAAGAATATGCGCATACATATATATCTAAGTTATGACAGAAAAATATTTATGAATTTTCAACTACAAAATATTTTGTAATTTTTGAGACTTTTAATTTGGAAATGAACAATTTGTTAAGAATCTTGTATTATACTTCAAGCATTTTTGCATATTCAGAAATTTTTATCGGCATTTGTAAAAAAAAAACCAAAAATAATTAATTATTTCAATTGTCTATAAATAGATTAAAAAGAGTTATGTTATTTTGAATATTAAACCATAAACATAATATATAGAAAATGATATTATAAATATTTAGTATACATTTTAAGTAACTATGGTTATTTATTTTTTAAACGATTATCAAGAAAAGTATTGAATTTTTTTACTTTTGATGCCCAGAATGTACCGACTAGATCCAATTATTTCTATTTACTACCATAATCCACTTTGTTCTATGTTTATATTATATATATTTAATTAGGTACCTATACAATACAAAATATAATATTTATAAGTTATAACTGCAAACTGAAATAAAAAGTACATTATTTTGAATTATACATTTTTAAAAAATAGATAAATACCTACCTAATATAAAACACAATCCACTATCTATATTAATTATTAATATTACGTATCTTAAACTTGATAGATCATGCAAAATATTAATAATTAATTTAAGTTTAGTAAACAAATTATGGATTTCTTGACAGTTGTAAAATATGTATAAATGGTAATATAGCAATGATAACTACTGAACAGTTGTTTATTTTAAATTTCTAGGTATCAAGGTTGCAAGGTACCGAGTATGAAAATATGTAATAAATAAAACTTTTATTATTTAGTGATAACAGGTAGGTAATAGAATTATTATAATTATTAATTAAAAATTATATTTTTCAACTTTATAAGATTATAGGTACAGATGAAGTCTAAAATTAAACTAGAGGATATTATATTTTCTTCCTAGTTATACCAATTTGTGTTCTATTGACTGTTAAATGTAACTATACTTAAAAGGTAAAAACAATCAATGCATGGTTATAAAAAATAAACATATTCATCTATATAACTATAATAATCCGGAACCATTAGACTTGTAATGTATTAATGCTAGACCCATGTGAATATTAAATGTTGTTTTATTCGTGAAATCCATTTTAATCATCATAAATACCATAAGAAAAAAAATTATACATATCATACCTCTTTCTAATATATAAATAGATCATAAATGTAACACATAAACATAACAAATTACCAGTCCACAGGATAATAATTATCTTTATAGGAGGCAAAATTTATGATAAAGGAATAATAATTGAAATACTTAAAACATAAAATAAATAAAAAAAAATATTTATATACTTTTTAATGCATCAATTTTTTTTTAATACTATAAAAAAACCAATTTTTCTAAAAGATAGGAAAAATAAAATGATGGATAAAATTTTACTAGAAAATCACCATTTTACAATTTTCATAGTGAAATTTAACTGAATAATGTCAAAATACCTAAGGTGTCTTAAGGAATACATCCATGGATTTTTAGTTAAATTATAAAATTACTTTTACAATGTACATGAAAAATAAAATAATTAAGCCTATTTATGAAGAATAAGACTATTGAATGATATTAAATTAGAATATTAATTATTTATACCAACTTAACAATATCATACTTCATCATTAAACATACATTATTTCTCAAGGTTCTATAATACGACAAACTTAACAACGATAACAGGTAACATAGAATTTAATAAGTTAATGTTTTATGTGCTTAAAGCAAGTGGTTTTTTTTTTTTTTTGCTACAATAAATATACTTAAGTAGTTGTAAAAAGAAAATTACAATGTTAGGAGTTTGCAGTTTAAAATGTGTGTTCTTTTACTAATTAGAACGGAATGATCGTATCACCAAATTAAATAAAAAAAAAAGAAACAAAACTTTAACAATCAGAAAAACCACAATAATAATAATAATAATAATAATAATATTTTTTCACATTAAAACGATCATTGCAAAAATAACAATATTAATTTTTTTATAATAATTTAATTTTATATACATGTACAACATCACAGTTTGTCGTAGGTACGGTGAATTCAGGCAGACTAATATCAGCCTATCTGGACGGTATCGGCTCTAGGAAATCCAACTCAAGCTCCTGCTCTAGTTGACTAATGGAACTGTTAAGGGATGGGTGTGGCTCACCAGTGCTTAGTGCAGAAAAAAATGGATGAAGGTCTTGCAATGAGCGAGCTGTTGAACCAGTTGGCAACAAAGTATCGGGGTATGTTTCTATTGGACTCCCATACTAAAAAATATGAGTTATATAATTATTAAATATCTATATTTTTTAAAGTAAGCACTTTATCTATGTTATATTGTAATAAAATAATATAGTAAAATTACTTTTGAATCCATAATCTTTGCTATCCTTAAAACATGAGGAACAAATTCTACTGGGTTCTGTTCGTTTTGTGAAAGTTCAGGTCGTCCAACAAAAGCCCACTTGTACCTAAAAAAATAATGTTTTTATGTCAGACATAAAATTTGTAGTCAAATGATATGAATTAAATTTACATTTGAAATTGAGGTAGAATATCGGCAGGAAGTTGAATGGCAACACTAAGGAGTTTAACTGCGGCTAGTTGAAGTTGCAACCATTGTGGATTACTACTGGCATGAAGACCGTTGTTGCTATTAACTACCCATGTCCAATCAAGTCCCGAAAGCAGTCGTATATGTGAACTGAAATTCATAAAACATGGTATTTAAATTGTTTGCTATAAATGTCATAGATGACCATTAAATATACATTTTTTTATTATTATTAATTTTTAGTTTACAAGTGTTCAATTGAATTAAAACTCAAATTTCCTTAAAAATATTTCCAACTGAATAAGTATTTACATGTTCTATAAGATAAATATGTAAATAAATGCATTAAATATAAATCTACCACTCGCATAAACACTTACTACTTCTACACAAACTTCATAACTTATACAACTGGTTAAATTCTTAAAATAAATTAATAATTTAATCTTTTAAATATTTTCAAAAATTATCAATTCATATTTTATAAATTCTTTGGAAACTAGAAAACAACAGTTTTAATTTTTTGTTAAAATAAAGCAATATTATTATTGATTACTATTATTGACAAACATGCATTAAAAAATCATTTTCAATTTGTTATTCTCCAATTATCATATTTGTCAATACATACACTAATGTATGACATGATTAGATCGTTTTAACCATTAAATACACTAAATTAAGTAAGAAAAGTAATTTTAAATTCTGAACAGATAATTTTTTTTTTTTATTAATTAATATTTTATTTATTTATAATTAATATACTTTGTACTTAAATATCACGTGTAAAATTATATTAATCTAATTAACTTAATAACTCTTTGAGCTTTAATATTATGAAAATTAAATAATATTACAACAATCATATTTAGCTTGTTAGCATTGCAATAATAAATTAAATTATTCGACTTGTCTATATATAAATCAAAAATTTAAATTTAGAGCTTTTATAATTTATTAATAAAAAATCCTATGAAAATGTAAATATTACTTTAAGATGTATAAATACAAACATTATGTACTAACGATAAAAACTTAATATAAATTGTAAAAGCCAAAATGAAAAAAATGTTAGAATTTAATAATTAACAAAAAAAAAAAAAAATTAATAAATAAATAAAAAAAATAAACTAAAATATAATAATAGACTAAATTAAATTTATAATTTTAGATTATTTTGACAATTTAAATAATATCAATTTCTATAAACAAAAAAAAATCTTGATACTTATAAATTAATTGGTTAGTAGGTTTCAAAATATATTCTTATAATAAAATTAAATTTAAATCACCGTTACTATTCTTATAATTATTATGTAAAACATTAAGAGGACATTTTATCTGCATGGGATGTCTCCATCTTACGAATGAATAGAATAGCAAATTGTTTGATCTGAATGATTCATATAACACTGTCATGTTTAATATTATAGTGAATTAAATAAAAAATTAAGAATATTAACTAATGAACTCTTTAAACTTTTTTTATACTTTTATTTGAAAAGAAATGTGAGAATTTTAAAAATCTAAATTATTTGTATGTTTTAAAATAAAAATATAAAAAAGTCTATAGAGTTCATTAGTTTATATTCTTACTTTTAAATTTTATAGTAAGTAAATTCACTGTAGTAGTCAATATGACAGAGTTAAATAGATTATTCAGATCAAACAATTTGCTATTCTATACGTTTATAAAATGGAGATATCCCATGCGGGCGTATTATTAATTTTAATTTCAAGGTATGCTTGTATACTTAAATGATAGTATTACATATAAATATAATACAATGTGTATGATGCATGAACTTAAGTATGCTAAGCTTTAATAACTAATTAGTAATATTTATATTCATGCTTCTACTTTTGATCAACAAAAACCAATTAAGCAGTATGAAATAGTTTTAATCATGCATTATGCTAACTGCTATAACCAAAAGCATAAATTCATATAATATTACTTATTAGATAGTAAAACAATTTCAAAATTTTGAAATACATGTAAATAATTTTTCTTTTGATAATGATTATCCTTAAAACTAACTTATTAATAATTATACTTAATATGTTATTCTTAACTAAGTAATATTGTATTACTTTCTCATTTTATTGTATGTATACTGTAAGTATCAAATATTTAAATTTGTTTATAAGATTTCTATAAATATAAATGATAAATACAATTAATAGTCAATAACAAAAAAAACTAAATAGATTGTTGCTTTTGAAGAATTAATTAATTCGATTTTTAAGGATTTTTATTGTTTATTTTGACAATTCCCAATCATAGGTCACTGTTGTTACTAGTCTTGTTATAGTGGCTTTCAAATGCATAATTCACATTTTATTCCAACATAATTTTTCAAGAATATTTGAAATAAAAAATATTTATACAAAAAATCATTTTAAATAAATAATTGATATACTAGTATGTGTAATTTCTATTATTTTTTTTTTTTTGATATTTTATACTTCAGTTTATTGTTAATAAATAAGAACTATATAGACGATTATTATGAGTTTTTTAAAGGTCACAAAGTCAAATTAAACATTTTAGGGTCTTATTTAAATAAAGTCTATGACAGTATTTCTGAAACTGTGGGTCATGAATCATGACCCATTGGTAAGTCATCAATCAATTTTTAGTGGGTCATGAACAATTTTTTGAATTATACAAATTTCAAGAAATATATGTTAAATTAATATTAAATATATTGTTATTTTTAAAAGTACATTTATAAAATTAAATTGATTATAAACTTATACAATAAGAAAAATAATAATTTAAACCTAATAAACAAATGTTAAAAAAATAAAAATTATATTATAATTATCATATATTTTTTTTTTTTTAACTACTTTTTGAAAATTAAACCACGTGGGTCACATTACTAAAAAGATTGAGAACCACTGGTCTACAGGTTTAGTTGAATTAAAATTTAAAAATGATTCACTCATTCATTGGAAAATAAAACAAATAAAAAATCACCCATTACATTCAATGGTTTTTTTAAAATTTATAACCATATATCATATACATCTATTTCTTAGTTAAAAATATAAATATATTATAAAATTAAACAATTTTATTTACTAAAAATATGAAATTCAAATCAATTGTTATATATTTTTATTTATTTATAAAATATAAAACTATCATAAATATGAGTAATACATGTTAATACTTATTAGAAATTAATAATTATCAAATAAATAAATTATTATATAATAAATCATAAGGTATAATTTCTAACCTACAAGCTATTCTAAACTTTAGTATTCAATTTTTTGATTTTTTACTCTAACTTTTTTAAAATAAATTCAAACATATTAAATAATTCTACAGGCAATTAATATAGCTAAAAAAATTGTTTACTTCCACACACCAAACTAAAATTATTGATCAAGGTCAAGTCAATATTAGATATTGTTAAAGGCAATTAATAAAAATAATTTCATAAACGGTTTTCTTTTTTCTTTACAAATATAACCTATAGACATTGTTGCTGAGTATGCACATAAAAACTAAAAAGTGTTCTTTTTCCCCAATTGATATTTTGTTCACTATTAGAACTTACTTTTCAATTGTATGGTTGGCAATGACAGTAGATTTTCTAGAATTTGATGAACTCTGTTTCTCAGGTTGCAAGCTATACTTGTTTCGGTGATTCCATTTTTTTCTTCGTCTTGAAGATGAATGTGATTTAAGAGTGGTATCAGCCATATTAATTTCTTCACTACTATAATAATGAGTAAGGAAATAAAGAGTTGGAAATATTTTGGAAGAATGGAAAAAAAGAAACACTGATTAATTTTTTTTAATCTTTAGCGTTATTAGTTTTTATTTTATTTTCAATACTTTTACTAAAAATGAGAAATAAAGAAGAATATCAGTTTAAGATTTAACCCAAGACACCTTCAAGCAGCGACATTGACTTAACCTTGGTAATAGATTTTAAAATAATTATTAGAACTATGTTAATTTAAAAAAAAATGTTAAAAGCACACAACAAACTGGCAATAAGCATACATAAAACATACCTGGTATTTCGCCTGCCATAAGCCAAAAATGGAAGATCAGCCACACGCCCCAGAAAAACAATACATTTGTTTAGTAGGAAAAGTAAAGATTACAGTTTTTACCATTAAACAATACTTAATATTAATGATATTACATACCTGAACTCTTCTGAATCTGTACTTAAATTATGTTCAATATGAATCATAACCTGAACCATTTCACTAACTATTATTGGCCACATAGAAGTTATGTGGTGACCAGACATACGCAAGAGTAAAACCCTGAAGCATAGAAACACTTGAGCATGGATACCGGGTCCTGATTGAGGCATACGAAGAGTGTCAACTAATCTTTCTATATAATAAATAATATAATAATTAAAAAAATAAATAATTTTTGGAGTAAATGTATTTTTTTTTTAATTCAACCTTGAATTTCAGGAACATGTTTATGAAACTGGTCTTTTTCACTACATAGCAAAACAAATGCAAGTCTTTTTAATAATTGGGCTCTCTGCTCACATTCTTGTTCTCTATTTGAAAATAAATTTAAGGTGTTTGCTTGGTTCATATTGATTCGACCTTAAGATATAAATACATATGAAAAATAAATAATAATAGCTATTAATTGAATAAACATGAAAAATAAAAATATACCCATAAAATCTCTAAAAGTAGTAGTGTCTTGAGACATTAAATTATCAATTATAATTTTCCAGTACTGAATACTGCGATCTTCCATTTGGAATAGTGTTGGATCAAGTAATAGTTCCATTGCATCTTTCTTCCAAGCTTTTCGTGTATATTGATATGTACTGATGCTGGCCAAAATTTGAGAACACGCATGAAAACTTGGCATATTTTTATTACTATATTTTTATAAATAAAATATAAATAAAAAATAAAAATAGTGTTTGAAAAATCATTTTAAATCTAATTGGTTAATAGGCACTTACGTATGGTTTTTCAAATAAGGTGTTACATTATACATTATCATTGTGAGTATTGTACATACTCTTTCTTTTTCTTGATTACCAAATGTTATGTCTAATAAGGGTGCAAGAAGTTGAGCTAGTACATTTTGAGCTGGTATACTGTACTGCGCATTACTTCCACTGCCGCTTCCAACTAAAAAATTCATATAATATAATATTTAACTGTACATTTAAAAACTATAAATAATTCAATTATAAACTTACAAAAAAAAAAAAAGTTTAAGAATAATAAATTATTAATTTTTACCTTTTTCTATATCTTTTTCGGTAATATAATTTGCTGCAGATAATTCGTCTTCTCTTACAGAAACATTTCTTCTTAACCATGAACTCTGTTCCAAACAAGCTCCTGCTATTTGAGAACAGCTTTCAACCATCTAAAATCAATGATAAGAGAAGACATTTTATCATAGTTTATCACTAAAAAAAATATATGTATATAGGATTCTTAAATTATATGATTCAATTTTTATAGCATTCAAAAAAATTTAAATTATTTAAAAATATTGTCTGACTTATAAATACCATTAATGCTAAAATTATAGTGTTACATGTTCTTAATAAGTTCTCTTCAGTTTAAAATTTACTGTACTTTTTAATTTACCTTAGCAGTAATATCTTGGAGATCTTTCTGATCTTTACGATCAGCTAATGGTGCAGGAGCTCTATGTACAAACTGACTTAATACTGATAACAACATAAACTGTGAAGGAGGTGATAATGTTATTCCTTCTTTAAGTAACCCAAGAAGTGATTGCCATGTTTCTGCTAAGTAATGACCAGGAGCAAGCTGTACATAATGAACAAATAATTCCAGTACACTCACTTCAATACTAATTTGAGTATCTTGTTGACCAGCCTAAAAATATTATACAAATATTAATAACAACAATACATAAGTCAAACAAAATTGTGATTACTTGACTTAATGATGGTTGTTTAACAACTTGATGAATAGTCTGTATTAATGAATCTAATGGCATAGACTTTATTGAACTCAATAATTGTACTAAAACTTGTTGCATTTCTGTGGTTTCAGGGACAATCTAAAAAAAAATATAGTGTAATATTATAGTTTTTAAGTGTTGCTAGTATATTAATCACAGCATAGACTTATTTCTACCAATAAGATAATCATTGGACTTAAATATATGTACATTAATATTATTTTGAAAACGATGAATAAAAATAGTAAGAAATAAATTAATAAAATGGTGATTTAAATTTTTTTTCTAAATAAATGTATGATCTTACAGTTGATGATAATACAGATGCACGTGATCGCCTCTCCTTCCATACAATTGAAAATGCTGTTAGAAAGCTATTGCCGTGGTATTCTGCTATAGGACTTAATAAATCTAAAAGTTGACCTTTAACTAACCTTGGACATCCAGCAACATTATTTTCACTGCAATGAATTAAATTGAACATTAAATAACAAATAAACAATAATACTACTAAAACATGGGAGGTATACCTTTGTTTTCCAGTACAAAGCGCTTTCCATAATAATGAAACACTTGCTACAATTCTTGGCAAAATTGCTAATAAAGATCTCCTCGCTCCTAACTGTGGCTCAGTTTCATCATTAGATGATTGATCTTGGAGCTTTAATAATAATAAAATTGAAAATAACATTTATTAACATTTATTATTAAATAAAAAAATGTGATTATTTTACTCACGGCTAAAAGAGGAGATGGAATAAAGACATGAACAAGATTATTAAATAGCTGAGCTGGAGTATTTGAATTTGTCATAGAATTATGATCTAAAGGGTGGTTAAATGGTTGACCAGTATCAAGGAGACAAAAATGACATAAGACAGTAAGAGCTTCTAATTGTGTTATTGCATAATCTGCTGGTAACCTGAAGTACATAATTTTATAGTTATTAGTTATATAATAAAACATTTAAAAAAATGAAGTAGTCAATTTATTTACATAAAAATGATTACCTCAAATTAACATTTTTGGTGTTATCAGCGTATACTTCTGCTAAAGTTTCAATATTTGCACACAGCTGTCGTACAGTTACTGAGACAACATTCACCAAAGCAGGTCCAAGATATGGTAATGAAGATGTAACAAGTGATGTCCAGTTAATATGGGAATGTCTCATTCTAGCAGATGGATGTAAAGCTGCAACTAAGGCAGTAACAAACATTGGTTGCAACGGAATTGGTCTGCCAGATAAGTAACGTACATCAGTGCCTTCTACATTATCAGTAGCTAAATCTGCATAGGAATCATTCATCAAATTGTTACCACGATGACGACTATTGTCAACTTCATGTTCTAATATGATTAGTGATAACAATAGTCTTAATAATAAAGCTTGGAATGCTTCAGACTCACGATTCATTCTACCTTCAACAGATCCCTGATCTGTTGGGTCATGATTATTAAATGATAATATTTCTGCAGTGAAACTGGTAGCTTTACATTCAGGACCAGAATTTTCAAGTACACTACTTAACAAACAATGCAACGCGACTTTTTGTGCTTTGCATCTCGCAAGCAATTCAGCTAAATAACATGCTAAACCTCGTCCACTATCTCTTACAATACCACTTAATTCCCAACAGATGAGACTCAACAGTTCTACACTGGACATTTGTACTTGACGGTTACCAGCAATATCTTCTTGTGTTATTTTAGATTGTCCTAAATTAGGATAGTAACTTCGTATATAATAAAGACATATGGAAATGAGTAATTCTAAATACATGCTACTGCCTCGATTATAAGGAATTCCAGTCATATCAATTTCTCCATGAAATCCTCTACCAAACATTGATTTTCTATGTCTAGAAAGTAATTTTAATATCTGAGATTTTACAGGAACAGAAGTAGTAGCAGCAGCGCATAAAAGAGCACGAGCATTTGTTTTTAACATGTTTGTTAACGTACAGAAAGCATACAATGTTCGTTGAACATCATATACTCCACAATATAACAGTAGATGGGAGTGTATATTTCTCACATTGCCATCAATATTATGTTCAGGTGGAGCCATAGAAATATCTTCTTTAATTGATTCAGACACTTCAGTTAAATCATCATCATCTTCTTCGTCATTTAAAGGCACAACTGTTTCATCTACAACGGCATCTAATACACTATTAAGAACTTCTCGTACAACAGATGTTTCTTCAGACTTTGAAGGATCAAAATATTCATCAGCAGGTGTTGACTCATCTGTATCAATTTTGATTTGTTCATTTCCACAAAATGAATAGCTCCGAACTAAATCTGTCTCATTTTCTGTAAAATGACCATTCATATCAGTTGCAGAAGCAGATGTTCGTATATTGTTACGGTATGTCTCGCCATCAGTAACTCGAGCAAATATTGTGTCTGATATGGATGATAGGTGTAATAAATCAATTGATGACATCATTGTAGTAGAATTCATAACTGGGTTAGTTTTTATAGAATCAAGGGATGAATAGGATCCAGTTCTTTGTACAGATTTTTGAATATGTTTACTTTCTGGTTTTCTTTTAGGTGAACGACGTACTGTGTTTTGTACATTTGATTTAAACCGTTTAATTTTATTCAACATATCCATAGAGTATTGAGAACTTTCTTTCTTTTCTTCAGAATAATCTTCATCAAATTCATTATTGTTAGTAACATTTGGATCAACAGAAAATGGATTGACAAAAACAGAAATATTTTGAAGCAAAGACATGTTTTTATGATGAGATTCTGACATTTCTGCTAATGATGGTTCATATCGAGTCATCATTTGGCATTTTTTTACAGTAACATAACGGCTAAAAAGGTTTGAAGAATCTTGTTCGGCCAATGTTGTAATAGCAAACACACGTTTACTGCGACTAGGGGCAATTTTTGGTGCTTGTTTACACTTGTCTGCTACGTGATACATTACATTTCCATCAACTGAACTAATAGCATAAATTTTGGCAGATGGATCATTTAAAGAAGTTTCGGAATAATCATGTGTATCATTATTTTGTGTTGGACTAACTTTGGCATGGAGAACACTTAATCTTGATGTACACGGATCAAGAAGTAATAGTATAAGAGGATCTATTAATCTGCCAATATCACCTCTTAATAAAGAGTGTAAAAGCCATCCTTCTGCTTCTACTTTTATTGCATTTCTTTCTCCAAGTTCTAAATTATCTAATGTTTTTAACATGGATCTATGAATAAAAACAAAAAAATCAATAATTAAATCAGACAATTTAAAATATACAAATCTTATTAAGATGTGAATTAGGTTGTTGAAAATTATCTGCATAATATTTTATTCTTAACATTTAATGTTTTGATTTGTAACAATAAATTAAATTAATAATTGTTTTATAATTAAAACATAAAAATAATAATGATAATAGAATATTAGTGGCTTACTTGTAAAACATGTCTCCAACATTTTGAGAATTTGCTGCAAGTTCTCGGCCTACATGCCATAAAAGAGAAAATTTTCTGAATGCATTTAACTTTTGAAATTCAGTCGCTTTTCTTGATGTTAATTCTTCTCCTATAACATCATAAAATCAATGAAGATAAATTGTAAATATAGATATTTTTATAATTTAAACATATTCTACATACCAATACAATTTTCTACGATATCACTTGAATGTAAAGAGCTCTGCAATAAATAAAGTAGTTCAACACAGCGTACTTGATATAATGGATTAGCCAAATGAAACCAAAGCCAATGTGCAATGACCTAAAAAAATATAAAAAGTCATTATAATAGGATTCTTAAAAATTATAAATTAAAGAAAACTCACGTGAAAAACATTTGTGTGGTATTCAATATAATATAATTGAAAAGGTTTCAATAGTGGTAAGAGGACTAGTGACACAACACCATTCCTTGATTCATTAGATTTACAATGTAATTGTGAGCTTCGACAGAGGGCAACTATATCCACTAAAGTTCCAATAGTAACAAGTTGTAGAGAAGGAGCAGTATTTCCCAACCAACAACAACATACAATAATTAATTTCAACCATTCTGGTAGAACATCATTATTTAAGTCTTTTACATCAATTGAAGATACTAATGATGTCATTGAGTCAGTCAATGGAATTGCTTGAAATGTTGATATGTCTACTAATACTCTACAAGCTAACATAACCGGCTTTGTCCATTCAAGCCCAGCACTGCGTTTATTGTTAAGAATGGTCAAAGGAGATATTTCATCACTACCTTCATATTCATCATTTTCATCCAATGTTTGCTTTTGTGAATTAAGCACAGTTTTTAAAAGTTCTTCTAAATTTCTAGCTCGATCCTCAGCAGTTGCTTGTGGTGATTTTACTTTTAAGGCATCCATCAAAACTGATAATCCTTTAGTTTCACCAATGTTTGCTCGCACACCATAAACAAAGGTTACAAAAAACTTTTCATACTGTTTAATACAAGATTTATAAATACTATGTTGTTCTTTCTGGTTACAATTTTGCATCAAAATAGCTGAATTTAAAGAATCTCCATCAAATACTCCACTAGTTGTATCTGAATGTAAATCTATTGACGGATTATCTGCTATAATTGTTGAATCAGATTGAACACTTGAAGTGTCAGATATAGTTCTTAGTTTTGGAGACTGAGCTCTTTTTATACCACTTATTTTAGGTGTATCCACATTTAATTGGACAATTTTTCCAGGCTCAGTGGCTTTTTTTGGCAAATCAGTAGTTTGATCCAATGAGCTATATCCTAAATCTGTCTGTGGTATTAATGCTGGTTGAACTTTAGACAGTATTTTTAAGAACAGCATTAATGATGTGCTTGCTTGATCTGAAGTTAACATATCACAATTATCTGTTAATGTACTTGCAATATGGATAAATAATTCAAGTAAATGTTCACTAGGAGTTTCAGTAAAAGTTTCAAATGATATAGCATCTAACAGAAAGTCTGTCAAAGAGCATATTTCAATAAGGCTTAAATCACCACTGCCAACAGATTTAACTGCATTAGATGTATCTTCACATGAATCTATTCTGGTTAATGATTGACACGCATTAGAAAACATGATACCTGTATATTCCCATAAATATTTAGGCTCCAAGGAACTAAATAATAAATTTGCTGATTTTATTAATTCAGATGACTTATCAATTTTGTTATCTTTTTGACAACATAAATAAAGAAGTCTAAAAACTTCATATAAAATATCATCTAGAATTACAGGACCAATTTCAGTTTTATCTAATAAAGACACTAGAAGTCTATACGGGCGTAAGTCATGTGGCTTACAACCAGTCGCTTCATGAAGTTTAATTTTTATAGCCTAAAATAAATAAAATCATTAAAATTATTAATTTAAAAGAATATGTAAAACCATTTTAAAAAGTAATACCTGTACTAGTAAGTCTCTGGAATATATTTCAAAATATTTAACTGTAGTTAATTCTCTTGCTTTTCTTAATTTTACTAAAGGATGGTCTGAACTTAATAAAGTTAAATTAACTTCATTACCAAGCAGCCAAGCATATAAACGCCTAAAAATGAATTAAATATATATAGGTCATAGTTTCTAAATTATAAATATATCAAAATGTAATACCTATTTAATGACATATCTCTACGGAGTATAGTTACTAAAGATGCTGTTATTAAACGAATCATATCACTTTTGGATAGTTGTGTGCTATGCATTGGGAATCCAATTTGTAATAAATCTAAACCACTTCTTTGAACCAAAACCATAGAATCTTGTACACATGCACATATAGCAGTAACCATTGTATCAACGTTAGTACCCATTATATGACTCTGATTTTCTATCAATAATTTTCGATCAAATCGAGACAGTATATATAAAATTGCAGGAAGTCGAACTGCTAAATTATTAGCTAAGCATTCCCATAAGTGACTATAAAATATCGGAGCACCAACACCAGCACATACATTGTCTAATAAACGATTTGTCCTAAAATAAAATGCATTGTTAAATAATATATTTTGATATTTGATTTAAATTATTTTATTTACCTGTCAAAAAAATCAGAACCTTCTTCCAAGCCAAGTAATACTCCGCTTAGAAAACCATTTAATCCTGGTATTAATCTCTCTCCTAAAGGTACAAAATGATTTTCATAAATATTTAAAAGATCCGGTCTAACATTCATTGCAGCATAACCCATTACAGGAAATAAACCTAAAGACAATTTGTATAATTAATTATTATTATATTCAAATATTATAACATTTTAAAAATATAAATGTTTTTAATAACTTAATATTTTATATACTTATACAAAGTGTTTTTTTTTTAACAAACCTGCACTATAAATAAAGAGGTCTTGGCTTAAACGATTAGTTCCCATACACTTGAATATAATGTCATATGTTTCAAGAGCTTTCAAATGAACCCCAGAAGGGAGAGCATGGTGCATACATTGTGCTAGACGTTTACTGATTTTTATACCTCGTGGTATTACTGGATATCTTGTATAACTTAGTAGCACCTGTATAATAATAAATTATAGAACATATATAATTAATAGCAAGTAAATATATAAACATATGTTATATTGTTTATTAATAAAAAAGGGGTATGATATGGTATAGAATTAGGCCACAGTTACAGAATAGTTTTCTGTTCAAGTACAATTCGGTATTGCTAGTTCTTGGATTGATGTCTACCAGTGTTTTTAGCAACAAAACCATGTCTTACATATAAAATCACATATTTTGGAAACCTATTTAAAAGTCCAACAACTAATGGTCATAGTTACTGAAGCTTAATATAAATAGCATTTAAAATTTTTTTGGCATAAATACATCTATTTAAATTACTTTAACTGGTTTTTTATAGCTTGAAAAATAATTTCTTATATTGACCTTTAACTTTATTACAATTATAAGGTCCCTTCAGGAATAAACAATAAAATAAAAATATAATTTTATTATTTATAAAAAGTAAATATTTACCCAGGAGTTCAAAACATATGTTACATTATTTTACTATTTTAATGCCAATAGTAAATAAAATAATACATAGCTATAGCCTAATTCTTTTAAATAAACAATATTATTATTGATTTCTGGTTAGGCGTGGCACAAAATGCAATATCTAAAAATATCTACATCAAATCAGGGGTATAGTATGATTATCTTTGGCAGGAGTTATTTTTTACCAAGTACAGTACATAATATACGTGTGGTATAAAAATTAAATATTGTTAAGTAAAAATATATTATTAATTGAAATAAGACCATTAAAAAATATTAAGACAAAATTTAATTTATTTAAAAACTTAATATAAGTATGGAATAAGAATAATAATATATTTTTTTATAATTAAAATAACAAAAAAGTAAAGCAAATTCTAGTTTATGAGTATGCTAATTAATAGTTTTATTATTTATGAGTCTTCAGTATGAATGTAATTAGGAGTTATTAATAAAATACTAATACTATAAAAATAGTACAGGACTCGACCATAAATACTGATAAAATAGCTCTATAAAACATAAATAAATAATTGTAAAAAATTGTAAAAAATGTATTTAATGCCAACTCTAGAAGCATAAATTAAAATATTGATATGTAATACTTTAACAAAATCAACAACACAACTATTTGACAATTATAATGATAATAAAAAATATAATAAAACTCAATGGATATTAGTTTTATAATCATGTAAATACAAAGTATTAGTAAATAATATACAAAATACATAAATGCTTATTTTAAAATGTGTATTATAGACATATGATTATAGATTTTTATTTATTATAAATATATACATACAAAATATGTGTTTTTTGTTTAAATTTAAATACATAATTACTTCTCTATACTCTATTCAAATTAAAAAAAAGTACCCAGTATATTAAAGTAATACCCATTTATTATTCTCACCGAGTTAACTATCTATATGCCAGTTGTGTTCCCTAAGCCACATTTCTGCCTACAAATCGGTTACTGAATCATCTATTTAACTTGTATAGAATAAAATCTTTGAAAAAAATGTCCAAAATGTAATAAATCAAAAATTTATTTACTCATTTATTTTACTATATTGAGACCATGTTATAATAAATTATTATATTGTTCTATTTTCTTGATAATGAAAAATTTAAGTAAAAGTGAACAACTATGAAAAATATGGTAACCATTAAAAATTGTTATTAATATTAAGAGTATTATAATTTGAATATAACTAATTTATATTCATGATTATTAAAACTCTTAACAGTTATCACTGTTATCAGTGATCTATTGGTATTAAAAATTATAAATAGAATAATAATCTCATTATATTAAACTCAATCTATGAAAGGATAAATACTCATAGGGAAATCAATTATTTAATAATAGCTAAGAATAAGTGCTACATCACACTGATGTCGCTGTTCAAGTCAAAATTACTATCAAACAGAACAAAAAATAGGTTATACAGAGCCCTAGTCAGGCTATTGTATCATATACATCTGGAGCGTGGACGTCAAAAGAGGCCGATGAGAAAAAACTGATGAAAACAATGAACACGAACAAAGGATAAACGCAAAATTAAGAGAATTGTTTAATAAAATTGATATAATATGTATTCTAAAAATTCTAAGACTTAGCTGGACAGGACATGTGTGGAGAGCAAAGGATAGAATAGTATACAAAGTCACAATGTGAAATCCAGATCAAACAAGACCAAGAAAGAGATGGAGCAACTAAGTAAAAGAAAGCTCCAAGGAATTAGAAATAGAGAAAAGTTAGCATTGAATAGAAGTGTGGCAAGGCATAGTGGAAGCAGTGAGGGATTAAACGGCTTCGAATAAACCATAGAACAAAAGAATCTCGTTTTATTAATTTATTATTAAAATTATATAGTTAAATATATATATATATTCACAAAATATCATAGTATTTGTACTGATACAAGTGATACATACTCCTTTCATCCACTAATTAATATACTTCACAACCTTAACTTCTTTCTTTGTACCTCTTAAAACTTATGAAGCATTTAAATAATTTAGTGTAGTAATTACAGTAGGGCTTCAGTAGTCTAGAGGCACATAATTCCATTAATAGTAAATTGTACAAAGTTCCAGAACAAAATTAACTTATGAACAAATTGATCAATAATAATTTTGTTTTTGAGATTTTGAGACTACTGCTGTACTATACCTAATGTTCAAAATGTTATCAACTTCTTCAAATTAAAAAAAAAAAAAAAAAAAAAAAAAATTATACATTTTTAGACTAATTAATAAATTAAGGTAAGTTGACTAGAACCTTTTTAAATTCCTAACTACTGTACTATTATATAATTAATACATTTTTATATTTTGGAATTTGTAATCAAAACAAAATTTTAAAGTCATTAAGTACTTAGAAAAATTATCAGTAATTTATATGATAATGAGTCTGAATTAATTTAGAGAAGTTTTTACATATTTTCAAATATTATAACAAAATTATTGAAAAAAAAACAAACATTATAAAACACCATATTACAACCTGTATATAATAAAGATATATACCAATATAATTTTGAACAACTGGCAATATTATACAATACATTGAATACCAAACTTTATTATTATAACATAACATACATAACATAGTCTATTATATGATATGTTTAGTAATTCAATATATTTACCTTATTTAACTTTCCTAAGGCTGATATTAAATCTGCCCATTCACTAGTGTATTCAAAACTCTTCAATGCTTTATCAACAGCATTAACATACCTGAAAAACAAAAATAAATTTATTTAATGAGTATATTAAAGATCATTAAATAATATACCCAAATTATAAACTATTTTATTAATGTTATTAGTTTCAGTTTAAGAGCAATTGCAATGATGAAAATAATTATTAGTTCAGCCTTGGAATTGGTGTTGTATACAGACAACAACACTTAAACAGTTTTACTGAAATATTATTCTTAACATAATAATGCTAATAATACTGAGTGAAAAACTATGAATAACAATATTATAGGGCTATTCAATTGGATTGACAACATCCATTCAATAATTATATTGAAAAAAAAGATTCAAGGTTGAATTATTTCTATATTGTGTTTACAAAAGTATTGATTCAAAATATTTTTGCTGATCATAAAAAAATTGATCATTCTAAAAATTGTATAATTGCTAAGAAAAAATAATAACCATGTAACATAAATTATATGTCCAGATGATACATTTTGCATTATTGTTTTTAATATTAAATTTAATTGGTCTATTGAATAATGTTTAATTATTATTAAAGGTTTCTTACCTTTAAAAATTATCCATTTTTAAGATATTAAACATTTTAAAATTAAAATGTTATAAATAGACCAAGCAGAGCTATAGTTAGTATGTTTACCCTTAATTTGATAATAAGTCCAGTTTAATATTAAAAATAATTAGGTAAAATGAATTTTTCTGAATGTAAAATGTTTTATGTTAAATGATAATTAAAGACAACACATACATGAGTTCTATTAAATAATACATTTTAATTGTATTCCAAGTATGATTTTATAACAAAATTATAATTAAGTCTAATTAAGCAAAATTAATAATAAAATTTAAACAAAATTATATTAAGGCTCTTTTTAAGGTTCTCTTACTTTCAAAGTTTGGTATTTTACAATAATTGAGGGAACTACATTCTAAGTTGAAAATTTTAGTATTCCAATAGGTAATAAGTGATAATAGACAAATAAAATATAAATAAATAAACATAATTAAAAAATCAAATTTATATTATATTTTATGAAAAATATTAGATATTGACTATAGTCCATAATCTTCATAAATTTAATTTTATACAGAACCCACTTTATATAACAACAGGTGTATACCTATAATTTAGAATAATTAATTTAATGTAAATACCTATGGTAAATAAATATGTTTTTAGTTATACATTTTTTATTTTTTTAAATTATTTTTTTTTGTAGCTACCTATTCTGTATATCATATTATAATTAGGTCTGTAATTAATCAGATATTTATATTAAAATGATCCACTAAATTGTATGTAAATAGTTAAATAATATATACTACTACATAATATAAAATATATACAGGTTAACAAAAAGATATTTTAAATATACCTAATTAATTAGACAGCTAATAATCATAATTAATGTAAACTTAATACTATTTATTTTAATATTATCTTAATGAGTATATATCAAGTTATAATATTAAACAAAAAATTGAAAAAAAATAAAATAAAATCAAGGTAGATAGATGTTATTATTTTTGGTTTTATGTCAAAAATGACCTAGTTAAAATTGTTAAGTAAAATAATTATAATTAATACTATTTTATTACATTACCCACCCCAAAATATTAAAACTTAAAACAAGAATTGTTATGTTTACTTGTAGTCAGAACAAGATTAAATATCAAAGCTGCAATAGCGTAATAAATATTTAATATCTCTTATCAATAAGCAGTTTTTTAAAACAACAAATAATTCATATATAATATTTTATGAATATATAAAATATACTGCCCTGGACCAAAATTTTCTTTTGCTCATACATTAATCCAGCTCTACAGGCAGGTGCGAATACAAAAATTTTTCAAGGGGGGAGCGGCATATAGAAAACAAAAAAAGGGCTCCCTTCTGCCAGCATGTAGTATAGATTTATAATTATCTATACATTTTATTTTGATAAGTTTGTATTCAAAAAGAGTAATCAGGGAGATAAATGTTAATATTATTTGATTGCTAAGTTCAGTACAACCATAACTGTAAGCTATAAATTGTGAATAATGAGTTTTATTAGTTTGACATTTATAACTGAGATTTAGTTTAGTATACAATTCATCAAATTCATCAATGGTTGTAAAATCATTCACAATTCTAGAATTTGTTCAGATAGTTCCAATATGACACTATAATTGGAAAATTATAAATAATGATTATGTAGAAGTGTCATACTGAAAAAAACATACATGTTGATACTCAGCTATTCAACTCTAAACTTCATTATTTATATAAAAACTATATATTTGATTTATTTATTGATCAAACAAATATTAAATTTTTTGAAAAAGAATCTCTTTTTTATGCTTAAATGATTAAATTTATGTGGTAACAAAAAATTAAATATAACAATCTATTTAAAGCAGTTTAATAGGTTATGACTACCTACTCGGTGAATATCAATTTGGCTTCTGGAAAGGAAAATTAACTAGCATATATCTACTGTACGACAAACAATGGAAAATATTATGAATTTGATAAGGGCCTTTACATGATATTAATTGCCTTTAAGTAGGCTTGCAATAATATTCACAGGAACTAACTGTGAACAGCACTTGAATATTTGGTTTTTCAAGAAAACTCATGAGGTTAATTAGAAATTGTAACTTATAATCTTAGTTTAGAAAGAATTTGTGGAAGTGGCAAGAAGCCTTAATGACTTGTAAACACACACAAAAAAAAAATTGATCACCTGCAAATTAATTATTATTTTCATTATATAAACATAAGTATTTGGGAGTTATAAATCTTATAACACTTTATAAATAAATAAAATTTTATAATTTATACTTTTAAAAGATAAAACCACATTTAGACAAGATTTATAGAATGAGGATGATATACATTTTAATAAATTAGTATATAGCATAATATATAAATGTATTATTTCAATCAAAACTTTAACAAAAATACTATCTATCATAAAATTTGTATAAATGGTATAATTTTAATTTAATATCGATTAAGTCATTATACCATACTAATTTCAAAAAACAGTTATTTAAAAATATATAAGTAGATCACAATATTATTACAGATTTAACAAAGTATTATCTACCAAAATGCATAAAAACCATGCACAACTATAAATAAAAATATGACTTGTAAGATTCATTGAAACATGTTATATGGGTTTACATTAATAAAATATAGTTGATAAGTAATATATTTTTCCACAACTAAAAATATAAATATTTGGCAACACACATCTACCTAAATCACATTGTTATATTTTTAAGTTAATTCTAGTTAATAACCTTGTAAATAGTATATATCCTATATGAAATTATAAATAGGTATTAAATACTTTCCTTACAACTTTAAGTTTAAGGTAATTAAAATAGGAAGATAAATAGGTATGA
Organism: Melanaphis sacchari; assembly: GCF_002803265.2. Taxonomy (NCBI): domain Eukaryota; kingdom Metazoa; phylum Arthropoda; class Insecta; order Hemiptera; family Aphididae; genus Melanaphis; species Melanaphis sacchari. The sequence continues at coordinate 6,074,941 of NW_020271042.1, forward strand.
TAAAAAGATATATTGAAAATAATATTATTAAAAGCTACAGGATATCATACCCTAGCCTGTACTTAATTCATGAACTATATATTAAACAATGAAAAGTTTTGTCAAATTTTAGATAATTCTAAATATTGCAGTTAAAATTGTCAGTTTTACATTATTAATTACTAACAATTTTAATGACTCAGCGTACACCTAACAAATTAAGGTAGGTACACATTGGTTAAAAATTAAATGACTCATACAATTGACACTCCAGATTAAATTAATAAAAAAAAACAACACCTACCTATAATACAGTTAGTTAACTATAGATAAGCATCCTACTTACATTCGATATTTTGAATCCTTCATGAGATCAAACTCTTCAGTAGCTATTGTCCCCATGGTAACAGCAAATTTGTCAACCCGTAAAAAAATGCGACTTGGCAAAGTTCTAAACTTGTTATAGATAATTACATAACTACATCGTTGCTGTTATTTATTTCGTTGTACTCAACAAATTCAAATAAACCTATTTCAAATGCACGGTATAAAATTATTAATCATTATCAACAATAATTTCGACTGGTCACGCGATTAACAAACGATAAAAGACAAAACAATTTGAAATATAATTTTAAACGATTGTTTCTAAAAAATATAATAACAAAAAAATACAAATATCAATTTTCTTTATTGCACTTTGTCACTATGTAGTCAGTAGTCAGTACTGTACACTATAGCAGTAAACTTCTTTCGTGGTACATCTTAAGTTGATGACAAATCAGCTGAAAGTGTACAAAAAAGATAAAATTTCAGTGTAGCCAATCAAAAACTAATTCAAAAATTTGTCTTGGTTGTAGTTAAATAGAATATTTTTAAGTTTTAAGCTACTATTATATTAAGTTGTATATCTTTTGTTAAAATCAATATATTTAAAATATGTCATTGAATGACATTTTAAATTATTAAGAAAATTGTTCAGCATACTACAGTTATCTGTTGCACAGTTCTCAATTTTAAATTGTTATCATTTATGTAAATACAAAATTAAATGTTCATATTGCCACACTGAAGTAAAAATACATTACATTATTCTTAACCATTAAATTTTTATTTTACTTTTTCATTATCAGAACATTCAGAACAGTCAACATTTAGAATTTGAAGAATTGAACTTGAAAGGTGAATTAATTCCTTAAGTGTATCGATCAGTGTATGCTGAAGTGACTGATAGGTATTTACAAATCAGGACATCTATCGTATTAAAAATAAAAATCAATCTTCAATCGTCTAATGCTTTTAAGCATTACCTTACATTATAAAAAAATATTTTTGTTACATTAAATTTTGAAACTACATTAGTGTCACCATTTTAATAAAATGGAATTCAGTTCCAACTTAGTGAAAGTTCATTTAGCTAACTATCTAGCCAATTTACCATTACCAAATTCATTTCTTGGTATTTTCAAATTAGGTGGTAAGTAAATATATGATTTTAATTATTATATAGGTTAATCACCATGTATATTGTTAACATTACATTTAAAACCATTGCGTTAAAAATAGTCACGTTTATTTTTTTGTATTATCCATAAACATAGATAGCCATAGGCTAAGAACATCTTAATTTATATAAAAAAATAAATATATTTGTATATATGATTTGATATTGTAATGTATGTTTGATTTGCTGATATTAATTATTAACAGTCTTAAAAACTCTGGCACTTAAAATTAATAATTTAATTTTAGCTAATTAATTTATAATCAATAATATTATATTTTAACGTAGTATTTGGCCAGGGCTGTATTAACCATTAGGCACTGTGCTTAGAGCCTACGTAAATGTGTGACTACAATTTTTTTGTAATATTCTTTTTTATTTATTATTATAAGTTAATATACACATTAGCACAACAAGTAAAATATGCATATAAGAAAATTATTATGATGTGAAAGCTTAGATTTGATTCAGATGTTAAAACTATTTTTGTTTTAAAAAGCTTAATAGTGAAATTTAACACTTCCTCTCTCAAAAAGAAGGTTTCTTAACCATCTGCCTATGGCCTACAATAATGATAATTTGGGCCTGTATTTGGCCCTATAATTAGTTATTGTAAATTAAATGCAACCTATTAATTTAGATGTAGAAGTATCTCTTTTTTTATTTATATAAAAAAATGAAATACTTAAGTACTTAAAATCTTGCTAGTTAATAATTATATTTAATCATAAAATTAATTATCATATTTGTTAAACCATTTACTTGTTTTATTTTTTTAACAAGATTATAATTCTTACAGATCTTATTTCTATTTAATACATTCATCAGTTCCTTGATTACCTATTTCTATAGTTGAATTCAAGAACTATTAACATAAACCTTATAAGATTATATTAAATAATTATTTTATTATGATAGGTATATTGTAATATATTATATTCTTGAACATTTAAATACATCCAACCATTTAGGTACAATTTATTAAATTAATAAAACCTAAAACAAAACCTTTAAAATTATATTATTTATTGCTCAGCACTCTTTAATTATTCTTAAAAAATAAAATGTATATGTAATTACTTAACGTATTTTGACTATTTTACCTAAAATAATTGTATTTTATAGGTAAAGATATATTGAAATTAATTCCGTTTTATGCTACGATTGGTGGTGTATGTTACCTTTCATACAGAGTTGTCAAACCTAGACATGTAAGTACTACAATTTTAACCTGTTTTTTATGAATTCATGTTTGTATTTTTTTCTTTTTAGCCAGTTAACCCGTGCATTAAAAAAGAATCTCCAAAAGTGGTTGATGGTTTTGATATTGAAGAATTAGGTGAAAGTACAGCATTTTGTCGCTGTTGGAGAAGCTCTAAATTTCCTTTATGTGATGGTGCTCATAATAAGTACAATGTTGAACAAAAGGACAATGTTGGACCATTGATAATTAAGAAAAAATAAATCATTATTGCTAGTATGAAATCATTGAATACATTTATATAAATGTTTGTTAATTTTTTTAGTTTAGTCTTATGTTTTCATTCAGTTAAATAGAATACATATTTGCATTTATTGATATATATTTCTTTATTTATGGTAAATTGTTTACACACGCTGAATGTGTATTAAATCGTTCATTACAGAATCATCATAATCTTCTATCAGCAGTTGTCGTTTTGATATTTTCAAGCTGAAAAATAAATAATTGAAGTCCTTATTATCTTATTATTTTTTTTTTTTTAAAACATTGTCATTATAAAAATAAAGTATGTCGATACTATTTTCCTTTTGAAACCTTGTATATCATAAATTATTTGATGTTTAAATGATAAAGTTCAACCCTGATTTCATAATATAAAAAATGTATTATACATTTAATTCTTATTTACCCAATTATTTGCTATTTTCTGTATTTTTATTCATCCTTATATAAACTATCCATTATTCAACTATAAATCTGTTCTTTTTTTAATAAAAGCTCCATAAAAAAATTTAATTTTCACTGACAAATATTAATAATTTAGTCTTTTAATTATCTTATCTATTAATTAAGCCAAATATTTGAAATAAAACTTATTTAAAAAAATCAATTTATAGCTATCTAGTAGAAATATATGTTTGAAATGTATAGATGTAGAATCAGACTACCAGAGAGTAAACCATTCACTTTATAAGTAGATATGATAATCCTATATTTATACCTATAATCTAATAAGCAATTAATGTCCATCTACTCATATTTTTTTTTATTTGTAACATCTATTACAATATAATACTCACTTTTGTATTTTTTTCAAGCATAATGCAGAACATGCCAACACCATAACTGATAAAACTATAAGGACAATTAATGTTAATGTAATTGATGTCCAGCTATCAATGTGATTATTGTAATATTTATTTTCGATATAATTTTCAGTATAATTTTTTGATATCTTAGCAATGACGTTGATAGGTTGTGAAGATGGTTTGAGTACTCCATCATTAAGTTCATTTTTGAATGCTTCTTGAAGTTTGTCAGTTGGTTCATCAGTTATTGTTTCATTATTTCCAAAATTAAACATTGGTGGCTTAGTTAAATTATAAGGTTCGACTGCTTGTACGATCCTTACATGTAATCCATCTGATGGAAATTCTAGCGGAGGTGTAGGGTTAATATCTGGATGAATTGTTGTACAAATAATTAAACCTAAAAAAAGAAAAAATTGCGTTTAAATTATTTAGATTTTATAGAAAAATAATAATGATTTAATTATGCTATTTCATCCATAATTAAAAAAAATAATAACCATGAGGCAACGCTTAATATTTATACATTTAAGTGTTAGTGTCAAGAAAAATACATCTTTATGGATTTAATAATACAACAATACCTACCCATAATTTATCCATGAAAATGGTTTTGTACCAAAACAAATTTACAAAGATAGTTAGATAGACAGAAACCTATCCAAAATTTATTACACATATAGATGATAGCTTAAAGACTACCAAATTTATTAGTTTTTACAGATGAATTTATTTGTTGAAAATTATTATACATTTATATTAAAAAATTAAAACACTATGACACAATTGATATAGTTAGTTTTCTACTTTTTAGTTGTGTGAACATAGGGTAAATTTACAGTAAATTTATTACTAAATAATGTGAGCTTATCTTGCAAAAACCCGTTTTTCTATTTAATCTTATTATTACGCAATACTATCAACAATTGTTAGTAGGTACTAAAATAGCACAACTTTTAAAATTTTAAATATCCTAAAAGTTTCATTAAAATTGTCTATTGGTTATCGGACGTGTGGTGACGTCTTCACAATAAAATGTTTTTGTTGTTTGTATAAATAAAAACAAAATTATTATAAGTATGCCTAATCCTTTAAATTCTGTTCCTATTTATTCAATATATTCACTTATCTAAAGTCATATTACAAAAATGTAAGTAATAATTGATTTTAATAAATTTTAGTATTGTAAGTATTTAAGTTTTAAGATAGTTTATTAGTTTAGCAAATTACGACTAAAGACTTAACTATAATTATAAACTTACAAAAAATAATATTAAAACCGCGTAACTGCAGTATGCTTTTTTAGTATAGGCAATTTTCGTAAAATATTAATTTTTTTTTTAATATTTTTATTTAAAATAATTTACAATCTATACAAAAATTAGTACGATAAGCAAATTTGATAACTTATAATGGTTAATGACAGGTGATAAACATTTAAAGGCAGCCACTCTGTAGCATCACCAAGCCGTGTACATTTTAAATATTATTATGTTTTTTTACATATATTTTTTTTTTTCGTAGGTCTTTAGGTCACTGTCTTTTGAGTCTTCTACGTACATTATCAGGAAATGAGTTGGAGGCTAGTTGTTTTATTAATGGATTACTGTGAGAGTTTAAGTTGTTGTGAAATTTAGAATAATATAATTTTACTAATTGATTGAGTGTAGAAATTTTTATGTCTTTATGAAGATTATTGTTTGTGAAATACCAAGGGGAGTACGTTAATATTCGTAGGCAGATGGATTGAAAAGCCTGAAGCGTTTTGGTATTAGATGGCTTTGCAGTGCCCCATAGCTGAATACAAAATATTAATTAAAAAAAAAAAAATAGATATAGTTCCTAGTGATCTAGACCATATTAAATTATAGTATTATACCTGTAACAATTTGTACATCACGATAATTTACAAGGTGAATGTGTGAATTTTGAAGTTTTAATAAAGTATTTATCAGGGGTGGTTAACTAACACTATATAGGTACCTACTTAACCTTTGATTATCTTTTTATTTATTCTATTTGTAAAAATACTATAAGTCCATTAATAAAACAGGATATGTTAACTTTTTAAGAACATCATAAATTCGTTTTTAAGAGGCTTTACATGAGCGATTTTAAAATTTATAAAAATGTAATATAAATAATTTAATATTATAGTACCTATATGATAGTGGGTCACTTTAATAAATGTGTTTAATTTTATTTCAATGATATATTATATTATTGTTGTAGGTAGGTATCCAAAAAACGATGCAGAGCAGAGATAGTTACTCAGTTTATGATATTTTGTATAACATTTATATTGCTAATAGTCATTTATTTTATAATTAACATTATGATACATTGATTTATAGTTTTTGACGAAAAAATTGAATTTATGATAATATCATTATTCAAATATAATATTATAATAGTAAATATTTGTATAATTTATAATTGCTATTAATTTTTAAGTCAATACCATCTTACTATTGAGTTGTTTAAATAAAAATGGCTGGTAGTATAAATAGATAATAACTTGAAATTAATTTAAATGTTTGGAAAATTACATCGTCTACATGTTGTGTAATAAAATATGGTGTACCACAGGGTTGTGTAAAGTGTACCAGGACCAATCCTTTTTATTATAAGTACACATATAAATAAAATCTGTGATGTTAATATTGATGGTTTTATACTTTATAGTCATGTATGCTGATGATACTTCTTTACTTTTTTTTTTTATAAGTCTTAGGATGGTGTATATGAAAAAGCCTACAGAGGGTTTAGTCAGATAATTGATAATTTAAATTATAGAAATCTAGTTTTAAATGTGAAAAAAACTGTAATCTTGCTGTTTTCAATTAACAAATGTATTGATAACTATAAATTACAATAGGTACTATTTCAATTCGTGGCTACAGTGACGGCGCTAGGGACGGGCCAGGTACACCTAACCTAACCTAACCCTTAACCTGGCCCTAACTAGAAATGCCTGGGCCTACCAGTGGCACTACCACTAGCCTAATCTTAGACATAATAATATTCTTATTTTTTATAAGCAGAAAATAATGGTATTTGTATTTTGTTAACTTTGCAGTCTGTATGTAATATAGATTAATTTACTTCAATAATATTATATTATTGTATAATTTTTTAATTATACAATATTTACAATTATTAAATATTTTTTATACATATTTTAAAATTTTTTGTTTAAATCTCATTTTTTGTGGCCCAACCTTATTATTTTTTGTCTCATATTAGCCCTATTTAGAAAATAATCATGGCGCCACCACTGCATGGCTATAACATTAACAAAATTTGTTTCTCACAAAACTATAAATTTATTAAAAAATTGGAAAGAATTCGATACTTAGCATAGGCGCAACTAGGGGGGGGGCTTAGGTGGGCTAAGCCTATCTAGTTTTATCTGTAGCCCACCCAGTTTTATATGTTATCAATACTAGTGGTGTAGTGTAAGCCCCTACAGGTTTGCTGATAACAATTCAGCCTACCCAGAAATAGAGCTCTAGTTGCGCCTATGATACTTAGACGTAATATTCGATATTAAAATGAGATCGAATTTATTCATATTAACAATCTATAAAGTAAGCTTCGTTTAGTAATCTAGAAGTTAACCAAAATTACATGTGAATTGTGAATACAATGAATGTTAAATACGTGTAGTATACAAATAAGGATTTCTGGAATTAGAGAAAAACGCTATGTTAATATAAAGTCTGTTTGGTTTTTTTGTCTATTGTCTATTTTTAAATATAATGTTACATTAAGTTTATACTATATTATGTCCATTCAGTTGTAATTTTTTTATATTTATATTGTTATATTGTAATTTATAAAATATCTGTTTTGTTTAATTAAAAAAATATATATATATTTATAATATAATAATTTTTGTAAAAGTTATCATTCCATACTAAAAATAATTTTGGATTACAATAAAATAACTAAAATTGTTATTCTTAGTTTAAAAATCTAATTTTGTCCAAATGTCTACAAAACAAATTGCGTTAAAATGTTTTTTTTTTTAGATTTATTGGTTTTATTATGAATTTATGATATTTATCATGATCTTTTTATTACATTTTAAACTCTTAGCTATAAAAAAATGAACAATTTTATAATTGTTATTGTTTTTCTACGAATTTTGTCAATATTTGAACTTTAAAGGTTTATAAAAATAACTATGCTTATATATCTTGAGTATTTTTAACATTATATTACAAGCTAATCTTCATCAGTCTGTACACTCTTGATATAGTTCTTTAAAGCTTAAACATTTAATGATACAGACTATTTTAATTATTAATAATTTACCTATAAAATAATTATCGACTAAAAATTTTGATGATAAACTTTTTTTGGATATTCCAGATGATTTAAACAATATCAAACTAACCAGACTGATCTGAAATCTATGGCTTCATTAAACTCGTCACAAATTTAATCTGTATATAAAAAATTCTTGTTTTTGTTTTAGTTATGAGAAAAATATAGATAACCGGAAGGCAAGTAGTGATGTAAAATTACGGTAGGTAATTATTATTTAAAAGAATTTGATAATCAGTAATTTTTTTTACAATTTACAATTCATTGATTGAATCTAACTACAATTATTTTTTTTTTTTTGGTATTTTATTGTGTGATGAAAGTGGGTATTATAATTATTGGTGTTATTAATATAATAATGTACTTTATATCATACTACTACTAGCTATTAAGGAAAGCGGGTACCATTTTGCAGTATAGTAAGCGTCAACTTAAAATAAATGTGTTAAATTTAAATTCATAATATATTATCATTGTACTTTTATATTATAAAAAAAGAAACGATTCTGAACGAAGACTGCAAGTCTATATCACTAAGTATATTTTTAATTATTTGTTTTTTGATATTAGTAAATTATTATTGAAGTAATTTACTTTACTATTAGTATTTTACGGTAATTTGATTTAATTTTTACCAAAAATACTGTATTTATTATATTATTAAAATATAATATATATTTATATCATGCTATAATAATTATTGTTACTAACTTTTATGTTAATACTACCTTACCATCAGGGCCGTATTAGCCATTAGGCACTATAGGTACATTAGGTAGGTACCTACTATGTTTAAGGCCTATGAAAATGTGTGGCTACAATTTTTTGTATTATTCTTTTTTTATTTATTCATTTATTTTTTATCATTATTATACGTTAATATACACGTTAGCACAACAGATAAAATATTATGTATATGAGTAAATTACTATGATATAAAAGTTAAGATTTGATTTATATGTTAAAAATACTTTTGTTTTAAAAAGCTTAACAGTGAAATTTAACACTTCCTCTCTCAAAGAGAAGGTTTCTTAACCATCTGTGTCTAGGATCTATGACAATGTAAATTCGGGCCTGCCTAACATTAGTGTAAAAGGTGTATGGAATGTATAAATAGGTAATGTTTTAAAATTAATCTAAATATTTTGATAATGTCATTGTGTAAAATATAAAATTCATAATATACTTAAATTTTTTTGCTGATACCTACTTGTTTGTGCACAGAACACAATTTTTATCTTTAAATTGACAACTTATTTGCGTAACACTATTAAATCTCATTTCTAATTTAAACTAAATTGTAACACGCTGTATCTAATGCTATAGATAATAATAAGATTTATCTTTTTTGATAAAATACACATTAATTGAATCGATTATAATCAAGTTATAATTTTTTCTGGTAACAAATTTAATTACATTTTGAGTTATTATATATTTTTTATACCTATTTTAATTGAATTATTCGATGTTAATGAGAAACGAGTTGCATGTGAAAGTTAAGAAAAAAAAGTTTGAAAACAATCTTTTTTTTCTTCTTTTTCCCCCGTTTAAAAAACAAGGAACGGTTGAGGATTGTTTACTACAATACTAAATTTGTAAATAATCTTACAAAATATTTAAATATGATCATTCTCTTTGTAAGTTTTTTTGAGTTTTGGTATAGTTTATGTATGCAAACAAATTCTACATTTGGGTAATTTTAAATGCAGTTATTAAAAATTCATGTGCGCAATCGAGTTGTACGTTAACGTGCACAAATGAGTCGTAAAAAAGGTAAATTCATGCAAATGAGTATTGCCCAAAGTTTTAAGTCCCCATAGATAATTTTTTTTTAGATTCATAACAGAATAGTTAACGTCGTTAATCATCGTTAAAATGTTTAATTAAGTCCAATTTTGAATTTAAAGTATTTATAAATAAAATTGTGTTTATATATTTTACATTTCTTAAAAAACGTTTGTATCGAGATCTTTTAGAATAAATCATTGTTTGTTCGCCTATACCGAAACTCGCTAAAAGAGCTCTATTACTGGATAGTTTTCCTGCAGTTTAATATCTCAAAGTTAAGTTCATAAATTTTTTTTATCATATTTGTTTATTGTACTTATTTTTAATACAAATAATTTATCTATTTTCAGTACAAAAAATGTTTTTTGATTTCAGTATGAAGTACTTACGAAGAATCTTTATTTATATTTTTAAGTATAAGGTATAAAAATTTATCATTTTATAAATTGTTATTTTCGAAATTTTATGAATTTAATCAAAATACTAAATTTAAACGATTAAAAAAATAAGTATTGTTGATATGTATTTTCAGTTAATAAAAGTGTAACCACTAGGTTACTTCTTTTCTCATACAATTCTTATCATTTTTATTCATAGCTTATATTCTTATTGTAAATAAAGTTTTACAAATTGTATATACACGAATTGAAAAATAAAAAATGTATTTTCAGTATTTTTTAATTGGTTAATGTACAACTTATGAAGTATTTTGTATTTTCAGTCTTTTTCACATAAAAAAAAATTTGTATCGATATTTATAAAAATAAAACTAAATATTTTGAACATTTAAAATGTCTTTAGTAAGTATTAAAATATTTTAAAATTTAAGTATCTACGATAATTTTTTTAAAAAGTACTGAGAATTTTTTTATTTTAATTTTTAATCCTTTATAGTACCAAATAGCTTAAATTTTCAATTAGAAGCGACTATTAATATTGAATATTAAAGTATTTTAGCTACAGCTATTACAAAATATATGTTTTTAAGAGAATGCTACACGGGAATTAGTTGTATCCGTCTTACAAATGCATAACATAGCATATTTACATTCAGCAGATTAAGTTTAGCTTCGTTAGCTTAAAAATTAGGATGGATTGAAACTTAATGGTAAGAAAATTTTCTGTGTTCGTATGTGGGATTTTACGATTATTCAATTTTTTAAGTGAGTTATGGACATTTTTAATTTACTATATTTTAAATAAGCAAAACTTGCTAAAAAATTGAACTATCGTAAAAAACCCACAGACAAACACAGATAATGTTCTATTATCATCAAGTTTTATTAAAAGTCGATTCTTTCTAATATTTAAGCTAACGAAGCTAAACTTAATCTGCTGAATGTAAATTTGACGTTACGCACTTGTAAGACTGAGACAACAAATGTCTGTGTAGCGTCCTCTTAAATGCACATCATTGTAAAATTAATACACATTCATCGATCACTCAGAAAATAAAATAGGAAGTTGAATTTTATACTATTTATGTTAATAATCATTTTTATAATATAAATGAACTTTATAATAAAGTTATAACACTTATAACTCATAATATTTATGGATATATTTGTAGTACCTAGTTTTCAAAATAAATTAAAATAATAAAAAATACATTTTTTTATACTCAATGGTAATAAGCATAGAATTTTATCAAAGCAAAAATGGGATTAGGGTATTATTGGTATTAGTGATGTGTCAGTGTCTCCCACTTGAGTAATTGAGATATAGATAAATACATATCTTCCTTCCTCTTTTTTCATATTTAAATTAATTTTTAAATGCATTTGTAGGAAAAAATATCATATTTAAATTTATGTTTAAAAAATCTAACTTTATATCGTATATAATTATAAACTATAAGCGATAAGTTTCTGTTAGGTTTTTATTCACAAACTTTAATTTATTAGTTAATTTTTCCTGTTATATTTTAGTACCTACCCAATATATCATCCACTGTATAGGTTGATGAATACAAAATAAAAATTATAAAAAAAATAACAAGTACAAAAATGTTAAATAATATACAACAATTTGTCTCGATTTTTCTAACTAATTTAAGTATACTTAAACTATTTTTCCTGTTAATCATTTTTACAAGATATAAACATTATAAAAGAATAAATTAACGTAAAGAGTTCGATTATTTAATTATTATTTAAAATAATTGTGTTTGTAAAAGATTCAAAATAGTCAAAAGTTGTTATAATTCTTAAAATTTTGTATATAAAACTAGAATTTAGATAAACCAATCTGTAAAGGTTTGAAATTTGGTCATTTTGTGTCAAAACCTGTAAAACTGCAACAGGGAAGGAATTTACAGTTTAGTTAATAAAAATTATACTTAAGTATGTGAGTTATGTGACTAATATGTTTTTACTTAACTGACACAAGTACATACCTAACATATCAATAAATATATTTGAAATTATTGATAGTTATATTAATTAACAACTAACCTTGAACTTAAAATGACTATAATGTACTACTCTTAAGGTACCTACAATAATTTTTGTAGGTATACAAATATAATATATTGAATTTATTGATACTAATATATACCAGGGATTGCTAAAATGATAAGAACATGACCTTTAAAAATGTATTAAAATCATCCTTAAAATAATATAATTGTTTTTATCAATTGCTCAATTATTATTAATTATCTTTATCGTATAAAAACACTTTATTATTAAGTATGTAGGTGAACTTGTGATAACTTAAACAACATTTGATTGATCTTAGTGTTTAATTGTACGCTATTGTTTATTAAGAATTTAATTTTCGAAAATTTCTGAAATTTTTTTTACTCTAGATCCAATTATTGCTATCAAAAATCAACTTTAAAGTTGAAAATTTAACCATTTTCATTTTATTACCTACTCCAAAGGGTAATAGCTAACACATAATAAAAAAAAATAAAATACGTTGTTAAAGCAATATTAATTCTTCAGTCAACTCAGAATCTAAAAATAACACAGGAAAAACACTTGGCGAGCATAGTACACGGATCTATAATATAAATATATATAAATATATTATAGTACATTATAGTATAATACTGCTGGTACTTGGTAAGTGATCATTGTTTATAAATTTATAGTTATTAAACAACATAATATAACTCATAAGAACAAATTTTTAATATTTTGATAATTTTTAAGCAAAACTATATGATAAATATTTGACTAACATTATATCTACTAGTCGATATACATTACTATACCTATATAGGTAAATGAAAGTTATCGCAGAATTTTCGTATTAAATCATAACATTATCCTAATTAACTTAATTGTTCCAGAAGAAAATAATAATGATTACGTAAAATACTTTTGTAAAAGTATTTTTCTATCATTATATATATTATATGTAATAGATGACTATACTAATTTATATTTTGGAAAAGTAGTCAGATTATAAATACCTATAAATTATGACGATAGTATACGTGTTTATTTATACGTGCTTAGCGCCTATTTAACAATAAATATTAACTATATCTTAGATTTTGGTAGGATTGATTTATTTTTTTTTAATATTTATTTTTAAATAACAATATACTATGCTATATTATAAAAGTATTTTAACTGCCGTTTAATTTTTATGAATATAGTCATAAAAATACAGCCAGACGACCCGTGCTAGAAAATGTATTAATAATATAATTTGTGTAACTCATGACTTAACGAGTAAAATGTAAAGATATTTTTGGAAATATTAGAAGTACAAAGTATTTCATCAGCGTGTTTTAAAATTTTTGAGTGTGATAAACGATTTTATCTATAATAAGTACCTATAATATTCGTAAGTGTTAAATTATAATAAAAATATAATACTTTATTTTAGAAGATTACTTACCTAGCTTTTTATTTGTTGGCAAAATGGATTGCCGGGAATTGTGATATTATAGAAAAAAATCTGTAAGACCCTACATAAAATAGTAAAATCTGTCTTATCAGACTTAATAAAACTATTAGATTTTTCATATGAATAAATGTTACCTAATAAATTGATAGTAATTATATTTATGCATGAAATAATCCGATTAATGGTTAGATACCTAAAATTATATTTACGTATGTCTATTGTCTATGAATGTTAAAAACTTTTTTAAATTGTTATTATTTAGTAAACAAATGATTTAATTCTTAATTTCATAATTCCTAAATTTTGTATTATCCATAAAATCAATATTACCTATATGTACAATTACATTTATATATTGTCGTCATTATACATAAATATACTTAACTGCGCGTAACATCAATATTTATTATACTTAAATCTTTTTTTTTGTTTTAAATTTTTTTTTTTTTAAATGTACTATTGTGTAAAAACAAACAAACCAAAACATGTTTTAGTGAAATATATATTTTATTTATTATTATTTCATTCAAAGCAACAAATTAGTATCTAAAAATTAAAACGATTAAATAATTCATGGAATAACGATCTTTAGACATACAAATTTGAAATTGCATAAAGGCAATTGAACTTAAGCAACTTATCAAATCATGATTATACATATATGGTATTTAATTTGATATAAATTAGTTTATTTGCGTAAGATAAATTTAATTATGATGATTATTGCAGGAAATCTATGTGTAATCAATTAAAACTAAAACCAAAAAGAAAAATAATATGTGATGCCTTATTAAAGAGGGAGAAAACAATTTAGAATAAAATTACAAATGATAAAAAATATACCAGCATAATGTGAAAAAAAATAATATTGTGTAAAAACATAATATCATTTGTTATTATTATTATTATTGTTTTTAATGTATAGGTAATTAATTTAATAAATATTCTACTCTTTAACCCTAAAAAACTACGAATTTTAAATCATTAACTACAGCAATTAGATTACTCCGTATAGGTACATCAAAGTTTACCACTTTAAAATGAAAATGAAAACAATATTATATAATATCTTTAATTGTTTTTAAACAAATTAGACTAATATAGATACTATAGTATATTAATAAATTAAGTTAATTTTTTTTTATAATTTTTATAGTATGAAACATAATTATACTCGTCGTCTTTTCAAATAAACATAATTTGTAAATTTGTCAATTAATGACTATGTGCACTGAGCATTATAAATCAATAATATTAGTTCAAATTAACTTAGTGTAACTCTTATAGCAGATTACTACTAAACATTAAACATAATAAATGTATATAATAATATTCAATGTTCAAAAATGTATTAATAAATTACTATATTAGTTAACGTGCATTTCGTTTCAAAAATATGTATAATTGTATGGCTCAATCAAATTGTTCAAACTTTGAGTATGCTTATAAGTTATAAGTGTATATATATATATACTTATAAGTTATAAGTATATATATATATATGCTTATAATTTTAAGCATGCTTTTATTTATAAGTAAAAACAAATAAAAATTAAAATATTATTTGTATTTGTTGATTGTTATCCATTACATTTATAGTTTTAATTTTTTTCAGTATATTTTAAATTGTATTATATGTTTTTATACAAACCTATACACGTATATGTTTAGCCATTTAGGCATAGATTAGGTTAGGCTTTACAATTATTAAAATTATTTATACTTAGGTAGAGATAAAATAAATGGTAAAATTGCATAAAATATTAAATAAAGGTAAACGTATGTAGATTAATTTATGTTAGATTATGTACTTATTAAATGTAAACAGTTAATTTAGACTATGTCTTCACTAAGCTTGATAATGTATTTTTTTAAATTTATAAATAATACAAAAATGAGCTGTTGAGACTTAAAAAATAATTTTTGACTGTAATTTACAACACGATTGTATAGTAAAAATAAGTTTATATCATATTATACATAAATAATTTATATATTGTATATAAATAAGAAAAGATTGATAATCTCAATGACCGGGTGAAAAACAAACGGTCAAAAAAAGGTCAATCAATTTTTGACCGACCAACAAAGATATACTTCTATATTATAATGATATACTGGGTGATTTTTTTAGACAACAAAATCTCATCATACCGAAAAGTATAGTAGTTTTTTAAAATATTATTTTTACATAATTTTGATTAATTATAAAACAATATTTTTGAAAAATTTACACTTTCACTATTTTTCATAGTTATTATATTTATGTATTTTACTTTTTTTATATTTACTTACATTTTTATTTCACACTTAAAACAAAATATATTTTTAAGAATTTTGAAAGATTGTAAGTATTTATTGTTTTGATAAACAAAATAAATAACATTTTGTTAAGCTCTCCTATGGAATACAAGAGTAGCCACTTCACTCATCTAAACTTTAAATAGGTACTTATAAATTAAAATAGTTATAAAAAGTATTTTCAAAAATGAAAATACTTTTCGAAATAGTAAGTGTTTGTTATTAAAAGACTCAATTTTTTCATACTAATTTGTGCACATGATATCGAAAACTGATTTATTAATATAGTAATTAACAACAAATAATAATATTTATTATATTTAAATTAATATTTTGTAATGACAATTATTTTACAGCTAACTGAAAATTTCGTTTGAAATTCAATTTCTATATATCAACATTTCAGAAAAATATTTTGCTTAAGAATATGAAATTAAAAATTGTATAATCCCTTTCAAAAAGTTAACAACTTAAATAATTGAAACAAAAAATTATTAGAAAAAAATAGATTTTTTTTATTAATTCAAAATACTTTCAAAAACGTTATAGCAGTTGTTAAAATGATAAGTGTTTTTCGATAAAATAATTACCCTGTATGCATATTATACTGTAGTTAATCGTTAAAATGTACGTTTTACTATTGATTATTATTTATTATTATATTATTTTAATTTACTACCTATAATATTATATTATGCTTTATACTAGTGTATCCAATAAGAAGAGTACATAATATGCTGTAGTTATGTATCCCCCTCCCATGCAGCATATTTTATAGGGAGAGCGTATTAAATACTTTAACAATACAATAATAGCAAGTAGATAAAAAACAAATAAAATAATATTCATGTATTATTTTAGGTTTGTACTACAAAATGTTAATCTTGGCAATGTAAATCATACGTTTTTTACATTTGTTTGGGGAATTTTAACACTTATACGTTTTTAAAGAGTTTAACTCTAATATATACATATAGCATCTATATCCCTAATTCAAATTATTTAAGCTTTCTTGAGGTATTACTGCAATACTGCATTAATGCATCGGTGAACTCGTAGAGCGACAACACGCGTTATATTTCGTAGGTCCAAACGTGCCATTATTGTCGCCATCGTATATAATATACGTATTACTATTGTATTATGATTTATGACGCAAATGTCTAGGCAAGTTGCATCATATTATATTATATATAAATATTATTAAGTGCATTATTAATTAGAAATAAAAAATACTGAACCGACACATATAAAAGAACATTACTGATACCTACGCTTAATAATTCACATACTTGTATGCATTTATATTATATAGGTATCCTGCGGGGGCAATATAATATCTATTATGTATTTGATATTATAAATTAAATTATTACAAGCTAATAGAAAAAACGAAACTACGTGAATACCGGTTTTTAAAAGAAATAATTATACTAAAAAAAATTAATGTAAACAAAATTTAATTAAAATTTTATAATAATGATAAATTAAATTGCAAGTCTGTATCTATACATAGGTATTGATTATACTATTTATAATCAATAATAGTTTAGTAGTAATATGAAATGTTTAATAATTGTAACACTGACACAGTAACTGTGACTTATTTAAGAGGATTGATCAAAAATATGTATTAGGTATCTCTGGAAATTATTTTTTTTTGAAAAAAAATGTGTAATGTTTACTGTATTTTGTAATCCACAGTTATTGATGTTTTGAAAAATAAACATAAATAGGTATGTTTGTATTTATTAATTTTAGTGACATTAGATTGAAAAAATAAGGTTTTAATAAAAATGTTCTACTACATTGATTGAATTGTAAGTGACATTATCGAAAAAGTAAGCTTTAGGTCATTAATCTAAAATACAAAGCAAATAATATTGAGAATTTGTTTTAGTTATCACTCATCACCATCTAAAAGAATATTGTAAATAGGTATGCCATCGAATCACACGATTCACGTCAAACACTCGTATTAGGTATATTATAATATTTTGAAAATCTAGGGCTCAGAACTATTTATCAATAATATATAATTTATAGATCATATTTAAAAAAAATATATATTGCATGAAACATTTGTGTGGTCTATATGCATAATATGTATAAATATTATTATCATATACATATCATAATATGTAACATATCAACATAATATAATATTACGGAATGCGTCGTACAAAATATTGTTTTAGTCGTATAATAATATATAATAGCATAAGATTATATTATAATATCATATTATTATTGTTATTACGTACTGGCAGTGTGCAGGAGTACGGTGCAAACGTACAAGGTCGTCTTTGGCGGATCGTACAACATTTTGCTGTCTCGTGTCCGTCCGTGTGCGTCTTCGTGGCCCGGTCTTATAAAAATAATATTGCGAAGTCGCCTCGAATTGAATTAAATTTCGATGACCGCAATCTGTCTATTTCACGTTCACACAAGTCACCTCCGTCGACGTGGATATTATATCACAGAAAAACACAGATGTAATATGTGTTGTATTATTATTGTAACTGTCGATGTTTGTTGTTGTTGTTGGTGCTGTTTATGTTGCTGTGATGCGAGTACCTACGTTGCAGACGGACTGGTTCGGAATACTGTGCAGCACGGCTACATTAGACCTTCGAGACGGCGTAAGTTAGTATTTGCACGACTGCTCGTCAGGATCGACAAAACCGAAAGAAAAGATAATTATTATAGGTGGCGATGGTACACTACTAAATTTCTTGAAAACTGCCGCCAAGTTGAAAAAATATATAATATATACAGTCGGGCCGAAGGGAAGAGAGCTAAATTTCTCCCACCAGCCGCGCGCGCGGCACGCGCTTAGCTGCAGCAGCTCTGTGGCCGGTCCACGGCGACATTCACGCGCATCAACGACCGCCTCTCCTCAATTGCATATCGTAGTAATAATCTCATTGAATAACCTCCTCGATATTTCATTTTAATATTTTACGTACCCATAAAATTATAGGCCCGCGGCAAATTGCTGCTGGCTCTTACAGTTATCCACGTATAAGCGTTAAGTAATAATATAATTAATAAATAATACCTAGGTATTAATGGTATATCTCATAAGTTTAGATCATATAAGCACACACACTCACACATCTATACATACATACATAAATACATATATATATCTAAATTATAAATATGTATTTTTGTTTAATAAATATTTGTTACCGTTTAAAATTTAATTATGCATATTATAGTATAATATATATTATAAATATATTATATAGGTATAGGTACTATAGTTGCAATCGACATCGTATGTAATTTTGCTGACTGCTGCAATATTATTTATATAATACAAGCTACTATAAGTAGATAACTTGTAAGTTGTAGGAGGTGGTTTTAAATAATTTGACTATTAATTATTATACAATCATTTTTTTCAGATAGGTAGTCAATATGTTATGTATAAAACTTGGCCCCGATTTAGATTCTAAATGGAACAATAAATTGATTGGTTTTACAATGATGTTTATTTTAACTTTTTTTTTATTTCTGCAATTACATTTTGCAATAATAAAAATGCTTTAATGTTCAGTGCCTGGCTGTTTTGATTTAGTTGGCACTTTTGGGAGAGGGTGTAGTAAAATTATCTTTAGTTAAAAACAAAATGAGTTACTTAATTTTCATGTTAACTTTTATATACACAATAATATAATTTAGAAAATATTTAACTATTAAGCTATTAGTGATAGACGATTGAAATATTGAACGTTTTTTTTTTAGCTTTTTTTCAAAACAGGTTGATAACATTTTGTTTAAAACTTGAAAATTTAATTTGAGGTTTTTAAAATGTATCAAAAATACAGTCACAAATTTTTTTTCGTAAACATTTAAAGTTGATATTTTAAAAAAATCCGTCAAATTGACGAAAATTTAAAAATTACTTTTAATACCAACTGACTATTAATGTTAAAGTGGAGAATTATCGATTATGTTCTAGCAGTATATTTTCTTTTATAGTTAGTTAACTTTAGTAAACAAAGTCCTGTAAAACATGCGAGGTTCTGAGCTTTGTTGTATGTGTAGTTTCTATCAATAAAATACAAGTGAACAGTGAAAAATCCTTATTGCGTTGTTTTATTGTTAGCCATGTATTTATCTATGGAAGAAATTATAAAAGTTTAGGCTTTATTGTTAAAAATCCATAAAATGCTTAGCGGAGTCATTCATTCATTATTTTTTCGACAACCTGTAACCGTTTCGCCACTATGTGCCGCCCGATTTACGACAATTTTTGGTCAAATTTTTCTTGCGTAGCCACCCGTAAATCTGTGAGTGCGAATATATTACATAACATAGTGATATACCATACTTTTATCATCATGTTAAGGTATTTTTGCGAAACGAGTCAACAACGATCTTCCAAATCACTTCAGAATTTTAACTCGAAGAAAAACATCGAAAAATGAAGGACTACTCACCGTACATACTATATATTATCAGCAGTCACTATGTAAGAGAGAGGGGGTAGGTCGATACTGTACCTTTTTGTGGTCTTCCCTATAAGTAATGTCCTTTTTATGCCAAAGTATAGTTTAGAACCATAGTAAAACTTTATGAAAATGACATGAAATGATATAGCATTGAATAGGCAGCTGAATAGACATCCTGACCAGTTAGTAAAAAAAGTCTTTTTCATGGCTACCTAAACAACAGGCTAGATGCTTCGAGAGAGGATGTTACTCATACATTCTTTGTAAGAATAGCAACGATTTCATACACTTCTACAGACTATGATGCTAATATGGAATTTATTTAATTTATGTATATAACGTACGTATTTATTATATTTCTCAGATATCTATTCGTAAATTTCATTTACCACATTAGTTATCTAAAAAACTATCAGACTTGGTTTTGAGAAATTAAGAGTTAACTAGAATTATAAAGTCACTTAATACAATCTTGATGATTATCGAAAGTATTCCCATTATCATGTCCGTTATAATTCTTATTTAAGTGTTGTCATCGGAACTATAAAATTCAATCCAAGAAAGCTCTTGCATACAACTTGTGTTTATTTTGTAAACTTATCTGTTAAAACTAACCATTAGCAGATCTTACAGACAGTGTGAATCTTATGGAGTGCCAAGTTCTGAGATTTTGGTAAATGCAAATTTATTTTCAAACTATTTTGAATCTGTCTACTCTTCTTTGTTTAACAATTCGATTAATCTCAATTTATCCTTTATACTCCCTTCTAACACATATTTTTGTTGATGTAAATAATGGATCTTTTTTTCTACATAGTATTTTCTTTAATTTTATCTGATAAGCAACATAATGTTTGACCCAAGTTTACAGTCGCTCTTAATTTTTATACATTTATAAATTGGAGCTTTTCTCTTAGTTTTTTTTTAGTTTTTTTAAATTTACGATAACTTGACACGGTTTTTTCAAATAAAATGCACAACTTAATATAATGGTAACATCCAGAATATAAAATTTACTACCTATTTATGAAGTACAAGATAAAAATATAAATGAAATATATGTCAATTAAACGACAAATATTTATTTATTAATAATTAGGTATATTGTAATATTTGTTGGCATACTTTACTCAATCATTTGTAAATCGTATAATTTATTGTATTATAAAATATATTTCGTTTTCTAAAATTGTATTAAAATATTATTACTTGTTAATATAATTTCTCAATAACCTTACTAAAAAATAAAAACCTTTTTTTTATTAAATAACCCATTCGTTGTTATGTATACGTATTTGGAAGGTTAAGATGTTCTTATCTTCAAACATTACAGTTCTTAATGTAATATTAGTAATCATAATAATTATTTAAATATACGACAATCTAATGAATTTATTTTGAGAGGTCAAATGTCTGGTTGTTAAAAAACTTTACAGGGGTCAAATGTCCACGATTCGTATAATAGAATACTAAGAATACTAAGAACACATACATACTCTATAAAAATTAAAATAGCGAATATTTGATTGGTTGTTTTTATTGTTAAATATAGTAGGTATATTGCAATATTATTTTAAAGACCAAACACTTAATGTTGTTTACAAAATCTGAATTGATCACTGTTGTTGCAAGTGGGCACTGATGATCAGACATTCCACTGATATTATAATAAATGAACGGTCTCCATAAGAATAATCATATGATTATTTATTGTATTTATTGTATGTAGCTATACTGTAAGTACCAACTTATAATATGCTGTAGTGTAGATTGTAGTGACTGTATAACAATAGTCTCTAGTTAATTTAATTTTACTGTTTTGTAGTATGTGAGCGTAATGAAGGGAACTGAGAAGACAAATCCTTGTAGAATCGTCATTTAATATTGTTCACGTAGTATATAGTTTTTAATTAATTTATCCAACATAAATAATTTAATAATAAGAAAAATTATAATATTATGTTATTATTCGTATAAACGAAAGGGTGATGTTGATATACTCTGAGTCGCAAATATTGTAACTAACTTAGATATGTCTGTAGTTCTGTACTCTATAACCACTGACCAGTCACACATGTAACCTATAAGTTAAAATGTAACCTCAGCGGAATCCATAATTGCAAACTATATTACCTTACAACGACTGAACAACCCATAAAATCAATAAAAATATTTATGAACTTGTTGTTGAAAATTAAATTGAGTTAGGTTATAAGGTCAATTAATTCAAGTATTTTCATATTTTATTATATATTATTTAAAATAAGTTAACACAAACTAATCATTTATACACATTTATTTCAACAACAACATTATATTTTCTTAAAATAAAAAATAATTATAATAAAATTCACAAACAATACAATTTTAAATTAATTCCACTTTAGGCCTAAATTTTCAATATTAACGACGGTCTAGTATTTCGTACTATAATTTAACATAATTATAATAAACAGCCTACCACTTAAGTTGATTTAAAACAACAAAATATTTTATTTTATGTACATTTTTAATACATATTTTATAGTATTTTTAAGTTTAACATCGCTTTGGCACCAATCATAATAGTACAATGTACAATACATAATATAGGTATATAATATATATTACATTTAAATAAAAATAAATAAATTTGCATTATATAATTTTAAAATTGTGTATGGTTTTAATGAAATTTCAATATTCTATAGATTATGAGATGAAAATTCGGTACATGAGTGGGTGATCGAATTAATTAAAGATCTAAAAATTGTAAACATTTCCTAGTTATTGGCGTATAAACAAACTTTTTATTTAATAATAATCAAATGTTTTAACAGTTTTACTATAGTATTAAATAAAAAAAACTTAATGATCTTCACAATACTCTTGAAACTCATTTTATCATGATTACATTTTTTAGGCAAATATATGCATAACTAAATATATACCTATATATATTAATTTATTGTAAAATCGTTAACTATAACATGGAAGTATTCGATCGCAATTATTATTCAAATGTATTATGGCTTTATAATTGGCTTGAAATTACGATGTAGTTTTGATAAAATTTTTGTGTTTTTTTATTATATATATATTTTTAAGTAATAAATAAGGGTTAAAAGCAAACAAATTATCATAGAATTTTTATTGTTATATTTTTGGAGTCCAAAAAATCTTATTTTTTAAAACAAAATTATAAATATTTCATATTTTTATCTTAAAAATAACATAACCGTATAGAATTATAGACTACTATGTCAAGCATAATTTAATATTTAATAAGTACCACATATTTATATACTTTTATAAATATATTTTTTCTATAATTTGTGGATATTTGTCAGCCCAAAAAATTTGAAATGTAAACTTAGTGGTTTAAACAATAAATACATTTATTTTTATTATTTTGATTACTATTTACAATATTGAATCATAACAAACCAAATAGCTTAATAAACGATTTTTAATGATTCTCTAACGTTAAGCATTTTTATTATAAATAATTCAAAAATTATTTTTCTATTTTTGATGCGAATTTGGCTATTATTTATGTCTTCGATATGATTAATATTATCGTTTTTTCTAGTGGTATAGTCGTATTATAAATACAATTTCACAACCCTTAATTTTCGTCACAGTCTGTTATTGAATTACTTTATATTAATTATATTTTATACATTATTATAATTTGAAACTTATTAACTATAAAAAAAAAAAAAAAAAATAAGTAGGTAAATAAATATTGTTAAAGACCTGTGGCCTGTGATTGTATAGAGTTATATTAATATACTTATTGTTAAATTAAGTTCTTTGATATTATATTATTTATATTTTTGTTCACGTTAATATATTTCAACACAAATTAAAACAGATAAAATTTCCTTTTCTATTCATTTAAATTGCAAGCATGAAAATCACCCTTCCTTTAATGTATTATTATTCATACTGTTTTCTTGCTTTAAGGAGTAATTTTTTTTTCATGTATATTATTTGATGTATATTTTTTAATACTTTATGTAATAAAAATAAAATATATATTGAATTTATTTTATTTTTTTTTAAACCATTTTACTTAATTCGATAAATGCTGACAATAAGCGTACGTATATAATATATATTTTATTATTAGAACTTAATAATACAGTTTTTATTCATAACAATATAACAATTGGGCACCTACATGTTATTTCACTGAAATGATAGTGTTTTTACAATGGATTTAAATCTAGATATTGATAATTTGATATTATCATTGCGTTATCGTCTGCATATTAAAGGAAGACTTGTACAGTAGGTCGGTACTAATATAATTTATGATCACATAATCACATAATACTCATAAATTATACCAGAATTTAATTTTTTGTTTTATGGTAAAATTTATCGCCTCTCGCCTCTTATCAACATATGCATCGAAAACAATTTACAAATATATCTATGTTATAGTAAAACTTATTTAAGAGCCATCAAACATCGTAGATATATTATATATAATATATATTAGGTACTATTTAAGCGTTATACACCACAACTAATGACACCATTCAGACATTCATACCATAAAAAAGCATTGGATTTTTGGAAGTCTGCGAGACCGATGACTGTAAATTATGGTCGACATATTCTTGTTGTTGTTGCTGCTGTTGCATCTGCAGCCTTCCGCTTGATGAAACTCCTCTGGTGGGAGATGTCTGTTTGAATTGTGTCGCCGAATGCTCGTCAGACGGCTGAAATGCGTGTGGCGGTAACTGCGGTTGTGGTAACTGCTGCTGCTGAATGTTGGGCGACGGAGGCGGTGGTAACTGGTAATACCGAGTGGTTGATATCGCAGCCGTCTGAGTGCCGCGGGCAATAACAAATTGTTGGCCATGGTGTATTCTGGCATGACCATGTTGAACGATGTACTCATTAGGCGGGTGTCGGATTTGAACCTGTGGTTGCGGTGGGTGACCGATGACGTTGGCGGTAGCGGTGGACGCAGCCGCGGCTGCTGTGGTCAATAGGTGCACCTGAACCGGTCCGACCGTCTGGTATGGTACGCGGATGGTCTGCTGTTGTTGGCCATGAGTCACTCTGATGATGGACCGTTGTGATGCGGCCGGGTACGGTGGAGGGGCCCGTGGGTCACCCTGGATCCGAGCGCGAACAGCCGTCACTGCGGTTGCCGAATACCTGGGCACAAAGTCAGGTTGGACGTCGAGTGGCGGCGCCTGAAGAGCTGGGTCACCATAATAAGACCGAGGACGTTGCGGCGGCTGCGGGTTATTTTTTATGGTAATCTGCGCTGAGAATCCGGACCGGATGCCATGTACTTCCGGACGCCGGTTGAACCCGTAATCATCGTTCTCGTCATCTTCGTCCTCTGTCGCGGTTGTGGTGGCAGTGGCTGGCATATACCGCTTGCGGATCTTCTCCAGGCGGCCCGAGTCCTGTTGCACGAACGCCACAAGCTCTTCCTGTCTGTGTGTGCTGGGAGCTTGAGTGCCAGCCACCACGTCCGGTTGCGGACAATGTGATGGTTGCGATGCGCTTCCTGCTACTGATCCACCGGTGGCCGGATGCATGTTGCCTGTGACACATGCAGTCGCTAACGTAGACAGGAAGGGTTTGGCACCGGTTGCAGACCGAACAGCCGCTCTACTGCTGATAGCCGAGTGACCCTCACACAGGTCCAGCCCGTCAGCTTTGCCAGTAGGATCATTGTCAGCCGTCGATTGAACGGTTGATGGTGGCGATTGATCATATCGGCCGCCTCCACTACTACCACTACTCAATAATTCTGTGAGTTTTTTGTACGCCGGAGTAGCGACGGCCGCTGACGGCGTCACCGAATCACACTGCACCAATACAGTGTAAGCGGTCCCCTGATCTTGCATGGTACCCGATACCTTTTTGGTCGGGTCATCGGCGTCGTCGTCGCTATCACACGTCAGCCGTCGGATTTTCTCGATTAAAGATATCTCTTTGGAATCACCACCGTTCTTTTTTTTTACGATGTTCCGCCTTAAAGTACTTCGTTCGATAGTTCGCCTAATGAGGCTATTCGACGTTTCATCGTCATCGTCGTCGCTGTGCGGTTCGCTCTTGAATCCTCCGCCACTCAAGCCACCGTTCATCGACCGACTATCAAACGCTCTGAGCGACTCTTCCGTGATGAGATACTTGTTCAACAATCTTGCATCGTCCGTCTCCTTTATTCGGGTTGGTGGGCACACAAACTTTGTTGACGGAAATAACTGTCGAACTGCCGAGTTTGGGTTTCGGTTGTTGTACAGCACAGTATTGTTACCACATTTAATCATTACATACCCCTCATCCGGGGTAACAGCAGTGGTATCGGTAACGACTTTTGCATCTTCGGTTTTGCACGCACCGTCAACACTAGGAACGTCCATTGGCCTAGTTTCTTGCACAATTTGTCTCTCGGTAACTGTGGTCATGGTTATTGTTTCTACGATGCACCGTGGTTGCTGGCCTGTACTTGAATTTGTATCACAGACAGTGTTTGTTTTTGATAGCTGAAGGGCAGATGAGTTTGTCGGTGGCTGTTGTTGCTGCTGCTTCTGTTCGTCTTCTGCAAATATCATAAAAAATTGAGTTAAAATTGTAAAACATTACATATATACATAAGGTTATCGTTATATGTTGTGTTCAATATCAGACAAATCTACATACATCACCCCGGTCCCATCTGTTTATAATTTATTAAAAATTTTCTTTACCAATATTTATAATGTATAATTTGTATGATTTGTATGCTCATCATTCGATGACTTTTGCGTTTACTTAAAAACATTTTTTTTATATTAGATTAAACTTCAAGTACAATAAATTTATTTTGAAATATATTACATTATTATTTTGAAAATGCCATTAATACAGGAGTAATGAATTTTATTACTAAAATCTTTTTATTCAATTTTTCAATGACATTTCAGTGACATCTCACATTAATAGTAATAGTAAAAATAAATATTTAACTCATTTAAATGTTTTTCTTTAATATACTATATTATACAATTCTTATACACTAATACAATTTTTAGAATTATTTTTTATATCATAGTCAATTTAAATTATTTTATTATTTGTTTTATTTCACATTTCATACAGACGTATAGTACCTATATTATTTTTTCAAAAATAAATTGATTTTAATACTATACTAACGTATAGGTACCTACTAAATTATAATATATATTATATATTGCAAACATCAATATTAGTAGAATATTGACTATTTTTGATGTTGTTAAACAAAAATTAAATCTTTTTTTCTCATTTAAATGTTTTCATTAATCATTATTGCAATAATAATTATTGTGTACAATACCTATACACTGGTATATTTTTTATTATTTTATTGTTAATTTTATGAATTATGTTTTATGTCTGGGAATCAAAAAAAAAAAAAAATTTAAGTGACGAAAAAGTGCAATGTTTTTAGTTTCCTTAGCAACGTATTTTTTTACCAGGTGAAAACTAACATAGTTACATGTTCCCAAATACACATTCAAACATTTCCATGTTGGATATTTACAAACACAAAATTATATTTCGTACTTTTCTTATGATAAACTATTACTTATAATACATATTGATAAAAATAAATAAACTCTAAGATTAATAATATGTTTTATAGCCTGCCAGCTACCATACATGGCTTGAAGTTATAACTACTTCTGAGAATAAATATAAAAATACTTTTAATTTAGTAAAAAATTATTACTTAAAGTATTATTAAATATACGTCATTTGATCACGATCATTTTTTCGAGCGTCAATTTGACACGATCATTCAGACGCACGACGTTTGAACTCTTACGAAATTTTGTCATTCATGTATAGGAAATTTAGTTTTTAAATAATTTTGTTATATTTGTTTTAACATTGAAAGCAATAATTATAAATTTAAAATATACATTATAAGTATATACTTTTCACAACTTAAATATCATTTATTTATTAAAAGTAAAATAAAATTAAAATATAGGTTAGGTTACATACAAAAACAATACTATACTTAAACTTTATCCAAATAATTATTGCAATTATCAATAAGCGAAAATCAGTGGTGGGCCATGATTTTTTTTATAAACAGAGCTAATGTGAGACCAAGAATTATAAAGTAGGACCACAAAAAATGAGATTTAAATAAAAAATTTTAAAATATGTATAAAAAATATTTAATTGAAAAAATTATGCAATAATATAATATTATAGAAGTAAATTAATCTAAATTATATACAGACTGTAAAGTTAACAAAATACAAATACCATTATTTTCTGCTTATAAAAAATAAGAATATTATTATGTCTAAGGTTAGGCCAGTGGTAGTGCTACTGTTAGAACTAATCATTTTAGTTAGGGCCATGGCCCTACCTGGCCCGTCCCTAACGCCGCCACTGCGAAAAATTGATGTGCGGTAAAATGCAGCATACCTCAAAATAACGAGCGACGAAATCACCATGACAAAACAATGGTATAGGTACCAATATATATTTATTAATGTGTGAAACATTTTTAGATTATTTAAGAGCGTAGGAAGGGGGTATATTGAAAAAGATTACGTACATTATTCTCAATCTCTTATATAGACTTACTTGTTCAAATCATTTATTTTTATTTTTAAATTGTATAATTAACAAAGGTCCATAATGATTTTTGTATTATTTTGTAAAACTGAAATTAAAGTATAATTTTTTTTAAATATTTTTCTTATTTGTATACAATTGTTATGTGTCGGTGATTTATAAAAATGATATAAACAACATATTTTGTAGAAAAAAAGGAAAAGTATTAACCTTTCTGCTATATTGATAAAGTTAAATGTATCTCGTAATTTAATGGATATGTTAAATTTGAATTTAATAAAATATAATTGTTTAAAAAAAACGATCTTTAGCGGAAACGGCCTGTTGGCATATTATCAGAAAAATGCATATAGTAAAAATAACTAAAATCGTTATTTTTTTTTTTAAACATTAAGTTTTGTCTAAATTTTAATTTCAAATTACTATAAAAAAATAAAGTTAATATATTTTTTAGATTTTTTGGATACAATATAAAATATTTATGTGGAACCTTGTAGTCAATTTTCAGACTTTTTTACTCGGTAAAAATATTTTAATTAATAATAAAATAAATTCGAAAATTTAATTTTTCTATAAATAGCTTTAAAAAAGTAAAAATAATTTTAATAATAGACTATAAAGAGAAAATTATAAGGATATAATATAAAGAATATATATCGTTTATGAGCAATACCAAAAAAACAATATTGTTTCTATCTAAAATTATTTTTTCATCAAATTACCATTTTTTCTCTCCGCTTATTTTGAAAGATGCAAATAATTTTTTATTTTAGTATCTCAACAGTATCAACAAGATCATATACATAAAAACATAAACCACCCTCAAAAGTGTTTTTAGACAAATTAAAAAAAAAAAATACACATACATAATTGTAAAATCATTAAATTTATCTCTTCACTCAGATTTTAATGAAAAAATTTGTTGTTTTTAGAATAATTGTTTGATGGTTAGTATACCAAATAGTTCAACTTCACTTAGAATTAAAATTTTGTATTTTATTCAGAATTGTTTTTTATTGTAACAATGATTTATCATTGAATTTAAGTTAAACACATTTATTTAAGATACATATTATCAATAACGAGGACTTTTGACTGATAATTATAACGAATTGATACAATGCTGAAAAACGATTAAATTATTTACTAAGTTTAGAATGTTAAGATATATTGGACTGGATAAGACTATTATATTAACTTAGATAACGAAGAGTATGTGTAAAATGATATGACAGATAATGACGAGTCAACTAATTACACCATTACACTGATTAAATAAAAAATCATTAATCTATTAATTAATCGAAGAACGGATTAATAATTATTTTTAATTTAATTGATTTGTTCGTTTGTTTGATTTATTATTCGTAAATATAATTTTATTATATTAGCTGGTATTTTATTTAAAATAATAATTGTAAAACACTATTTGATTAAAATATTATAAATAATCAATAAAATTATTAGCAATTTTGTATTATTCTATAAATTATTATTTATTAATCACTATGAATAAATCATAATTTATTTATAAATGGCACAAAACTAAAATATTATGTTACTACATAAACTTGCATGTATAATATTTTAATACATAAATAAATTAATACTATCACTTAGGTACTTAAAATATTTATAATTTCATCAAGACAGATCGTTGATATTTAGTATCTCATTTCAAATTTAACAAAAAATTATCAAAATGATGAAATAATTAATGAATTGAAAATTATTTTCAAAAACACTAAAAATCACTTATCGGAAATGCGTAATTAAAATTTGTCAACCAAGATAATATTATTATTTATTACAATACGGCCCTCAGAATAGTTAAGACTAAAAAATAATTAAAACATAGTATGAGCTACTACTGATTACTAGTTCTATTTAAAAAAAAAAAATATGTAAAATAAATTTTCGAGAAAAAAAAATTGAATTTTTACTCAAAAAATGAAAACCTTTACGCGCCTAAAGTCCACTTATATTCGATATCCGTGGGCTAATTTAATAATTTCCCTTATTACCCGACTATTATTGAAAACCTACAACGATTTCTAAAGGGTAGGATATACCCTCAATAAATAATGTACATCATACATATCGTCGTTGACACGAAAAAACCACCTATTTACCAAATTTACAATTTTGAAATTTTGGTATCTCTGGATTCAAAAAAAATTGGCCGTCATAATGATAAAATTTCTAATTTGCTACCTACTATAAAATTTCACCTATATGATTACAAATTCGGTCAAAATTACTAGGAGGTGTTGTCACAGAATAATTCTGTGGTATTGTACAGTATAGTGTCGTGTATGACATTTGGTACATTGGAAATTTTTTTCATGTTAATAATAATTATATTAATGATAATATCAATAAAAATGAATATTAAATTGAACTTTATCTAGTAATTAGAAATTTGTTATTCGATGAATGCTTATTGCTTATTTTAGGTATTTTAAACTTTTATATTGTAATAAATCAATATTTTGTTTTAAATCAAAAAAGGGATATTACAAATCACTATTACTTGTCACTTTTATATAACGCAATACTTTAAAAATATTGATAATTAAAATGCTTTAAGCAAACATTTTTGTTTTATGCAATAATTATATTTTCATTGTAATTTGTTCTTGAAATAAAGAAGAAGTCTCAGTTGATCATTAAAATATTCTAAGTTATTTTATTTTTATAAAATTATTCAAAACTCTTTCATCCTAAGTGACATTTATCGCCATTGGAAAACTTCCCATGTAATAATTAAAAACTTTCTATATAAAATTGAAAATCTCCTATGTAATTTTAGAAAAAAAATGTTAACTAACAAAACCTCTCATATAATAAAATATTACCAATTTATATAATAAATTCATAACTATTAAGTTTTTACTTTAATTTTTTTTCGAAATAATTTATTACATAGTTTTATAATTATAACATTTATTTACGTTTATCATTCATAATTTTTGATTTTTAAAACGTTTTTTATGTCTCCCGAAAAATCAGGTTTTAGTCATAGGAGGTTTTTTCGTGTCAGTAACGATACATTATTTTTATTGCACAGAGTTAATATTGAAATATTTTACCATAATTCATAATCACTTTTCACTTATGCGTATTAGAAACTAATTCTATAAATTTACTCACTCTTATTGTCTTATAAATTATATTATTTTTTTATAGTTGTATTTCAACTATTCTTATATATTTTCACATTTAAACATTTTTTTAGTAGTTTTTATATTGAATTTTTGTATAATGTGAATAATATTATATTTCTAATAAAAATTTTGAATAATAAGGTAATATAATAATTTACACAAAATCGGATTAATGTTTACTGTTCATAATATACAAAATAATAAAAATTATACTTACTACATGCCCGGGGTAAGGACGAAAATTCATGACGAACTTTTTGACTATTATCATCGAGGTAGGAAGTTGCGTTGACATTGGAATTATATGGCATAGCGACATGCGTATCGCTAGAATTGTCCATCACATCCGAACCATATCTTGTAGCTAAATCATCATCTGCTACAATATATTTCGATATTAATTATTTGTTTTATATGATTCAATTTTTAATGTTTTAAATCATTTAAACAATATAATTCATTAATTATTATAATGTCATTTATTCTGTTTTTAAACTAAGAAAGTAATAATTTATAGAGTTATAACCTATAATAATCATTATAGATAGGTATTTATTTAAAATAATATATTTTATAACTAAAAATTATAAAATAAAAAATTAGTTTTTGTTTAAAAATATTTCATTGATATTTAAAAAAATTCACACCAGATACAAATAATCGTTATTACTAATTTATGCATTATACGTATCATTTTCAATATTTTACTTAAACAGTTAAAAAATTTATTTTAATGTAAAACTTTTTATTATTTATTTATAATTATAAATCTATTTATATAATATAATATTATAATAATTTTATCACTCTAATTTGTGTTCAAAGTTGCAAACGTATTAATTATAGGGTTATGCAATGTCTATATTTGTAGGTATTTTTAAATCAAATAGATTTATAAATATTCTATATTTCTTCTTTATATAGTTATGATAGTAAATTTAAAGCGTGTTTATTGGTTTTTTTTTTTTTTTTATCAAATGCTTAGTACAATTATCGGCTACCACTGTGGTTAATTAATTAAAAACGGGAACATTTAAATTGAATGCGCTATTTAGTGAGTAAATATGTTAAAGATAATGTATAACCAATGTTAAATCTTCATAATCTAAAATATAAGTTCAAATTAAAAATATTTTATTAATTGTTTACCGTGGATATCTAAATTATTAATAGATAACTAACTTAATACCTATTTATGTTTTTATTTTAATGCTATTTAAAAACCATATTTGCACAGAAAATTTCTAATTCACATATCAAGTACAATTTTTGAATATACTATCAAATTTACTGATTTAAAAAAAAAAATTGTAAAAAAAAAAACATTTAAACATATTTAATAATTAATATTTAAGAAATGGAAGGTTTATGTTTAAAATAATCCAATACAAAAAGTCAATTGAGAATAACTAGAATAAAAAAAATCGATCAAAATGAATAAGAAAATAAGAAAATAAATTCTTTGCAGCTATAAATTATTATTATTAATAATAATTAAATTATTTATTTAGGGATAATTTGTAAAAACGATGTAGATGCAATTTAAAAAACTAAAATGAGGCATGAATTATTTTAATAAAATACATATTATTGTGAGTTTACTCGGGTTGGGATTTAATTTCATAAACAATATTTTAATTACAAATTTATTTTGAAATAAAAAAAAAAAATTGAAGTAATTGTCTTCAGAATTTAGATATTTTTCAATAGCCGAAGACAAAATATCTAAAAAATAATAAATTAACACTAATATTTTTATTATAATCTTTGTTTTAAATAAGGTCACAATATTAATAATTATAGTGATTCGAATTTTGTTGAATGTACAAGTATTTTAGTGCTTTATTAGATACATATTTAAAATCCGTGTTAAATTAATGTGTGACTTATAATTATAATGAAAAAAATTGTAGCCTCGGTTAATAACTATTGGTTACTGCATAGTTACCATATTTCAGATGGTCTAGAGACGGCGGCACATGCCTGGGACAGCCGTCCTTGTATCCATCAGGTGGACTGAGCGTGGCTGGCTGTTCTTCGTACGGGTCGAGCGGTGGCATGCCACGGCCATCGTCATCGTCAAGCCACGGCTGAAAACACGATTCGTCGCCACAGCTGCACGGCTGCTGTGACCAAAAATCAAAGTCCTCTTCGTCAAACTCGCAGTCATCGTCCCGGATGACAATTACGTAGTCCGACTCGAAGAACACGTTCAAGCTTTCGTTGAACTGCACGTGCCGTTTGTGCTTGCTGGACTTTGCTGCCTTGGAGCTGCCACTTGTCGCTGTGCGTTTCAGTGCCGATTTCTTAGGTCTCGGCTCGCCTGCACCGTTACATAGTTGCTGCTGCTGTTGCAGTTCGTCTGTGCCAGACGGTGGCCGCGGCGGCTCGTCTTTCTTCTTCTTCTGTTTCATGACTTAACGACGGTGGTCGTCAATCGGTCTTCAAATTCACATTATCCATGATGTCGAATCCGTCAAACCGATCAACAGTCACCGCAGTCTCTGTCGCCGTCGCCGTCGTCGTTTTTGTTGTCGCCACCGCTAGCACCTCCACCGACCTCGAAGCTGTTGTCGCCGTCACCGCCGCCGCCGCCGTTGTCGTCGTTTTCGATTTCGCTACCGTCCCGCCAATACCCAAACGCCTGGTCGATGACGATACACCGCGGAAAATCAGCGACTACAGTCACAGTCAAAGTGCAAGCATCGGATCGTCCGCACATTCAACGAGCAACGGCGGACTGAGGGATGCAACGACGATAAAATCAACCCAAAATATAGACACTCGTAATCCGCGACGGTGTTCTCGACGACAACGACGGCAACGTGATATAATGACGACGGTTAGTCAAAATATATATTTATGATAATACAATATAATTTCCGATGTGTGTGTGTGTGTGTGCGGGGCGCGTGTTTGCGTGCGTGTGTGTGAGTGTGTATGTGTGTGAGTATGTGTATGTGTGTGTGCAAGTTAGTATTTTTAGGTGTTTTTCGGGCACAGGATCGCGGCGAACATGAATGAGCGGCAGACTGCGCGTTTCGTCGGGAAACGACTCGGCGGCAAATCAGATGGCGTACAGGTCGATAATGCCGAGCACTCTAGTTACGGGCGCCGCAATTCCCCCTTCCTACCCCCGACGTGACTACTACCCAACCCTTATACGTGGGATCGCGCGCGCATGTAAGCAGAGCGTACGCAGGACACCAGCAATCCTCCGCGCCACCTGCCGATCATACTATGTACATTAGTATCGTATAATAACATTATGCGCGTGCGACACACCGATACGATGACGGCTGCTCCGCGACCCAATCGCCGTAAGCTCATGACAAAATATGACGTTATAAATCAACATCATAATATCATTATCATTATCATTAATATAATGCCACGATGATAACGTGATACGTTTGTTGTACTTACCGCGAGTTTCTTGATTATATAAGGTCTACGTAAAGAGACGCCAATAAAATCAAAACTTGACTACCTACATATTATTATTATTTATTATTATAGTGTTCGTGTTTGTATAAATTCTTGGCAATCCAAATCATTTGATTGGAAAGTTAAATCAACGTTTAGCATTGAATATAAATATGTATCCGACCACAGAAGTGAACCAGCATTATAGATATCGTATTCTTTCATTGCGATGCATTTCAGCTCTAGAACGTCACTTCAGGATTCAGCAAGGATTTTATTATCAGTCTAATATATTAAAATAAAACATATATTCTAATTATTGAGTTATTACTTATATGATATACGTAATTGCAAACTGTACAACAGGAGGTATATAGTGATGCCGTGTAAATTCCTATTTATCATCACTGATTAACGATTACTCGTATGACCGTATAATAATCGTAAGTATTTAAAGCAATGTATATGAAATAATATATATGCATACGATTTAATAATTTGTCACAAGCTTATAAGTTATGATAAATCCTCCAACTTTCCAAGTCTATAACAATATTACATGTCTTCAAATACCTTTTCTATTACACTATAACATAACAACTTTATCCGTGGATAGTCGTCGTTTTTTATATTTCTGAAAAAAAAAAACATTAAATTATTATTATAATATCTACACAGATTTTTAACAGTTCTTTGGATTGTTTCGACCATACATCAAAATATATTGGTCAAAAATTATACCCGATTGTATAATAATTATTTTATTTTCTCTAACCAATGGCCATCTTATAAAAACAAAAAATATTCGATTTTCATTTGCTGAAAACAAAATACATGTGTGAGTATATTTTTAAAATATTTTTTTATTACACATCTAAAGCATTATAAAACCAAAATTCCCAATTTCAATTTCATACTTTTATCGTTTTTAAAAGTTTACAACCAATCAGTAAAGGGTATTTTAATTTTATATATCTATGTACAGATAAAATGTATAAGTATGAGCCATGTTCTACAGTTTTCAAGTCAATAATTACGAGTAATTAATAATAATATATTCTTAAAAATTACCAAAATAGCTGGAATGTTTTAAAATATAATGACTAACCTGAATCATCTCAGACATTTTTATGAATCATCATTAAAGTATATTCTTTTATTGTTTATGGTTTATAAGAAAAATCAAATATATAATATATTTAAACTCTAAGGCTAATAAGTACGAATCAATATGATTTAATCTTGTTTTAAAATAGATAGAGTTATTGTTATTTTTAAAAAAAAATGATTTTAAAATAAAACAAACTATAGATCTTTTAGTACTTATAAGTTATAAGTATAATAAATATTGATAATTATTATTAATTTAGATTTAAAAAACATAATTACAAATCAAATCATTGAAAACGTGTATTTAACTATAATATTATGAAAATGTGTTATATTTTTTCTACCAACTATACAAACATAAAATAAATATAAATTTACCAAGAACGTGCTCTGAAGCGAACAAAAAATAAGAGGTTCAAGAAAAGGCACATTACATGAGTATATAAATATTTAATCATATTGATTAAATAAATTCATCCAAACAATATTTATGAGTCAAGTATACAAGCTTGATAAAATTTATATTATTGCGATAACAAAAAAATTATGTTCCTATTAATCGATCACAATAAAAAACATAATTTTTAAATATTAATAAAAAAGAAAGTAAATAATTTTAATATAAATACTGATTTAATATTTTTATTACTAAATATATATATATATATATAATGTATAGTATATAAATTATAATAATTCATTTTAGTAGCAATTATGGTACTACATTACTGTTATTAAATCTGTAATATGTTTTGAATAATTATATTTTAATATTCATGTAAATTTAAATTAATTAATAATATATAATAAATTAAAATGTATGCATATTATTATAACTAATATGTAACTAAAAAAGGTAATAATAAATAATGATATTTAATTTTAGGTGATATGAATATAAAATAAATATATGATGTCTAAATTTGAAAATCTAAAAAAAGCAAATTTTAAATCTTTATAAAATTAATAACACAAATAATCCCTATCTATATTGATAGGTTTTTATCTGATTATTCTATAATTTCAATTATTATTATCAACTATAAAAACTATTTACTTTAAATTATAATTTCATTACTGTATCAACTTTTAGGTTTTAATAAGTGTATTTTTTTATGATGAAAATATTTTGAAATTAATATACTGAAAATATAAGAAATATTCTAAAGTATGATTACTGAAAAAATAAACCTTTGAATAAATTATTTATTAATAATTTGTTTTCTAGATGTTTAACTCCAAGACCATACATTATACATTTTATACATTATCTTATTAATATGCATTAGGTCAAACCATAAAATATAAATGAATTATCAAATTATAAAAAATTATTACTATGTATTAGCTCGTAATTTTTTAAAAATATGAGTATAATTTCATGTACTTAATACTATTGTTATAAACACTAAAACAATGCGTCAAGAAAAGTACTGTCCTATAAAAAATAGTAGATATGTTTGTTCACCATAAATATACATGGCGTACTATTTTAATAAAAAAAAACTTGTTTCATTTTCCAATTTCCATAAACAATACATACATTATTATTTTTATTACTTATTAGTTACTATACTATAATAGAGTACTTTTAATAGTTATGGGAACACATTTTATAACAAGAAATCTTTTTTATTTTTCTCTAAATGTAATAATAGCTCAAATAATTATACGGTTCATTGTTAATTTGATTACTATAGTAAAATTATATTATAAAAACTATCAATTTTTAATAAGTGATTGGAGAAAGAATCTGGTTGAAGGTCAATAAATTAAGCTATGTACTTACTATACAATGTATACATAATTATTATACGTTATGAATCATTTAGTTAAAGATAAATTACAACATTTTTATTTAAATTTTAAGAGAATAAATGGATAATGAATAAATATAAAAGAATCAAATAAAATTTTATTAAATAACAATATATTATTATTTTAACGTATTATACAGAGAGTTTAAAATAGCAAAAGTAAATATATTGTAAGCTCTATTGGGTATTCCAACACTAAAAACTAATAAACTTTGATACACACTTAGAAAACTCCGTACTTTGTACCTTTACACTATACGTCAATACCTATTGTTCATAAACTTAGAAGAATTAACTAGAACAAACATAGTTACAAAAGTATCTAACTAAAATTCATAACATATAGACGACATCGCACACAATTAAAATACAACACGTAACAAATAACATACAAAAATTATCTAAAATAAGTCACAAATAACATGGCGGTAACACACTAAACAACAGCTAGTCAATAATCCTGATTTGAAAAACCGTAAGAATAAAATTAATAAATGCTGTAATTCATAAGCGCAAAATAGGACCTAAACGTAACACAAAAGTATAAAAATAAAAATCCTATAAGCGTAAAAAATAATACATTTTTTAAGTACCTAGTCTAATCTAGGCTTTTTTTTCTATGTACATGTTTCATGTTTTTATACCTAAAGATTACTTTAGAGTAGTGATTCGTAGTTGTTCGTCCATTTAATTGTATTTAAGTCAACTTTAACTTGATATTCTTTAAGTACTTCAATAAAATTATAAATTTAACTTGCAAATGACGGCAATATGGCTCTAAGTCATTGGTTACGAGCCCTCTGCTCGTTTAAAGGTGGCTCAGCCCACAGGAATAGTGGATATCAATAGATATCATATCTGTATCGTTTTAAATAAATTTTATTAAAATATAATCAAAAGATGCTGTTGCTTTTTTTTATTTTCAGAACTTTGAGAATAATAGATAGTAATTAATAAAATTCATCAGTTATTTTAATAGAAAGCAAAAAAGTCAATCCAAAAAAATACTATAACCAATGTAAAATTTAAGATTCAGTTTTTCAATTTTAAAACTCAATATTTTATTTTTTCCGTACACCAAGATTATCCAAGATAAAACTAGCAACATTTAATTTATGAATTTGAAAAAATACTCAAAACCTCACTATGAAGAGAGTGAAGACAATTCAAAATTCCAAATTACCATTTGAAATTAAAATTTTCTGATACACAATTTTTTATATAAAATGCCACATTGTTTCATAATAATCAGTTGTTTTGAATAGTAACAAACAATACACTACTTGAACGTATATTAATCTATGTAAGACATCATTAAATTGTATTAAGTTATTCAAAATAAGCGGTACAAACATTATATACATATGCACTATTACCAGAATAGTATCACTGATATTGAGTAAATATTTTAAATTACTGTTTGTCTTAAAAATTAAAAGTAATATCGCATTTGGACAATTCGTCTACATGGGAAAATATTTTGTTTCGATATATAGTTAAAGCTATTAATTTTTAATTGTTGGACGAATTCGATTAATGTAGTAGGTGCTATTAGAATTATTTTCCACCATTATCTATACCATCATACTATAGATTTTCTTATAATAGACATATCATCATGTGATGGATATTCTGTATTTTAACCATCGTTGTTCAAGACGAATAATTTAATTTAATTGCTCCGAAATACATTTAGTCGTTTTTCATTTAATATACTACTACAAACCATTTGCCACTAAATAAATCCCGATTTACTACAGTATTATGAATATGAAATAAATTTTCCGTCAAAATACTTGATATTTTAAAATTAGTTTGAATAATTATTGAAGTATATTGACTTTTGATATTTCTCTGTACAGTAAGTACATTGTTAAAATATAACACCGTTAGCCAATACTCGCTGTTGTCTTTATTTAAAATGGTTATACACAATTCACTGAACGCCTTTATTTGTTTAAGTTAGTATAAATGACCTTTTAACAATTAAATTTTAAATGCTTGTAATTTTGATTTTTTTGCGAATGCAGACTTAAGTGCACATGATTATAGCGTAAACACTAATACTAGAATAAATAGATACTTGAAAAACAATTCAATACATTTCATCCAAATTTTAAATTGAAACTTAAAGTGCAACGTGTACGATATTATATCAGGAAATAACATTTATTTTAGCGCTTTTATCTTACAAATAAGATACAAAAACACAAATCAGTATTTTGTGTTTAGGCTATCAAAAAAATTAACGATTAGCGCATTTTGGTGTATCACCGTTCAGAAATGGCAAACTTCTACTACCTAACTAACCTTAAAATAATTTTCATTTTTAATAATTAATACCTGATAGATAATGAATAGATGTGCTATTCTAATTTTAATAAGATTAGAACAAATTATAATTTCATTCTTATCCATTTTAATTGTAAACCATATAACCATGATTATATGCTTTATACCTACAAGTTGTATCATATTATGTCCAATTCAAGTAACTCTTTTTTTAAATTTATTTAATTAACTGCTTAATTATACTAAATGTTTTAAATGTTATGAATTAATAATAAATACAAATAAACATGATAAAATATTTTATTTATATTAGTTATTTCATATTTGGGTAGTATTCTAGAAAAATATCTTGAGATTAACGTGATTTAGACGTATTTTACCGATTTATAAATTGTGATGAAGAATTAATTTTATTATAATTAAATTAATATAAAAATTGTTGTATTGGTTAATTATTCATGTTGATATGTTGATAAGTTTGATAATCTCATGTCATTCGAATTTATACATTTTGCATAAACCCTAATGCTTTGAATCCTATTCTTGGGAATGAGTTATGCAGAATTATCAGTTTTTTAATTTTCATTTCGAAGCGGCAGCCATTACTGCGTATGCGTAAATTAGTAGTAGCCTTATAATTGCCATATACTTATAACAGGAGAGAACATTTTATTTTCAGATTACATTAAATGCACTGTCAACATTAAGCTACCTAGTTGTAATTTGTAACAATGAAATAAGAAAATTAAATATCAACATTTAAAAAATATAATTATGAAATCCATTATACTACTTATAATATATACCTAATATTTTTCATATCAATACTATATAACAAATTTAAATAAATAAATTAGTTGTATAGAATTGTAGGTACGTGTTTATAAAACTATAATCACCATGTTATTGAAATATAGGGCTAATCGTTAATGACCTTTGTATATTTTGAAGTCATGCTTTAAATTTAAATAAAAGGATTACCAACTGCATATTAAACATTATTATTGGCAGAATATTAGATATGTAAAACTTATACACAAAATATTACATTATAATAGATATTTATGACATTAAATTAACCGTTGTTCTGTTTTTTTAAATTATAACAGGTTTTTTTTTCATAAATACTTATAAATTCCATACCCTTAACTTCAGTAAAAACTAAAGTAGGATTTAAAAAAAAATTACATAACAATTTTGTACTATGCATTATCATTCAATTATCAATTATCACTAAATTAATAATTTAAATGCTCATTTTAATCATATTGTTTTGAAAATAGTAAGAATGTGTACAATAAAATGCACTACAAATATTGTACCACGGTAATTATACATAATATATTTGCTTAGAGGTTTTTTTCTTTTCAAATAGAAACATAGAGCTATGCTTTCAGAGATTTATGTATGTATTCAACATTCTATATTTGTATTATAGTAATTAAAATTTAAAAATATAAATTATTTAATGAATTTACTAAAATATATATTGTATATTTATTATATGTATCATAATTAATATTTTTGTCTTG
This sequence comes from Melanaphis sacchari, assembly GCF_002803265.2. NCBI lineage: Eukaryota > Metazoa > Arthropoda > Insecta > Hemiptera > Aphididae > Melanaphis > Melanaphis sacchari. The sequence continues at coordinate 6,117,391 of NW_020271042.1, forward strand.
TATATAAAATAAAGTCTTTAATAAAGTACTTTCACAATCATAAAATTTTTTCAAAAATAATTTATTTGTGCAAGTATTTGATATAAATATATACATAAATAGTTCAACATTCAACCCATTTACGTTCGAACCCATTTATCATAGCCCATTTTTTTCTCAAATCATATATGTGCCCAATTTAAAACAAGTAAAACACTAAATACAACCAACTATTTATTGGATAAAAATAAAATCTAAAATAATATCTTATTGTTATTTGTGTTAACCGATGTTATAAAATACCAATAAATAAAGATAATTTTATGATAAATTTATTAGTTTATAATTTGTGTGTCAATTTCGCAAATATGTTTATGTAGTGAATATTTTTAAGTAATAATGGAACTTAATATAACTATTTTCAGTAAAAAATAACGTTATTTTAAATGTCACATGAATAGAAATATTATTTTTGGAGAAAGTAGTTGACATAAAATAACTGTAATGTATAATATAATATCAAAATCGATAATTTAAAAACAAAAATAGCCGAAATTAAAAACATTTATAAATTATAACTATATAAGTTATATCCACTTATATTTATTGTAAACATTGTTTATAGATTGTATAATAAAAATATTTTATAAAAAAAAAAGAAAGTTATATATTAGTATTACTAGCCGAAAACTAAAGAAAGTTTAAAATTATTAAATATAAAATATATATATAATTTATATATATATATATATATATAAAATTATAGGTGTAAAAGAAAAGCATGTAAATACTTAACATATTTTTCCGAATTTTCTAACTACGTGGAAGGATGTAAATATCTACCATCAATTCTGCAGGCTAAACCTTCATCTGAATTATCACGCATTACAAATTATGTTAAATCATTTTATAAATACTTTAATTCTCGACTTTATTCACTTCACTCTTCAGGCTTCAACATACAGTTTTATGAAAAATTTTTAGTTAATTCAAGTGAATGATACCAAAATATAAAGACGAAAAACAATGAACAAAATGTGATAATAAAACGTGGAATTAATTATAATAATAAAAAAAATTAAATAATATATACTGTATACATTTCGAGGAATTGATTTAATAATTATATAATTATAATATCTGTAATGATCATATTATTGACGTTTATAATTTTGATAATGAATAATATGTAATTAGATATGTGTAACATTTATTATTTATTTTGATTTTATATAAACATGTATATGATTTTTCGATCATTGTATAAATTATTATTATGAATTTTATTAAAAATAATAAATGATCGCATATAGAATAATTAAAACATAAAACCGTTATTATTTCGAGAACGATTAACATTTTTCGAATTTTTTTTAAATTAAAACTGACATTTGCATACCAAAAAAATCGTATTGGGCTATAATCAGAGTGCTATTTTTTTATTTTTAGCGTTATATTTCCAGAACTCTCAGAGCACAAATGAACTACACATAAAAAAAATTTCGATTCACGTATATACATGAAAAACAAACAGAAACAACCAAATTAAAACTTATTTTTTATAAACTTACCAACATTTATTGTTTCAGATCACGATATTTGATACTAAATACTCAATTAAGTTTATACTATAATATAAAAAGTACACAATAATATTAAAATTATTTTGAACAATTTTATAGCCAATTATAACACTTTACCAAAAAAACTTCGTGAAAAATTTTTGTCTTTCAATAAATATTTGTAACCATAATTTCTATAGTAATTGATTTTGAAGTTTCAATTCATCAAAGAGCAAGAGAAATTTTTCTTGTTGTAAATATTGTTGGATGTCGTTTTCATCTTAGTCATTCGTGGTGGGTATACCTGTACAATTATTTACACTATTTAAATATTTAACTTTAGGTATTTATTTAAAATTTATTAATAGGTGGAAAAAAATTCAAACTGTATGCCTTGCACAAGAGTGCAAAAATAATGAATTAAACTCTATACATTACTCATGATTCCTTCCACCGTGTTTAAAATTCATCACCATGCATCGTCGGAACTAAACATGAAACTTATCACGTTTTCGAGGATTATAAAATTCGCACATAGGTAGGCGCAGATGTCCCTCGCCCAATGATCCTATATGTCGCAGTCATATACGACATATTCCACGTTGTATGATCTCGTTCAATTGGACCCGGCTGAATTTGACTTGTCAAAACGGTACAAGTGCCCGTTAAAGCAACCACGTACTGTGAGAATCTGGCTTAGATGTAAAGAAACATTGCATATTTCCTAATAAACCATAGTCTGATATCTAGAAGCAACCGGTTCGGCCATCTACCATTCAATATTTTTACCCATTGTGCTTACTATTATTGTTCATTAGCTGTGCTCTCTCGCTGTTTATCTGACCATTCCTCCGTAAATCTTAGGTCTCTCCTCGAATAAAAATGCTAAGGAGGCACGCTGGATATTAAGGCCATCGCGTCGTGTGATACTGTTATCTCACTACTATGGCACGTGAAATTTCTGTTGCAGGTGGCTTTTGGCATGCTAGCAGCACGATGTCTGCCTGCATTCTTCTTCCACTGAGATCACCATTGGCTGCGCTCTGTGCTTGAGTATCTTGACGAGCTTTAATAAGTCAAGTTTTTTGTACGTCTTACAGTTTTACACCTGCACCCGAAGCTGGGTTCGAGAAATACTGAGGCTGTACACTTCTGTATGTGTTTATGAAAGTTCATGGATTCCTTCTCTAGAATTGATCAGTCATCGACGCAGTTCTCCGCGGATTATAACTTAAACGTAAGGACGAGGTGAGACTCTAGCACTACCTACCTTACGAACGTTGGCTTGTTGCCAAAGTTGCACACGACCAGTTCAAGAGAAGTTAAAAGATCTCGAAAACGCTTTGTCCTTTCCGTCTTCCTTAGAGCTGCCTAAGGAGCTATCCTATTTATGATATTTTGGGTGGATGTCACGTGATATGACGGCAAGGTTAGGTTACCTACTTTCCTCTTTTATACATTTGAAAGCACCTACCATATGATAGACTCAAATTATAGATGAATAGGTATTGGAAATTGTTTAGCTTTTAACTCGAAATTATGAATGGCGCACTAAGTTAAAGACCATTGAAACATAGCTATAGGTTAAAATAAAAAAGAATCTTAATAGTAATAAACTTATCACACATAGCAATAGTTAGTATAATGGTTATGTTATAATCATAATATATAAATGACAAATTAATAAATAATTACAAAATTAATACATAATTGATAATTTAAGTAAACAAAAGTACCTATAATTATATAAATATAAGTATTATTTATGCGAGTTTCATAAAACATCCATACAATCAACATTACATTTGTCTTTCAATTATATGTAACACATTCGTCGAAATCCTTTAATTGCTATGATCATGTTTTTGTTCTATAGTTGTAATTTTTGTTATTATTACTTTACGTTTATGGCTTTTAACTCAAATACATTTATATACCTATAATTATAGTCAGTTGTCGTGTGTGAGTGCAGAAAAATATGAGATCGCAATTTTTATTAGAATATTATATATCTATATTTGAATTTATCACTTTTCTATTAGTAAATGGTATTTATCGATTTTAGTAAGTACCTAATTAAATTTTTATTTAATCACTAATCATCATGGATATTATGTAAAAAAAAATTAGTCCACCACGACGTCTCAAAATACATTGATATAGCGATCTTCTAACTTAATAAGACCGATATCAGATACCTAGCTGAAAACTCTTTAAAAAGGTTCTACACTAAATAGCTTGTATTTTTTTTTTTTTTTTTTGTATATTGTAAATGTTACATTATATTGAAAAAAAGATATTGTACTAATCCTTGGAAACCGTGTCGTGTGAATATATACAAATTAATACACATTTTTATTTTTTAAATTTGTTAACAATGTATATATTTTAATGACACGATAAAAACAACAAAATGAAGGTTTTTATATTATACTGGTTATTAGAACTACATATTAAGAAAATAATTTTAATACAATATTAAATATTTATATGATCTATATTTTTTAATAACTTTCATATTCTTTTATAACTATTCCTAATAACAAAACTGGGCAGCATAAAAATAACATTTATATATTTACACAAATTAGAATCTTAAAAGAAGTTTAAAAAGTGATCTAATTAATTATTAACGTTCATTATCATTAGAGACAGGAAATAAATAAACTATTAAAATAGATAAGTATGTGCACAGTGATGTAGTGTGTATACGTCACAATAGTCATTATATCATACAATTATTGTAGTAGATGGTTAAAAACAAAAAAAAGTATAAAAAATTATATTTTATACATAATATTAGTAGGTATTTTCACTATTCAGTATGCATTAAATTTATTCAAAATATGCTAAAATATACAATTTAAATACATTTGAAAAAATAATTATTTTAAATTAAAATACCTAAATACTAAACTTAAGTATATTAGATAGTATTATAGTATATATGGTATTATTTATTTTTATTTATTTATAAAATTGTTAACATTATTTACCATCAAGTTTTCTTATTAAGTAATATAAGATTGTAAACAGTAGTATGTTTTCATATTTACAATGTATTAGGGAATTATTTTTATCCTAATTCTCACAATAAAAATTAATGGTTATTTTTATTGTTCTAAATTATTTAGATATATTTTGCTTAAATTTTCTATTAAACCGATGACACCATTTTGCATCGTAAAATAAAACAAAACATAATAATTATTAATTACTATAATTACTAGCCAAAACCTTACTTCAATACTAAAAATAAATATCTATCTAAGTTTATGATAAAGATGTGCATAATTATCAAGTCTAGCCCTATTTATAATACAAGAATAACGATTTTTAATGACGAAAAAAATTGTTAGATCTCTTATGTTTACTTATTATTTACTAAGATACTTTAATTCTATTTATTAGGTCGTAGTACAGTAATTATTATGTTGGCTTTTGAGACACTTATTTAAAATAATAAATAAATCTAATTTAATAGTCGATATACATACAGATATATTTAGGCTATATTTATCTATAGCAGATCCTCATGACGTGTCTATACTCCATTTAAAAATGAACTAATTTCTTGCATTCAACTAATCGACCTTCATTTTACTCCGCTGATGTTTAATCACGATCTATGGAATATAAGTCACTTGTACCAGTTGTATCATACGTTATTCACATATACAGATAAGGTATACCTATTACCTACAATCTACATATATTTAAACACGATGAACGTCCCAGAAAAAATATAGACACTTTATTAAAAATAGTTGAGTAGTGCAGAAAAAATGACTCTGTCATTTTAAATTAGTATTATCTCGTAGCACGTACAAGACATCGATACATTTTCATGCTTAAAATCTAGTATGACCACTAGGACCTATATGTCGAGTTGTATGAACAACCATTAAGAATTTAATGAATATTCTAATAAATAAATAATGTATTCTTTTATTTTCATGCCATAAACTATTAACATACCTATATTATAGTCATCGGTCATATAAAATCAAAATAATAAATAACATGAAATGTAAGTATTTATGATCAATACATTAGATCAATGAAAATAATTATTACCTTTAAATCTGTATATAGATATATTTACATATTATCATAGGTAAAACTTCCAATATTTCAAATAATTATGTATATTATTCAAAAATGTTTAAAATTTATTATGATTTATGAATATTACGATTATAATAGATAATTAACGAGTTATTAGTAAATGGCCAACTGCAGTACAAATTTATACTTAGGAACTAGGATTAATTTTATCAGAAAACCATAGAGTAGTAGTACTTTACTACTTTATATAGAAAACCGGATCATTATCATTTATCAAATGTGGGCAACTGGTAATATATTATAATTTCTAACTTAGGTACTACAGCTATAGCATATATTACGTTCACGTACAAATGTACAATCAACCACCAATAAGTCAGTGGATTTTAAATTAATTGTTTATCTAGTTAATGTTCAGCTATCCTAAGCCAAGACATTCAGTGGCGGTAAAATGATTTTGTCATGTGGGAAAAGAGGTGTCTGATATTTTTAACACGAATTTTATCATTAAAGATATAATTTATGATTATGCCTAATATCAATTTTTAAATTATGGTAAATACAAACTTTATAAAATTATAAACATATTATAAAAGGACGCCACACCCCATGTGTTGTCTTGGTCAATAAGGGTATTGTTATTGAACATTCTCGATCATTATTCATCAAGCGAGGTATTTCTCGTATATTTTGTATAAACAACTAAATACTACTAATAATAATAGCCTACTTCCTAGATCAAAGATATGAGTCTATAAAAAAATAGATAATACTTTTAGAGTAAAAACAATAATTGTTTATATAATTCCTAAGTATTATTTCTACTTGTACTACAGTAGAGTTAATTAGCCAATTATGATATATAATTTTGTATTTTGATTATTACTTTAAGGTAGATTAGGACATTTATCTAAACCAAACCAATCAAACTTGAGTATGTACATAATGTATTTCTAAGAATACAATTTAGATAAATTTAAAAATTACAATAGGCAAAAATAGAAATATTTATTATAATAGTTACTAGTTATGGCTCATCAGCCAATTAATAAATATATAGCTATATTGATTTCATTAAGTTCATATTATTCGAACTCAACTTATATATATGTATATATTATCACTTATTAAATAATTTAATTTGAAACAAAGAAAATTTTACAGATAATATTAATCATTTTTATTATAATATAGTAAATTAATAATTATTAATTAAAATTATTTTTCTACACTATAGGTATTTAGTATTTAAATATTTCATAGTTAAATTTAAAACCACAATAAAATAATTAATAGGTAAATGGTTATATAACAATAATTTTTAAAACATAAAAATATTCTCATCTGACATTAGCTACTCCAAACAAGTTCAATCAGCGAAAAAATTTACCATTACTCATGAATCGTGATTAATTTTGCTGATTTAGTTCATGGTTGAAATAAGTTCACAAATTTTCCAATTGAATGTTATTTTTTATCTGTTTGTTATAATGCCTAAAAAGTAAATTTGATTTTCTCAACAATTTTTAAACTTTGATTTATAAATGTAGTCATGTTAGAAAAAAACTACAAAAAATCGATAATTTTTTTTATTTTTAACCTAATCGGGTATTTGCCATTTTAATTTCAGTGAATATTATTGTTGTAACAATGGAAACTAAAAATTAAATTTAAAAAAATGCTGTAATTAATTTAGAGTGACAAATAAAGGTTGACAAGTAGAGAGCCCATCCTTATTATTAGCTATCTATAAAATAATGAATCCGGTATCATTGTATCAATTACCTAAAAATAAAATAAAAATTTAATAATCAATATAATATTATTAACTTTAAATAATAATAAATTAAGACCATTTTTTTTCATTTTTTATAATTTTTTTTTTTAGATTCTTAACTTAACGATGAATATATTGATTTTACAATAATGTGTGTGTATATTTTTATTTATTTATTTATTTATTTTTTTTTTTTTTTTGAGTGTGTGCACGAGAGTAGTCAATAAAATGATTAAATTTTCACTTCAAGAGTGGTTTTAAACAGAAAATTAGATCTTATTCATATTTTAAAGAAATAAAATTAAAAAATTTCCCTCATTTTTTTTTTTTATAATTTATAACAAACAATAAAAAAAGGAAAGACGAAAACTTTTACGTAAATCCTATATTATTATTAAAATAATTGTTTTGTAACTATGGTCACCAAAATTTAGACAGTATTCGCTCAAAATCGTTTTTCATCGTATACAATAAAATATCAATAAATTATTAACTAATTGCTATAATTTATTTAATTGGTTACAAAATTTAGGAATTAAAATGTATTCAATTTTGAAATGATATTTTCTAAATAGGTTAAGTATTTTTTTAATTATTATCAACAAAGACTTAATTTCATTAAAAATAAATAAGTGAAATCATTTAAATCTATACAATACAGTAACATTTTTATTTGTGTAATTATTGTGTATAATATGTATGATTATATTTTAACTTAACTTCGCCATTTTTACATAAATACAATTTATATTTGATTTTGCTGATAATTTTGGTCAACTATATAGATTTTTTTTGTATGAGGTATTGAGGTGGGACATTTAATATTTAAAACTGAAAAATTGTTTCCATTTTTTAATCTAAGCTATCAGGATTAACACTAATCTATGGTCTACCATAATGGACAACCAACCCATTTTTAATTCAATGAATATTGTACTCGTTCATATCACAGAACACATTGAATATCTTCTATTTATATTCCATAATGTATATTATTAACTCGATTTCCTATAATTGCAGTTTCATTTAATAAAAATATTGATAATTTATTTTGACATTCTTCAGACATATTCCTTAGTGTTTTTATTTTATGAACGTTTAAACTAGCTGATATGTGAATCTTTTGGTTTTTATTCTAGAATAAATTAAAGAACTCATCTATTGTTCAACTAAAAGTGCATTAACATAAATATTCTCGTAGATGAAAGTATGCTCAGTTAATGTTAGTGGAAATGCAGAATAAAATTTTGTAAAATCAGATTGAACTTATTTAATGATAATATTGGATAAATAATCATTGTTACTTTCATATTTTAAGCCTTGCTCAATATTTAATAAAATTTTGGAGCACTTTATACCTATTTATATCTATCAACTTCAGAACATTGTTATGGACGTAAATTATAAAATTAAACTACATGGCAATGAAAGTAAATTGTGGTTTTGAATAAAATCATTATGGTTTAAAATAGGAATATTATTACTCAATTGTTTTTGAAGGAAAAAAAATGATATATTCTTTTTTATATAAACTTTCACTGTACTTGATTGGTCTTCTCCATTGTTGTGGCTCATCAGTTTTTGAAATTCTTCTTCGGGATTAACATATTATATAATAAGATCCGTTATGTGTTTACAAATGGATCGAGAACTTTTATTTAAGAATACAGGTGTTATATTAGTAAATACAAAATTTGAATTATGCTTTGCAAGCCATACTTAATTATTAAATTACTTATAAATTATTTTAATTTGCAAAAATATTTAATTAAGAAATTTTGAATTTTCTAGGTACTACCTAATTTAATTTTACCAGAAAACAATTTTTCAAATAGGTAAGAAGCGAATTAAATACACAGATTATGCAAGTGATTAAATCATTTTTAATTTAAATTCATCCATTTAATAATTTACCGACATGGCTATTATTTAATAAATTCATATTCATTGTACTCTTACAGTTAAAAAAAGCAATTAGTTTGCCGTTTTTCTCACGTTTTCTCAAATAACGCAGTAAAATACTTGCATTCTATCACTTATACTAGTAAAAATGTTTATCGCAAGACCACATTATTTTCTATCTCACGTACGCTGTCTATATCATAATATTATTTTTTGAAATTATATCAAACTAATGTAGTGTAAACAATTATTTTTTTAAGCTTTATAATCTTTTAATAAATACTGGTACGATTAATTAACATTTAATATATTAGTTTAATATAAAAAAAAGTAGTACTTAGCTCTACCTTGAGTAATTCAAACTTTAAAAACTTCAAACTGACAAAATTGATGTACCATTTCCTTTACTAAAAAAATTTATGGCGTTTTCAATGAAATCTCAATATATACTCAGTTAGCACAGTAATATTTTGAAAACGTTGAAAATTATCAACAGTTTTTTATTCAGTAGTGGGTACAACGTAATCTAGTTAATCTTTTCCTCACTTAAAAGAATCAAGTTTACTATAGGTATTAACTAAGTAATACTCGATTATACACTAATACAGTAATGTTCATCCGATTAAAAAGAAGATGCAAATAAATTGACATAAGCAATACAGTGGTTCTAGGTGCTAAACATAAGACTGTACCTACAAGTATCTAATCATATTTAGTAGGTACTGTAAATGACGATATTTTCGCGCGTATTCGAAATTTCGAAGAAACGGTAACAAACAGTAGAAAACATATTATTTTTAAAACCGGTCCAGTCAACACACTGGTCTAAAATAATATTAGTATAATCATACGCTATTCGTCGTCATATGTTGCGGTGTGCCCTCATTATCGCAATGATGACGGCGGTGGTAAGCCGGTCAATGGTTTTGTGGGTCAATAGACGACGGGTCCTACGCATGGAATGCACCACACCTCCTCTCTACAACCCGGTAACTGGTGCTCGCGAAAACCCGCTACCGCTCGAGGCATCCGGACGGATCGACACGCTATTAACGCTATAGCATCATGGTCGTAAACGCCGTCGACGTCGCTGCCGCAATCGCCACTGCCGTTGGTCAGTGTCTCTTAGATAGCCGTCACGCGCATAGGTATGATGAACGCTTCGCGATCGGTCGCGGATTCGCTCGCGTCTGTTCTTGGGTTCGCGCTCATGTTGGCCGTCACCGCCGCCGAGTCCGATCCGGCCGGACCTGACGTAGCCACGCTACAGACAACGAAGACCCTCGTGCCGGCCGAAGGTCGCGGACACTTCAAGAAGATGATGTTGAACCCGTACATGCTGATACCGCAGCTGATCGCGCTGGGCTTCGCGCCGATAGTTTTGGCCAACCTCAAGATGATGGTCATGTCAGCGCTAATGATCAACAACATGGCTCTGAACGCGGCCATTTTCATGACCATCCGCAACATGGTATTCGGTCCGCGACCCAAGGTCAAGTACGTCAACCACGGTTATCACAATCATCGCCAAGGAGACGGCGATCGTTCGCATCACTACCACGACAGACAGAATGAGCAGCAGCCGCCGTCACTACAACACCACACGTCTTTGGAAGGAACGCAAACGGCTACAGACTGGGACCACAAAAGGACGGATTTAGCCGTCGCTGCTTCGTTGCGACGACGGACGTCACCGCCACTATTTAAGCACAGAGTTTAAAAAAACCATATTATTTATTTATTTATTACGCGCCTTTTAATAATTTATGTTATTATGTAAACATCGACTAGTCCACTTAATCAATTTATTAATTTATTTTGCATTTTTATTCGTACGGTCGAATAAAAGCCCAGAGGCTTGACCTAGGTGTCATATAATATGTAAGTACTAAGTACTAAAGTTCACAATATCGGGTTGCATTGAAAATCGCTAAACATAGAATAATTAATCAATATTCAATAATCATAGCTATAATAGGTATATGGTCCCTTAAACGTGATTTAATGGCTCATTTAACTTAAGTGAATCATAAAATGAATCGAGTTTTGTATGCAACTCGACAATAGTATAAAACGTGCGTACTCAAATATCAACTAGGTATATGACAGAGTATAGTGTGCCAAAGTGGTATATACCTATAATGTTCAATAAAGATTCACTTTTAAGTTTTAAGTTATGCCAAATGGACGTGTTTAAACTTAATGTTATCCTGAAGTCGCTTTAGGCGCGTGCTCATAGATGAGGATGACATATCTCCGCTTTGGATAATTATTGTATATTAATTTCTCATAATTTATTATTAAACTAAAAATTCATGTTTTTAGTATTTTTTTCTGTTTGATTTTTAATTTTTCATGTCAGTTAAGTTGATTGATGGCAAGAAAATATAATAAGGCATATTTATTTCCATCATATTGGGTAATTTACGCCAAGATATTACTAATAAGTAATAATGTCCAAGTATATTATAATATACAAATTATTCTTACAGCTTATAAACGACTAATGACATACCTATTACTATAATGAACTAAAATGCAAGAATATAAATTATTATTGTTATAATATGATTTGAGAATAGTTAAAAATAAGCTGAGCACGCTACTGAGTCGCTTCATGTAAGACATCCTTGTGAGATATCCTGTAATCTATATGTAAGTTAAGATTTTATATGTAATGAAAATGCTTATATATTATTTTACATCATATACCGTTTGTCATTACGTGGAAGTACACCGTCGTCTTATCCAGAAAAAATGCCGAATGCTGTAATATTATAAAAATCGAGTTACCTTTTTTTTAGATATTACCTATATACATTGTACCAATTTAATATACGTAAAAAAATTGTTACTTTTTTTATGACAAATCATCTGTTCTATAAATTACTTCAAACAGCACTTTTTCTCATATTAGAAATAAGTATACCTAAGTATTAATCACGTATATACTACGTGTAGGAGAGATTTTTTACTCAAAAATTATTTTATTCTTGTATAAACCTATATAAATATAATATAATTGTGTAGTATACGAACGATTTGCAGGACTTACCTATATACACCATTTCAAACAAAAATACATATTTTAGCGTCATCGATATTGATTGTAAATGTCAATGGTTAATAAATTATAATCAATAGCCTATCCTTAAGGTTAGTAAATAAATACCTAAGATCAGTTTAAAAATTTGAATTAGTTCAATGTATTATTTATAAGTTATAACTTTTTGTAAAAATCACAAATAAAACATTATATTACAAGATATATTATTTTTTTAATGTAAATTAAAATAATTTTTGTGTCATTTGGCATTACTTTTTTCCCATCAAACCTTAAGTAGGTACCTGCAACCTGCATGAAAAGGCCACTGAAACGTCAAGCAGATGAGTTATTCAATTTTGAATTTGAAAACAAAGTAGTTTTGAACTTAAACGCATATTCAAATATTGTCAGGATTTGTCAGAATACTAGTCCAATTTCTTATAGGTATGAAGTTTTATCTATTCTCACAATTCACCAACGAATAGAACGTTTCAAACATCGTATAAAGATACACAAGTATAGGTCATGATGACCTCCCGTTGTATATTGTAATTGCACACGTGAAATGGGCAATGGTACACAAAACATATCGTATTTTATTATAGTTAGGTATTATTACGGAGAAAGTGAGTTCACGCATTTTTTAAGTTTCACTGGAACATTTCGTATTATGATGGATATATATATATATATATATATATTATCTATACAATCGCGGAATAAAATGATATGCACGAAGTCATTTTAACAGCGTGCATCTTAAAAAAAAACCTGTTAAGCATGTAAATTGAATCGAGTCAATTTATCTATACAATAAAATATTTTACTAAGATATATACATAGCTTAAGTGGCTGCAAACAGTTAGTCACGTGCGCTTTTCTGTTTTTTAAATGATTTTTAAAAATATGTTTATCTCAGCAAAATTCCGATTTAAAAGAACATTCACAATAGATCTAACTGTTTAATATGTTTACTAATATTATATAAATACACTATGAAAATTTATAACGTATATAAGTATACCTAACACCTAAGTATATTATGTATAATGCCTACGAGCGCGACTACACATTTTCTCGAGTCTCGACAGTTCCATAGTGATGTCCTACCTGTTACCTATTGTAAAAAAAACTTTACGCCTTTTTTACGTAAATAGGTATGATGTAGTATTTAAAATCTTATAAGTTATAAACACGATTATGAATTTAATGTATTAGTATGTTTATTTTTTTTGCACCGTAAAAGAAAAAGAAATGGATTTGAGAAAAATGTATTTTATTTTATTATAGTTCAAAAACTAAATCTTATTTTACATATTTTTAAACTAGGGCATATTAATGTTTCTATTTTTGATATCAATATTTTTCCAGTCATCCAATGAAATTATTATATATTTATAATTGGGTAGGTATTTAAACTGAATTATTAGCCAATAAAAAAAGTCATTATTCTTCTGATATCTATAAGCTTATAATTCAATCATAATTCCGTAATTTTCGACAAAATAAACCTAACCTAAAGAAAGTATATAAATAAAAAATTTAAAACTTCCTTATTGATTTTAATTATTATTATTATTATTATTATTTTAATACAGACGTTTTTTGGAATTTTTAGTGCAAATTTTGCCTGTCTTTAGTGCATAAATGCATGCATATTTAACAATTTTTTAATGTATTAAATTCATAGTCCTGATTAAAACTTATTATGCATTTACAGTATTTTTTGAAGATACTATAGGTACCTACCTATCATCTGAAAATTAAAAATTCCAAATAATTATAGATTACCTATATTTCATAGCAATATAGAATATTTGTTTACACAATAAAAATTCTAATAGGTATACTCTGGTCTCTGTTGTATACTTGTGTATCATCATTAATTCAATGGGTTCCAAAGTTCCAATACGCTAAAAACAAAAAGTCACTCTAGATCTTGTAGTTTACTCGTACCCATATAGTTACAGTTACTTAAAACTCGTTTAATTAAGCAGCGATTCAATACACAATAAGTTTCGATTAAGATAGTTTAAACCACCGAAACGATTTCACAGTCAGTTTTTATTTTAACGTCTTCACTCCTCATAATAATATAATACAGATAGATAACATATGTATAGATATACAGCTACCCACCTATAAGCATAACTGTTCCAGCCAATTATACGTTTAGTTCCCGCTCCAACAGACCATGCAGTACCATATTGTTATGATTGCTGTTGGTATATTCACTTAGTGATTAGAGTAAACAAATCTTATAATGTAAATATAATGTACAATGTGAACATTGATAGGTACTTGCATAGTTGCATGTATACTGAGCGCCAATTAATCAGTATTTGAATCGCGGGATGACCACGGAAACCCAAGTTATGAGTACTCGGTCATTGGCCACATTATTCTAGTTCACTCATTATTTATAAATAAATTATTTCATCAGTGCCCCGTATTTTATTTTTTCCGATTCGATCACTTCGTACACACTCACCCAATATACAAAACCACTAGCCACTTAAGTAGGAACTAATAATCAAAACATTCTTATATTATGTTGTTTATATGGAGGCATCCAGTGATAACTTAGGAAGTAAATTTTTATTAATCAGGAACTAATTATAAAGGCTACACTAGGTTAAATGAGGGAGTAATTTGATTCTAGAAGTGCTTTCATACATCGATATAATTACATTTTTTACTTATAATATACTTATATAATTCTAGATTCTGAGCTTAGCATTAAATGTATTGACTATTGGCTGTATAATAATTTTATTTGGTTAATGTTTTCTTTTTTTTCTTTTTTTTTTTTTGATCTTTTGATTCTTTTAAAAGTGAAAACTAAGAAGGGAGAAGGGTAAAAAAAATGCACAGTACATAAAATAATCGAGCAAAAATAAAAACAGGTAATATCGCTCTAAAATTCCGTATAATAGTGTATAGGTGTTGAGTTTACCTACCTCGTCATTGAGATACTAAGTAAGTCACCGTAATAGATACAAAATTTTAATTTAATAATAAAGGATCTCGTTCAAAAAACGATATTGAGCAGGGACAGTCTATCTATCTTTATTCATAAGAATATTTTATTAAATATTAATTTTTCTACTAATAATAATTAATAAGGTAAGTCGAAGTAATTTTTATAAAAAACAAATTACATTCACTATAAACATTATGACCTATACATAAAGCAATAGTCAATACCCATAGGGTTCATGGTATAAGTAGCTAAAAAATTAAAAAATGCCATTGTGTATAAATGTATAATAAATAATGTATGCAATAGCAACATACATATAGTTTCATATGCAAATATTTTTTTTTAATAACAAAATAATACTAAGAAAATAAAATTTTAATTTTTGTTTCAATATCTAATTTTGTCAAAAAAAATTAATATAAATTTAGCCTAAATAAATTGTTTACAAAATAAATTAGACATTAATAACTTGCATAATATTTTTTGACTAGTTTTTTTGGATAGGTATATCCGTGTTTGCATTTGACCTAACATCCTAAATCCCAAACAGATATCTTATTCAATAAAAAAGATGTCATCATTTGTATTACAATTTATTTATGTATTTTCATAAAGCAATTATAATTATCATAATATTTTATTTCTAATGTATGAGTTGTTTCTTACATTTTTAACAGTCACATTAAAGTATAAAAAAATCTTGGATTTTATATAAATCAAAATATCAAATAAACAAGAATGATGATTTATAAGAATCCTATCACAGAAATTAATATTATACATTTTATCAATATATATATACATGAGTTTTTATTACATTACACTGCATTAATATTATTTAATTATACATAATATATTAAATTATAATTTAAGTGGCGCACTACGTAGAGGAAAGGATAATCTTTCACAAACCAATGTTTTTTAACATGTAAATTTTTTCTCAAATTCTCTTTTTTTTATCAATAAAGGTCACTCAGTTTCTAGATTTAAAACCTCTTTCAAAATTTAGGACTAAGTACGCCACTTATAATTTATTTATATTAGTTTAAAATTTAAAAACAAAATGTTGAAATAATATACACATAATAAATCACTTAATTCAAGCAAAACTTAACTTTAAATAAGCACCTTTTTTTTTACTCTGTTAAAGTCAAAATTAATATAACCAATAACAATAAATCTTACAAGTATGAAAGCGCAATCTTTTTAGTTTTATCATTTTATGAAAATTAATAATAAATAAATAAAACAAACTATAAAAAAAGTAAAATAAGTTAAATTAGTGAACTTTGTAAAGTTATACTATTTTTAAGGTGTCGCTGTATGGATTTTTTTTCAACTAATTCCAAAACATTTAAATCTGGTCTTAGAGTACACAACCATGAAATGAATTCATCACAACTAGATTTGCAAGAAAAATGCACAACCCAATCACTGCAGCTTTCCTCTAATGTAGCATCGTAACAGGACCACTCCTTGTTTATCAAATATATCATAAATATTTTAACTATAGTAAAATGTATTAACTGTGAATACAAATATACTTGTCATACTTACAATTACAACATAGCAGTGTGATGGGGAAGGTGAACATTTTATTGAATCCATATTAACTAATAACATGCTGTCTGTAATTGTGCAAGGAAAATTGTACAAAACTATATGACTGCTGGTCAATAAACAACGATATCCATCGGGCAATTTGGATTCAACATTCAAATTTTTATGCTAAAAATGTTATTAACATTTGAATACAATATATTTATCAATAAATTGTTTTATTATAAACTAATGTTTTAATTTCATAATTATTATTTATTACTATTATTGTTATTATTTTTTTATTTTAACTTTAAATAATTAAAAATTTAATTTTTATCATTTAAAAGCAATATAACTTACACCTGTCATAGCAGAGCTTAGAGCATTAAACCATTTTTCTTCTTGACTGCAATCAGCAGGTGCCAAAATAATTGGATAATTAATCAGTAAAATTTCAATAGAGTAAGGTCGATCAGAACGAATTTTTCTCACTCTCTTACAGCGGCCAAATCTTAAAGGTATGGATTCACATGGTAACTTTTGATCTGGATGTTTAAATATGTACAAAATATCTTCACTAAAATGAAATAAAAGTTAATTATTTAATTTATTTCTTTTTTTGTATCATTTATATTTCAATATTAATTATTGTTTATATAGTCAGTTGGTTTTAAGTTAATAATGATGTTTAGCCATATAGTTACAATAATACCTTAAACGCACAAATCTTGGTTTCCATATAGATCCTTTTTTAACCATTAAAAATTCTTCTAAATGAGATTTTAAATTATTTGAAGATTCACTTTCTTTGTAATACCACAACCACGTATAATATTTAATTTTTTCATCCTAGACAAAAAAAATATTAGTATAATAGTTAATACAAACTAAATTGAAATTATGAACTATAAGGAAAGGCTTACCTTAGGCATTGAAATTTGACATTTTACAGCCTCATATAATTTATCATCATAGTTGATATTTATGACAACAAATGCATTATTTGGGTCATAAAATCCACTACATCTGTAAGCATACTCAAGACTGCCAATCATTTCTAATGCAGATTTAACATCAATCGCTGTTATTAAGGTGCATTTTTTTGATTTTTCGCTAACAAAGACTGCAGTTTGATCACACGGGCCTAAGGCTATTAGGTCTATGCTTGTAAAATTTGAACTATAGAATACTTCTAACCGTTTAGTATATACATTTTTAGTTAAAACATAAAATCTAATATTTGTTATAACTACAAATAGAGGTGATCCACCAGTGCTTAGCATTCTATAAATCTGAAATAAAATAATCATAATTATATTGGATTTACAAAAGTAAACTATTTCCACATACTTTATAAATAGATTCTTTGGTTTTTAATAATAAATCTCTTTTAATTATACTAATCAGTTGGTTAGATCCCATATCCAAATGTTTATTCCAAACATCACTAAATTCTTTATTCATCATTTCCTGTTTTATTTGATTTAAAACGGGTTGTTGACATTTGAGATCGACATTTAAGACATTCAAGTAGAGAGAAGGAAACTTTAGTTTTTTTGATATTAAAACTGAACTTTTGGACAATGTTTCATTTGGTTGTGGGTCTTCTTGACCTTCAGGCGCTCCTCTTTCACCACATTCTCCAATTCGTATTTGAATGAGATTCCCATTCCCAGGTTCAATAACGTCTTCATGGAAAGACACTCTTTTTAATCCAACCACTGGATGCACTTGTTTGGTGTTAGACCGACGGTGGACAATTAAATCTGGTGAATGGGTCGACATGAGTGAAACGGTTACATCAGTAAAATCAATATTAATAACTAACTAAAACGTATTTAAATAACTGAACAATGAAAACAACAAAAGTGAATAAACTACTGAAGAAAAAAAGATTTAACTATATATTTATAATTGGTATTTGGTCACTTAACTTACATTTGTTGTTTTTTGATAATAAAATTTGTGATACGATAGAATTGATAATAATATGTGATAATAATAATTATACAAATCATGGACTACATAAAATCTTGGACGGTGACACAGTCACAGACTCACAGATACTATAAATATTTTTTATGGTATTTAATATTTATTAACTGTTATAATGGTTCGAGGCTATTATATTACGTTCATGGTTCGTAGTACAAACAAATATTTAATATTATATTAATTACAAATACATTTTTGTACATAAAATATACAGTTCATAAAATAAAAACAATTTATCATCAGTATTAAGTTATTAATTTAGTGATCAGATGATAGAATATAAATTATGGTGATAAGCGATATCTTATTATGTATAATAATTCTATGTTATCTGTGGAGCAGGGTCGACTAGTTTTGTGGTTTTGTCATATGTTCTTATGTTAAGATTGTTAAGGACAATTAATAAATGTTATTATTTTAATATTTATCAAGTCTCAATACTCAATTGCACAATACTGAGAACGCTAATATTTATGATAAATTAAAGTAATAAAGTGCAACAATTTAATTGACTATCGTTCAAATAAACATTTATTAAGTAGAACTATTGTTTCACTGTGTTTCTTAAGCAAAATGTTGAGTTTGAAACTTTTTCGTCAAACCAAATGTTAGTATTTACAATTTTCATCATATTTAAAATTATTTTCTACTAAAAAAAAAATTTCCAATTTTATTTGTATGTTAATGGTATACTTTTATGTAGGTTCAATGTTTGCTGCCCAAAGGTCAATATCTTTTAATGCACTGTCAAAATGTGCGAATCAATTTAATGTCGCCAGTCGCTTGGGCAATAAAACACTAACTGTAAGTATGAAATATAAACAACGCAGTTTAGATTTAATAACATGCTAGGTATTTAATTTAATTTTAGAAGCCTTTATTAAGTGCTCCAATGATAGCTCGTTTCACTGGAAGTACTGCAGCTGTTAAAACTGGAAAAAATTATGCAAGTCTTTGGAGAACGGAACGTATTGTTTCTATAGCACTTATGGGATTGTTTCCTGCCGCAGTATTATATTCATCACCAATAATTGATACTTTATTAGCAGGAAGTATTAGTCTTCACGTTTACTGGTAATGCCATGATATTATTAAAATGTACAATATCATTTGATTGTTTAAATTTTAAAGTAAATTGATCATTTATCAGAATTTCAGGTAAGAACATTATCTATGTTTATACCTTAGTTTTTACAATACTTTAATTCAAAAATTAATTTTTTAACTTTATTAAAAATTAGAATATTGTAAAAAATCAACATACAAACAAAGTATTCTATGGTCTAAATACACATAAAATTCTTACCTTTTATTAAATAATAAAAGTTTGATAATAGATCAATTTTTATTTATTTAATGCTAACATAATTACTGCCATATATTTATAAATCAGATAATACATGTTGGTATATGTTTCCTATTAAAAGAATGTAATTACTTATCAATATGAGATAAATGTATAAATTTGGCACACATGTCGTATGCTATCTCCAAAAAAAATCATGTATATAAATCTATAAACTTTTGTTACTAACCTGCTCAATAGCCTGTCAGTTAATAGTTGTCTCATTTTAAATAGCCTGTTTGTTAACAGTTGTTCATATTTCTTTAATTTTTTACAAAGATGTTTTTTTATACCTCGTAAAAAATATTCAAAAACATTTTTTTTTAATTGACAGATCTTCATCATTTTTCTTGCAATTTGTCTTTCAAGAAGTTTGGTTATTCCATGAGGTCTGATTCCATACTTTATTTTCATGTGTTTCCATAAGCATCCAATATTCTGTGTTGGACCACCTGTACGTGGATAATCCTACACCTATATACCTATATAATTGTCAATACTTTCAATACGGACTATGTTAGATAACATAATTACTTGTAGACAACATATACTCCAAAAATTTGTTCATAGATAGTATATGATACAAATGTCATAAATGTATGTTAACTGACTTACATATTTTTTTTTAATTACCTGGAGTTAAGATATTTAAAACAGAAAACTTTTTATTTTTATGCTGGTTACCTTAATATAATACTGTAAATAGTATGCAATAATATTTTAAGTATTTTTTTTTTTTAAATTATGATTGTTATTCGTATAATATATATGTATTATATTTATATTTTATTTTTTTAGGGGACTTGAAGCATTAGTAGTTGACTATTTACGTGTACCAGTTGTAGGACAGCTGGCTAACAAAGCTGGACATGCAACAGTTGCTCTTCTTGCGATTGTCACTTTGGCTGGATTTTTACAAGTAATTTTTGTTGGAGATGGACTTGGAAATGCCATTGTTCAACTTTGGAAATTGTAATATTACTTAATATATTTTCATGTAGTATAACAGTAACATGTAAATATTGTGTTGAATAAAATCTTAATTTTATCTATTTATTTATTGTATAGATATTCAAATCAAATAAAAATTCAATTACAAATAATAAAAAATAATTAAAACAACATTTTGTACACCTTTTATTTTACCATTTTCTAAAATTATAATCTACTAGTGGCCAATTGCAATTTTAATTTGA
The DNA here is from genome assembly GCF_002803265.2 of Melanaphis sacchari. Lineage (NCBI taxonomy): Eukaryota > Metazoa > Arthropoda > Insecta > Hemiptera > Aphididae > Melanaphis > Melanaphis sacchari. Next base: position 6,138,786 of record NW_020271042.1, read on the forward strand.
GACTGCAGAAAAATAACTATTTTCCGTTTAATTTGTATATTTTAGACATTATTGCTTATATCTATTATTGTGCTGTACTTTTAGTTCATGGAAGTCAGAAAAAATACATGCACTATGTATCAATATTGTAATTACCAGTATAACATCCTCTTGGAATTATTCTAATTATTCTATAGAATTGTTTTATCCTATAATAATTATTTAATCTATATATTGTATATTAATTGTTTAAAAATTTCTCAAATACCTATGTTTGTATATATATATATCTAAGGTATTTTCTATATGGGTATGTGGTACATCCATTTCTAATAAGTATAAGGTAGTAAACAACATTAGTTGAGGAATTTATACCTTATGGTTATAATATCATTATTTCCAAATGCAAATGTAGGTAACAGTATTTTTTAACTACAATCGGACTCCAGCGACCCCATTAGCTGTTTTGAATAAGGGAGTACCAAATTAATACACCTTTTCAAATTTTTGAATTATGTATTTTATTATAACACTAAACAATATATATATTACAATATGCTACATTTTTAGGAATTTAATAATCAAGGAAAATTGCATAAACTTCTGTACATACATATGTTAAAAAAATTATATGAAATATAAATATAAATTATGAATTTTATTTAATTATTGTTGACAAAAAAAATTATAGATAAAAATATGGGTGTCAGGACACGTACTCGCAGAAAATTTAGTGCTGGATAATTGGGCGGATGGACAATTTAACACAGACTTTTTAATGCAAACTAATTTAACATATAAATTCATTATAGAGACAAATTTTAAATATTATACCTATATAATATACAATGAAATAATATGGTAATACCTATAAATTTTATAATCTATAAGGGTCTATATTGTCTATAATAGGATAATGCAATCAAAAATTTCCTATAGAACTATGAAATTGCTTTATTTAGTTGAAAATAATATACTCCAAACCAAAAGGTAGTTCAATAAAAGGCTGGCACAATTAATTTACTTCAATTTTAAATGCAATACATCCTTCCATATAGAAATTTATTGATAATTTGAAAAAGAAGAAAATTAAATCGATTAAAAATACACTAATTTATGGCGAATAATGAACCAAAACCTAAAAAAAAATGTTATAAAAACACGGCTTTAAGAATAAAGAATATTTGTTCAGAATTCAATGCCAGCCAATTGACATATTTAAGAGATATCGCCTAAAATATTTAGAATATTTACATATTATATTATTTTGTTTTATAGGTAGCTTAATTAAATGTATTATTTCAAATTAGGTATACATCATATTTTTTAATATTTCTTATTTATTTATTATATTATTTAGTATTATCAGTAACTGTAATTCAAAATATAATGCAAATATTGTAGTGCATTCGTGCAGTGTTTTTTTTATGAATATGACTATTCGTCTTTTTACAGTGGTCAAAAATCACTTAATTTAAAAGTTCTAAAATACTCATTTCATAGTTATTTATATGTAGTATGGAACTAAAACAATTTTTAAATTAATCAATTTTGAAAAAACGAAAGAAATTTCTATTTTCGAAGTTTTAAAAACGCATCAGTCCAGTACGGTCTGATCTTTGTTATAAAATGTATTAACTATGCGCAGAACAACATTTTTTTTCAACGTTTTTTGGACTGATACCATCAAGGATAACATTTATGCACATCCGTTACAGTGACCATTTTACTATTTATAACAGTTTCATTTTCTAAAAAATAACATTATTTATATACAACAATATTATTTACAACTACACAAGTTTGAAAAATTAATGAGTGTTTTATAAGTAAATATAATTAACTATAATTATTTGAATAATATGACACAGAAAAAAATATATATATAATAACCTTCTAATAATGGCATCGATAGCAAAATTTGAATTTAATATTTTTATGTTCTTTATTATACATGTAGGTACCTACCTACCTATTGTAGTCACTTGAATACTTGATAAAACATAAAATTATTAAGATTTAATAATCAATATTATTCATTTAATTAAATTTTACTGTTAGAATCTATCATAAATTGAATAATATTCAATCATTTTTATTTATTTTTTTAGGTATTTATAAATGTCTTGAGTCTAATACTAGAGCTTGAAATTATAGATATACGTTTTCATATTTATTTTCTGTGGTAAGAAAATAACTATCTTAGGTATACCAAAATATATTTTATACAACCATATAAGTACACCGATAATATTTATAACAACTGACTTTAAGATTAACTTTTAAAACGATTTTATTTTATGATATTTTTACTTATCTAATTAGTTGTTTAGCTTATTCATATCAAATTATAATTTATAAATAACCAGCCTAATTAATGTTTTATAGCAATATTATAGTAAAAATGCAAATTTCGGTAAACTTAGATTTTACAGGCTACTCGGATATCCACGATATCACGCATAATACAATAATTACAATATATTGTTACAGACTTGACTACAATTTTAATGTAAAATGTGAAATAATTATTTATAGATAGATACCTTTCATTCTCTCCTTAACTTTGTTGAGAATCAATAAGACTTTATTAAAATATCAATTCTTTACATTGATTCTTATAGAGAAATATTTAATGATTATGTTATTATGTTGGATATTCAAATTCAACAAAGTTTAAAATATAATTCCACCAAAATATAAATACTAATAAACCAAAGAGAATACATATGAATAGTATAATCTTATCAATTTTATTTTTTGATAAATATCATATGGTAAAGTCAATATCACTTTTAATTCTTTCCGAAACTCAACATTGTCTGTCGTCAGAACTCTCGGTAATTTTCAAGAGTGTAACCTAATCTGTAAAACATTAATTATTAAAATAGGTATCTCAGGTATCTGTCAATTGTTTTAAATCTTTGCAGATTCACCATTTCCTCCGTTCAACATGAGTCTTGTATCGAAATTAATTGGTAAACGGTACATTTACCAGTCACTCAAGTAGTAAGTAAAATGTTCTAATGTAATTTATTGATTAAGGTGATAATTTTAAGGTCAAATTTAGGTCTTATTTTATCGAAATAATGTGATTTTAAGGTATACTTATTTTTAGGTATTAATAGTTTGGTTATTTTTTTACAGTGTCCCGAGCGCAAGTTTGTACGGCGCTACTGGATTCACCTTTTTGTGTTACTTCACTGACTGGAAATTGGTATTACAATACGTACCATACTACAACACAAAATTTCCAAAAGAAGTCGAAGAATAATCAATTAAACAATGTATAAAACAATTTAGTGTTCTTAATATCTGTTAAAATAAAAACAGTACTTTTGATGAGTATGTACTCAAATTGATTAATAATTTTTCTTTTTGTAAGATTTATACTATTTAAAAAAAAAAAATTATTAACTAAAATATAAGTTATCATTAGCCTTCAATTTATTTTTACTTTTTAGCAGAATAGTCTAATTTGTCATGAATTATAATTCCTAAATGATGAAAGTGTAAAGTATATATTGTAACATGTGTTACACTTGAAGAATTGAATATTTGAAATATAATGTAATCACTTCTAAGAATTAAATTCCATTTAAGAGGACTACGTACCTTCTTGTGTTATCTAATTCTAATATGTAACATATAGAAATATACATTCAGCAATTTTAATTTTATTTTTAGCTTAAATAACTTATCAAAATTTAAGGTATAAATATTTTTTTTGTTCTTTTGTCAGTTTTTTAGTTTATAAACAAGTTATGAGTATTTAAAAATTATAAATAAATAATAAAATATGAATAATTTACTTAAAAGTTTGAAGTATCGTAACAAAACTGATTATAATATACTATATGAACTACAATATTCTGAAAAGCACTTAGTGTCATATTAAGTAAAAAAATTGTATTCTTATGAATAATATTTAAAATTTAAAATATACAGCTACTATTAATTTTTGTATTTATACAAAATTACACGTTTCAACAAAAAATAACAATGTTAGTTATTTGTTACAATTCAAAATTATTATTTATGGGGCTTAAAGCTAAAACATGTAATACTATATTTTGAATGAAATATTTTCAACAAAAATAATTCTAACCTACTGTATTATTAATAGTAAAATAAACAATTTTACCTAAAAAGCATTAAATGAAACTTACCAAGTGATATAAGTTGATAAACAGTTTCCATTCTGAATCATTAATCATTTTTAATATATTACTGAATTAAAATTTGACACATTCATCACTTAGACTCACTTGACACCTAATGCACAGTAGAGCAGAATTCACTTACCTTTTTTGGCTTAAATTTTAGAACATACTTAGTATATTATAAAAGAAAAATTATTTTCAAATCTAACAATATTGATCAGGTATTTAAATGTAAAATACATTATTATCCTGAAAGGTACCAAATATATCATATTGATGAAAAAATAAGTTGGTAAATATTGTGTGGAACCTATTACTCAATACTTTAATTTTATTAATATAAATGATACAGTTAAAAATAATATAGCCTTACGCCTATGGCATGAAATTAGGTTTAAAGAATTGTGAAAAAAATCATATAGGAATAAGTTTTTTTGATTAAATTCAAGTTTAACAAATTATTAACACAGTAAAGTATAAAAAGTTATTAATTAGTAATCAGTTATTCAGTGTTATCATTCAATAATTTAAATTAATACTTTAATACACTTATAAAAAAAAACTTAATTTTAATTAATTATCAAATTACAAATTTGAAATTGTGTATATATTACTCATACATTATAAAAAAAAAAAACACGAAAAATTTAGTTATTAAACTTAATACAACATTTTTCATAACCCATTAAAAATAACTAAAAGAACTAAACACTGCAGTTACAGATTGAAGTAAAATTTTTAAAAGAATGTGCTCACATATCTAATAAAAATTTTGTGAAACTATAATTTAAAAAATATACATTAAAAATCATAGGTACTTTGTTGGTAAAATGCTTTATTATGAGCGTTAAAATAGAATTGAAATATAATGCAATTAATAATACACAAAATTCAATTACTTATAAAAGATAAAATTATTAAAAAAAAAAAAAAAAAAAAATAGCTTAATCAAATGGCTATTTTTTGTTTATTCCATGGGCTACAAGTCATAATATTAACAAAATTAAAATTATTAACATTTGATTGAACTAAATTACTGAATAAAATAAATGTAAATAAATATTAATAACCCATTAGACATACAAATCACGTAGTGGATGATGGAGTGGAACTTGAGTTAAATTTTGGCTGAATAATGGAGGTCTTACGTGCTGGAACTGTGTCTGGTGTCGGTATGGTATCTCCAGTACCAAAACCCAATACTTGTTGCACAGGACGATTATTAATCAATTTATTACCATTACCTGCCTGTTTAGCCATTTGATAATCACCAGAGTCAAAAAATTTTTGCTGAAAGTCAAAAATAGCAGTTTATATAGTTTATTTATTTTGATATTATCATTAGAATGTGTAGTCAAAAAAATTATGTTTAATATTAGCTTGGACAAATATTGCTTGTTTTTCTTTTATTAATGAACAATCATAATATATTTTAAAAGATACAAAAAAGTTTAAAGTTGTTAATAATTATTTAATTTTTTGTAAAATAGCTAAAACAATATCATGAAATATAATATTGCTGAAATACTAAAAACTTATTTAACTACACAGGATATTAAATATATTATGATCCATTAAGTTAATTATACCCCTTTAGCTAAACGTTTTTGGAGGAGAGCAGAATGACCACTGACTGGAGGCCAATTTGATTTCATTTGATATTGTTTCTTCATACACTCTTCTTGAGCTTTTTCAACATCTTTGGGATCCTAAAATAATTGTATATAGGTACATATCAATAAAAAAAAAAATAAAGTTGAATTATTCAATCAAACAATTGTTACCTTAGGCTTACAAAATTCAGAATTTTGATTCTCATTTGATTTTTGATCGGCCATAACTAAAACAACTGACAATAAGCAACTATAGATTAGAAATACTGATAAAGTACACAAAAAATAATTTCACAATTATTAAATTTAAAAAAAAAATTGAAGATGAAAGAATACGTTTATCTTAATCTCTAGACATGCTTATAATAAATTAGTGCAAGCAAAAAATAAACCTCAGGAGCATCAGGCACTAAATGAGATGGCAGATAATATAGCATTGAATAATTCAGTAAAGGGAATAATAATAATGTAGAAATATTATCAATCGTGTTATACTTGACCTCGAATTGAAGTGAACAAAAATATATGTATATAACTAAACTAAAAGGACACGGTCACGAGAAAAATGGTATCAACGATCTTTTATTGTCTAATCCAATCCCGAAAGAAAGGATACAAACGAAGAAAATTGCACGGCATGAGAAAATTTTGTCAAGACAATTTCAAACTTAATAAATACACCAATAAATATTTATTATTACTTGTGTAGCACGCGTGATAATAAAAGTGATGGTAGTATCTGTGGATTTACCGTCGGGCGTCGACTTACTAGTAACTATAAAAATTAAAGTACTAAACTACTAACAGTACTAACACTACCAACTAACGGACGTTTGTAAAAAATGTAAAATAAGAGAACAAAAAAAAGCCGCGAAAAACGGAGACAACGCTTTGTTTCTGCGCAAGAAAAAATTTTAAAATTTTAAACAATAATTGTGAACACTCACGTCAGGAACGGACACGAACGGTTAGGGAATAGTTGTATTGTAGGCAAAGGCAAAGATTGGGCGGATAAGACGTGAGAGCAGCCAATCCTCTTAAACTATAATACAAATACAATATTATTCTATGTTATTATTGTCTTCTGTTGTTTTATCTGTTTATCAGCAAAATACGTAAAAGCCACCGTCATATATTGTTATTATTGTTAAATGCAAGCCGCGCGGATTTCGGCAGTTTGAAGTACGAACTACGAGTTGCGCACTTGCCACTTACGTCTGTAAACAGTGTAAACTATAGACAATACTATATTGAATGAATACTTGAGTCTTGAATAGTGAAAGGTGATCAGTAATCACTAATTTAGTATCAGTATTCAATGTAAAATTGAATATAATATCTTGTCTTCGTAAAGAAAATTATACTAAACGTGAGCGACAGCAACTGATAACGTTGACCAGCGCTCCCAGTGTCTTATCTCGTTGAATTACGGTGGTGACATAACCTCGAAAAACAAGTGCGATCCGTGCATAACTGCACACAAGAATCGTGCGTTCTAGTCGTTGTTGCTCGTCGTTGTTGACTTGTGATGTGGTGTTTCTAGCTTACGCTAATTATTTTACTGAATAGTGTGTGCATTCTTTTTATTACCGTTGGCTACATCTAGAGTCACGAGTAGTAATTAGCAAGGTATCTATAATAGATTATAGATTTTGTTTAAAAAAAAGATAGATCTGAAAAGCGGTTCTCTTAAAATTCCATTATTACAGACGCTTTTTCTTGTTATTTATTTTAATATTTTGAACAGGAAAAATCTTTGCGATTTCCAAACGTTCTGTCATAGAACTTGTAGAAGTCATTTTTTGTTTTTTTGTCGTTAAATAGAGCGATGGAGCAGTCTGTCAGCGCTGTCAGCGAGCTGACCAACTTCCTCCGAAGATGGGAAGAAGAAATGCCGACCCCTAACTACAACCCTATACCAATTTTAATCAAGTAATTGAAAACGATATAATTTTTTCAATTTATATATTAAATCAATAGCTAAGGATATAGGTTATTAGATGAAAATTTAATTTTAATTTTGATACTTAATAATTTTTAGCAAATAAATATTTTACTGAAATATGAGTTTTAGATTTTTTATAATTAAAATTACTCTTCAACATTACGTTTTCATTATTCAACATATTTATAAAATATCTTATTTAATTAAATTTATTAAGACTATAACTTATTTTAGATTATGTGAATTATTTGAAGCAGAATCAAAAAATTATCTCAAAAAAGATCCAGATCCTTTTGATGATCGTCATCCATCTCGAATAGATCCTACTTGTGTATTGGGTCAGATGTATAAAATTCTATTCCGTAAAGATGCTTTAATGAATAAGGTAGGTTTTTAAATTATCCATATTTTGATTATAATAAATTAGTATACAAAATAATTCATGTTTGTTTTTAAATATTTTTAGTTAGTAATGGATTATTTAAAAGAACATCATTGGCCAAGACGAACTAAAGATAATTACGATTTAAATGTTGCTGCATGTAGACTTATAATGAATCTTATACCTGGCTTAGAAACAACTGTTGTTTTTGAAAGTGTAAGTAAATCTTATGCTCATAAGATAACATTAGAGGATATAAAAATAAAAATGTTTTTTAGCCTGCAAATGATCAACTTATTCAAAGGTTATTCAGTTGGGCTGAAAGTAGTAGTGAACCATTACAAACTTATTCAACGGGATTATTGGCATCTTGTATGGAACTGACAGATATTGCTGCTAATTTCAAGTATGTTAAATTATATTTATAGTATTTATTTTAATACTTATGTATATTAAGATAAATTTTACCTAAAACATAATTTTAAATTTTACAGAGAAGATAATAATAGACTTGTCCCAATTGTATTGGATCGTCTACAATCATATTATACTCAGTTCTGCAAAGAAAATGAAATCCATCAAAGCATACATCCATGTCAAGATCGACAAGATCTAAGTATTAATCAGAATAATGATGATATAGATGCTCCATCTCCAAAAAGAAAAAGTAATAAGTTAATTTATACATAATAATTAACAAATTTTAAACCTTAAAAAATTACTATTTATATCAAGTATTTGAATATATTAGATAATACTAAAAATATTTTATGAATAGCTTACACAACATAAAATCAAAATTGATCACTAAAATACTAAAAAAAAAATCACTTTTTTATGACTATAGTACAAAAATTACCACCAAGTTACTTTTAATTCAAATGAAGTTTATGGCATTATTGAAGATTTTAATTAAAATTGAAATATTTGTTTTGAGAAATCATTAAGTAAATCAAGTGTATTTACTTCCAGTTTTTATGACATATCAAAAAGGATTTTTTCCGATTCCCGTTCTTTTTAAAATTATAATCATAATTTATTTGTGTAATTTCCTTAAGAAAATAAACAAGAACTAAAAATACAAAATTTTAACATATTAATTTATTGTTTGAAGCAAATACTTTATAAAATCACATGTTTCAAATTTTGAATCTTATTTAAATTAATTTATTCTTTTTATAATCTCTTATTTATCAAAAAAATTAAAACATTGTATTACTTCCTTACACTTAACAGATAATTATATTTATATATATACTTAAACTGTCAACATTAACTTATTCATAACAATAATAATAGAATAAAATTTAAATTAACAGAAAATATTAATTATGTTTTGTGAATAAAAGGATTATTAACCATGCCTTTTTATTTTTAATAAAATTTAACTTTATTCAACACATTTTCTTAAAAAGGACTTTTTCTTTCTAAACACTATAGTTAGTTTTTGTTCTATTTTATTTTAATTATTCAATCTAATAATATTTTTAATTTTAGAAGAAAATGGTATTTGTGGTGATAGTAATTCTTCCTCTACTGAGTCTAGTGCTGCAAGTAACTGGATACAAATCTACCCACCAACTTTGACAACAAAATTAGTTTACTGCCTTAAATATTTAGTCCCTACTGGAGAATATCAAGAGGTATGTGTTTTCCATTTGTATGATATGTATAATAAAATTAAAAACTCAATTCCAGTTTTTAAGCCATGCCTACGAAAAAAATGCTCTCAACTTGGTCATGAAAATAGTCAATTCTTCAGAAAAACAAAATGGTTATTTAACTTTTGAAGCATTAAAATACTTAGCTGCTCTTCTCTGCCATAAAAAATTTGCCACAGAATTCATAGGTTCACAAGGATTACAAGTATGTTTATTATGTTTAATGTAAATTCAATAGTACCAAACTTAATTTTATTAGGAAATACAATAGATCAAGATAGAATCTTTTCACTAAAACAATTAAAATAATGCATATTATTAATACATTATATCATATTTTATTTTTATTAATCATCTTCAACTCAATTGTAATGCAGATAGTAGATATTTTAAAACAATGTTAATAAAGTGATATAATTAGTTTAAAATTGGTCTAAATATTTAAAAAGTATCATTATCCATAGAAAATATTAAAACAATGATATACCTCATGAGTTTCTACTAGTAATGTTTTTTATATTACCGTATAATAAAATAACTTAAAGAATAATTTGCTTATGTATTTTTAAACTACTATATGAACTGCTTAAGTATAATTTTATTTTTAATTTTCAAGCTTTTTTTTTTCAAGAAAACAATTAACTCAAAAAATTTGAAAATGTATTAAATCAATTTCTAATCCAATACTATTGTGAACGCTAATTTTAAATTAAATTAATTATTTTCATTTAAAAAATATAAAAAAATTGTTATTATGCTTTAATGTACCAATATTACTAATATAATCTGTACTTATCATATTGCATCAAAGAATATTTTTATACTTTCCAAACTAATTATTTTGGATTATAATTTTTTGACCTGAACCAAAAATGCTTGCACACCCTCTAATAATTATCTATTTTGTATTCTGTTTATAACACATAATAAATGTTGTGGCAATAACAATATATTTTGCAAATAATTTTATATTGTACATAGCTAATAATACTTAATAAGAGTTTGTAATGTTTGCAACCGTTCAATAGACTCATATCTTATGATGAAAGGTTTGAGTTCACTGTAATACAACTTAATATTGTTTTAATATCAAAAATTTTACATTTATAATTTAAATGTATGTGTTTCAGAAATAGTTATAGTATGCTTTACTTTAATCTGACATTAAATAATTATTTTTTTTTCTTATTATTGAAATGTTGAATTTTTTTTTTTTTTTAGAAACTACTTCTTATCCCAAAACCTAGTATTCCATCCACTGGTGTTTCAATTTGCTTTTATTATTTGTCATATTGTGAGGAAGCCATGGAAAGGATTTGCCTTTTACCTGTACATGTTCTTGTTGATCTTGTAAAGTATGTCAAAATATTATTACTTATTTTAGTATTGTATTGTGATTAACATGTTTTTAATTATGACTCATAAGGTATGCACTATGGATGTTAGAATGTTCTCATGATTCTAGTAGATGTCATGCAACTATGTTCTTCAGTTATAGTTTTCATTTTAGAGTTATTCAAGAAATATTTGATAACCATGATGGATTACGTAAACTTCTTAATGTGGTATTAATTCATTTACTTATTTCAAATTAAATTATATTTGTGAAATCTACTTCTAATGGTAATTTCTGCAGGTTAGTACATTGCCTATTCTTTCATCTGAAGATCCAGCTTTTAGTGCATTAACTGAAGATGCTGAATGTTCTGCACGGCAAATTATTCGCCATGTCTGTGCTGGGTTAAAGCATTATTTTGAAGCCCATTTACATATTAAAGCTCAACAAATACGTAGGGCGAAAATGAGAGATTCTGGTTTATTAATGTCTTCAACAATGATTCATGATCTTTTCTCAGTACCCGGTTATAAAGTATGATATTTTAATAACTTAATTTAATTTATGGTTTCTATATTATACATTTTTTAGTCTACCAAAAAATCTCGCGCAGAAGTTCAAGAAGAAATTGAGCTAATAGCAAATGCTGTGTCCTTGAGAAGCCATTGGACCCCAGTTGATCAATTACTTAAATTGGGTGGCTTAAGTTTATTATTACAAATAATCAATTTGGCCCATGAATGGAATTTTTCCGGAAGGCATGAGTAGATAAAATTATTTATTTATTTAAATATGCATTTTATATCTATTAAATTTTATTACAGATGTGAAATGATTAAAAATGCACTTGAAGTATTAAACATATGTGCGGTATTACCAAAAGTTCAATTAGCATTATGTGAAATACCATCTCTTAGAATTCCAGCGGATAATCAAAATGATACATCGGCAATACAGAGAAATGATCAACATACTGAAAATGACAATGTTGGACTAAATATTATTATAAAAGCAGCAGAAGGAGATCTTTTAGATGCTGATATTCAAAAGGCTGCTCTCTCTGTCATTATTACTTGTGTTTGTGCACCAATACACAGGGTATATAATTTTGTATTCTTAATTTCGATTTGATTTGGTGTTATTCCCTAATCAATAAACATTATACTTTAGGAAGGTGGAAGTATAGCATACTATTCATCATATGGATCAGCTAAAAAACGTATACCCAAGACTTATGATGATGCTGCCATTGAAAAAATTTGGGATTGTATAAGAAATAATAATGGAATTATGGTAAGTTTACTTTCATTATAAAGTTTAATTAGTTGGTAAGTTTGAACATGGTGCAAATTATCTAATAGTAACTTTTTTGATCTGATAGCTATAATTACATGATATTAAGATTGAAAAATAACAAAATCTTTTCTTTTTACTTATATAGTTGTAAATAAAGTTATTTTAACTTATTTTTGAAATTATTAAGAAAAGTAATATTCATTTATTGATTTAACTAAGATAATGTGCTTAAGTAATTATTTTTAATTATATTTTAATTATAATTGATAAACTTAGATTGCTCATAATTTATTAACTTTAGGTTTTACTTACTTTAATGACTATTAAAACACCAATTACTGATGTTGATGCTATACGAGGATTAGCAAGTCGTGCATTGGCTGGATTGGCTCGCAGTGAATCAGTTCGCCAAATTATTAGTAAATTGCCTTTATTTAACAGTGGCCAATTACAAAGTATGTTAATCCATCTTACTCTGTTTATTATTAGAAAATTACATATCATGAAAATGTGATAAATTTTTAAATAATATTTTTATTAATTATTTTGTTGTCATTTACATGTTATAGATTTAATGAAAAATCCTGTTTTGCAAGAAAAGCGTCAAGAACATGTAACATTTCAAAAATATGCTTTAGAATTAATGGAATTGGTTTCAGGGAAAACAAAAAATAATGGGGCTGAAATAGAAGCATCATTGGCAAATATAAATCGAGTATGTTATTAATTTATAAAAATTCAAATAAACTTATTAACTTTTATAATAATTAGGAATGTGTTGAAATTAAATTTTCAAACTTATTTTTCACTCAAACTATTCTAACTTCAAAAGAAAATTTAAAGTACTGATTTGTTTGTTATCATCTCATCCATGTCTGTAAAAACTTAATCATTCTGTTTGCAAACAATAACTAATATGCAATGCATATAAAACCACAATAGTAGATGTTTTGTGTTACACATTATGAAATTAAAAATGTTTATAGTTAAATATGTTCAATTCATCAAGAAAAACATTGATACTAATCATTAATTTATGTAATAGACTGGATTTCATAATTTTTTTGATATCAGCAAAACTTGTGCTAATTTTTAACAACATGGAGTTAATCATGGATATAATAAATCAGTATCAAAATTAAATATACAGTTATATCAAACTGTGTATACTCATGTATACTCATAAGATGACACCACATAATCATTTTTTGTCTTCTTTTTACAAATGCATGCTATAGAAAAAGTATATTCTTTGATTTAAGATGTATTAATTTAATTATTAAAGAGAATTGACTTTTTATAAAACTTTAAAAAGATTTTGCCACAGTATATATTGTCTATCTTGTAAATGGATAACAAAACAAAATTGAGTTAAAGAGTTCAAAGTTAATTTTAATATTAGGGTGATATAACCTATTATCAAACTTTAAAGTAATATTATATTGTGTTCTATCGTTGGTTCTTAACAATATTTTAGTTTTGTTAACATTTTAAATCATATTTTACTTGTTACTTGCTTTTAAATTAAAATGTTGTAGAAAACCTATTAAAATAATACGGATAATGCTCTGGACTTAAAATTTGACAATAAGTTAATTCATTATATTAAGTAATAATTTATAAAAAAAAAAAAAATACTCATTACTTGCTTCAAAATTAAAATATTATTGAACACCCTTAAAATAAACACAGAAAATACTGTTGGCCTTTAAGTTAGATTATAGCTCAATTCACTCTAATATTGAAAATCTAAGTCTGAACCACAGAACTTATATTTACCATATTACGCATTTGCTAAACAGAGGCAATAAATTGTATCTTGACAAATAATAAAAATTAATTTTTTAATTAATATACATCATATGTTTTTTTTTTTAATTTTTTCTAAGTATATTGTATAGTTTTTATCAGGCTTAGTTCTCCCTAAATAACTAACTGTTAAGGACAACTAAATGACAAGAATATAGTAATCAATTTTAGTTATTTTTTGTTTACCTAAATGTATTTTAATTTTAGGCAAACATTGTTGCACAAACTAAAATTCATTTCAACGAGCAGCAATTGCTTCTTTTAATACATCAACATTTAGTGGCTAAAGGTTTGTCCACAACTGCAGAATCATTAGTACAAGAAGCAAACCTTAATATAGCTGAGAAAAAGTCTACACCATTTACATATATTTCCCATTGCCGTGTAAGTATTATGTTTAAGATGTTGTTACCTAACCTAACCTGTATCTTTATCTTACAAACGCCTATCCATAAATAATTTGCATTCAGCAGAATTTATTTTGTATTATTAGTCTTCATAATGAAGTAAATTTACTATCAAATCTCAAAAGCTAAAAATACTATTTGTATGTGTTATCTTATTAATTTTTATTTATAAATTTTAAAGTTAATTATAAATATATAATTTATTAAAATTTAAAAATGTTCATAATTTGTTTTATCATTAATAAACATGAAAACCTAGATAATTTTAATAACTGATCTAATATTTATACTATAACACAAAATGAATTCTTCAGAATGAAAATATTCTATGTTGTATGTTTGTAGTAAGGTAAAGGCAAATAACAATTAATGCAGGCATCACATTCTTTTGATAAATTATTTTAAGTATGATTCTTAATTTTTTGGTAATTACATGCAAACTAATAAAAAAATTTTTCTTAAGAATCGGTCAATTGGAGGAGGAATATCCCCAATAAGTTCTAGACACGCTGTTCAAAACCAAAAATCTGAATTATCTAATTTATCAAATAGTCCTTTAGTTCCTGGATTTAATTCCAGAGGAATAAATTCAACTCCAATTCGTTTGAATGTTAACAGGTATTGTATATATTTAATATTTAGTTTATTAATCATATTTAAGTATCATTAGCAAATTTATTAATTATGTTTTATTTTTCTAGACGATCAGAAATTCGTCCAAAACCAGAACCAGAACAAGAACTTGAATCACCTATGTCTAAATCAGTTCATAAAAAAATTGACCAAGATATAACATCACTTACTGATAATAATACTAACTCAAAAGTTAGTTTAGAATCTATTGTTACAGAATACTTAACCAATCAACATGCTTCGTGTAAACATCCTATGGTTACATGTCCTCAATTCAATTTATTTGTGTAAGTATTTAAATTTTTCATTATCAAAAAAATATATACTTAGTCATATTTTCATGATGTAGTCCACACAAATGTCCTGATCCTAAACCAAGGAGCTCAATGTGTACAAATTTTGCTATGCGATTTTCAAAAAATATACATTCTAGAAAACTAAACCAAAGACTCATACATAGTCGTTTTTGTCCAACTCGTATGTTCCATATGGACGATGAAGAAGCATATTTCACATGTTGCGAGTTTTTAGTAAATCTATTATAAAAATATAAAATTTATGTATATTTATATTGTTATAATAATAAAGTTTTAAATTGTAGAACCAAAATCGTGTCGCTGTTGGGACATACAATGGTGAAATAAAAATATTTAATTTATTTACTTCTCAAGAAGAACTATCATTTTCAGCCCACGATTCATATATTATAGACTTACAATGTAGTAATGATGAAAGGCTATTGATATCTTCTGCTTCTTGGCGACCACCTTTAACATCTATTTGGTCTATAACTGAGGATGCTATCAATATTAAGTAAATATACTTAAACTTGAATTTTTTAAAAAAAACATATTTATCTTGTGTTCTAAAATATTTTTTTTTTGGTTAGATATTCTTTGAACCATGAAGAATTCTGCACTTTTAGCAATTATGACCAAACTAAATTACTTGGAACTAAAGCTGAAATAGCAACAGTAATTACTAAATCTCAGCTTACAAATTAATTATTTTAATAAATTGTTAATTATAATATTTTTTTCCAGATATATGATTTAGAAACTAGTAAAAAAATATTAACATTAGTTCCAAAACATTCAAATCAGTACAGTAGAAATCGAGCAGCATTTGATGCTACTAATGAATTAGTATTATCTGATGGTGTATTATGGGATGCCATTGCTGGAAAGGAAATCCACAAGTTTGATAAATTAAATCAATGTGTGAGTGGAATTTTTCATCCAAACGGACTTGAGGTAAAACATAATTTTTATAAATTTAGTTGTATTAACTTTGTATTCTGAAAACAATTTTTTTCTTTAACTTTGTAGATTATATCAAATACAGAAGTTTGGGATATGCGCACATTCCAGTTATTACGCACGGTGTCAAGTCTTGATCAATGCAATGTAACATTCTCCAAATCTGGAGAAGGAATGTATTTATATGTTATTGATCAAGAAATTGAAAATGATTCATCTTACCAAACTTCATTTAAAACTTTAGATCCTGATGATTACTCAAACATTGGTAAATATAATGAACATAATGTTAAATTTATATTTATAACTTCTAACACCTTTTAAAATATAATAATTCTATGTGCTTAGCCACTGTTGATGTTAAAAAATTCATTTATCATATGGCTTGCAATAGCTCTGATACTCAAATAGCTATTGTTGAAAATCAAGGAATGTTTGAAAATATTGATGAATCAATTGTACGAATTTATGATGTTGGTAGATCTAGAAATGAAGACGAAACGGTAAGGTTTTTTATGATTTTTTGATAAATTAGAATTCATCATATTTGTAATTTTAGGTAGAAGAAGATGAAGACGAAGAAGTTGATTCTGAAGGTTCAGGTTCAGAAGACGAAAACATATCTAGTACGTAATTCAATAGTTGATTATTTTGTTTCATATTATAAATAGCTAGTTAACAGTAGTTTAAAATACAAGTTGTGTTTATTTATTAGTGTTTCCATCATTATTGGAAGATATGATAGCTGAAGGAATGTCTGCAGGTGGGATGACTGATAACTTTTCAAGTGGTAGTAGTAGCAGCTTTGACAGTATCGGTGATAGTTCTCGTTCATTTACTCCATTATCTGATTCAAGTAATGACGCAAGTTATGATGCTGGTGGAAATTCAGACCCAGAAAACACAGATGCTTGATTATTATTAAATTTAATATATTTTTATTGTTTTAATTTAAGAAGTGATAAATGTAATAAGAAATTACTTCTGAAATACATAAAATTTTCAATTTACCATATTGTTGTATCACTGTGTTGTTTTGTATGTTCATGATTAATAACAAAGTTTTCTATCTTATGTATTATTTTACTATTAAATTTGTATGTATGATAATATGATAAAATAGTTTTAAAAGAAAACTTAATGAAGACTTTCTGAAAACTTCTGGAGAGTACTGTTATATAATTTGTTCACGATAAAATAATTTTTGTACATAGATGTCAATTATACAATAATATATCATAATTTCTAGTTTTAATACAAATTATTTTTCATTTAATTCTGATCTTTTAAATATTTATATGTTTAATCTGGTTAAATATTCCAAACATTGCTTTATTTTATTCAAACAAAAAACCACCTACTCATTACCCAAATATAAACTATTAATTATATGTATTATGTATCTTAATTTATATTTTATTTAAAAATAAGAATGGCCTAAATATTAGAGCTCTACACTTGTGTGACTTTTTAAGCCTACCATATTTAACAATGTTCGAATATTAAGCCTAAACCAATTTTACTAAAATTTATTATTAAGTAGCACAATCTGATTTTGTTTTGTGTGAATGAAGTATGATTGTTATCTGATTCATATCAGTGTTAAAAATGTCTTAATCATTATAATTGGAAGCTAAAATGACTACCTCAGTATTGAATTTCTAAGCTATGGATTAAGATAATGATTTATTAAATTGTTAACATGACAATGCATATAAAAACACATAACATAATGAATAATGATATTTCAACTATTTTAAGAAATGAAATGAAAAATAATGTTGAGTTGTTTTTTTTAGTAGAAAAGACAAAAAGTTTAATTAAACTATTAACTCAACCAATTATGACCAATAAGACTTGTAAGATCATGTATTTGCATATAAAATTTGAATAAATATTAAATTCCATGTACCTATCATAAAATATTTTTAAAAAAACTTAAATTATTATCTACATGTACATACATATTATAATATATAATATATTTATGAAAAGTAATTTTTGTGTGTAAGTTATCCACAGGTAAGTCTACTATATTCAGTTCTGAAATGAGTACATAAGTAAGCCTATATCCAAGGATGTGCACCACAAAAGTCAATTTTAAAGAAGTGTTCACACGGCAATTAGTTTTCTGGCTCTTGAGAAACAAATATTTATTAACTACCTATTATAATTGAATATATTTATTTATAGAACTACATTTTATATTTGGTCAAAACTATAAAAAAATATGTACAGTTTACATGACTATCTGAGTTTTTAGTGACAAATCTTTTTAGTCACATTTATATATACATGTTCTAAAAACAGTACCTTCTCGTCCTTTCTTCCATAGTAAAAAACCAACCACAGGTTAATAACTATTATTGTTGATGAAAGCATAAAATCCAAAAAAAAAAAAAATGATATATTGTTTAATTAAATATTTATATAATATTTTAAAATAGATGGTTAAAAAATACAATAATTACGAATTAACCAATTCGAAATTTTTGACCATCTCAAATATGTAATTTTTGAAAATATCATTTAACTGTTAAAGTTAAAGTTACATAGAAATAATAACACCATCCAAATTCAATCTCGAAAACACTGATTCTTATTTAAGAAATTTTTATTTTACTGCGTATACGCGAACAAAAATAGTTAAAATTAGAAAAATTAGAACTTATTATTTTTTTTAATGCATTCCTAACTATAATAGCTATCCAAGTCTACTGATAGTATATACTATATAAGAACTTATCAAATAGTAAATACATGTGTATGTCTTAAACTCATAATTAATATTGACACATTGATGATTTTTTTCGTTTTAATCCCTTTAAAACAATCGTCTACCTGCAAATGGATTTTATAAAAAAAGTGGTTAAGTACCTACCAACTATAATAGGTGGCCGTTCTACTATATATGTGCTTATAACACGTGTATGTCAACTGTCAAGTATTATTTAGGTACACCTAAATTTGGTTTGTAGCCATTAAACCCTTATAGCCTATTGATGATAACTGATAAGTATTGAATGTACTTATTCCGTCATTGGGTAAGTATATTATCATATTACAGATATTTATTTTATTTTCATTAATATTATAGATTGAATTAATCTTTACGGAAAACATTGCTTTTAGTATATTATTAATATTTAATTAATTATAATGTATATATATTTAAAATCATTTAACTTAAAAAAATATTTTAAAATGCATTAAAATAAAACATTAAGTGAAAAATAAAATACCTCTAGGAAAATCGTATGATCACCACTGAAGCACTGACCACGGAGGAGTACAGAAGTGATTTTTGCATAGTTTACGAATAAGAAATTATTATTATTATATTATAATTTATAAAGTTTCCAAAGTGACAAATTAAACATTAAACCCAATTATGGTGCCGTTGCCGGTCATGCGCGGGTGATGGCAGCATGGCACTTGATTTGATAATAGTCTCTACAGCGATAACAGCGGCGGCCCAACATAAGCTTACAACTCAACAACAACCAGTCAGGGGGGGACAACAAGTTTTGGCGGTTAAATGCAATGAATTCGTTGTGTTTGAGTTGCCGCTACCGCGGCCTGTCGACAACCGCGACGTCATTGCTCCGTTGTGCTTCGCCGCTTTTGCTCCATCCTATTCAACCATCAAACACGTCTCACAGTTGTTCCGTTCGACTTCCACACGACGTCAAAGACATTGTCGCGGAGTTTATTTCCAAGACTAGATCAAACATGGCCGTCAACGAATATTGCAATCGGCCGTACACGGTGTTTGTCGAGGGAAATGTGGGTAGTGGAAAAACTACGTTTTTGGAACAATTCGCCGACTGTTCGAATGTGTACCTCGCTAAGGAACCTGTGCACAAGTGGCAGGACGTGCAAGGCCACAACTTTTTGGTGAGCACGTTGTCGATGTACACCTGTATAGTGTATTATAAGTTTTCGTGTTTTTCAGGGACTGATGTACAAGGACCCGAAGCGATGGAGCTTCGCATTCCAGTCGATTGTGCAGAGAACCATGTTGGAACTGCATCAGGCCAGGCCGGAACGTCCTGGTCAAAACATCAAGATAATGGAACGATCCATATACAGTGCCCGGTAATAGCTGGTGTAGATGACAGATGTGCAGTCGTATTATTTTTCCCGCCCACACTGTCATTGTTTTAAAATAATACTGTATTGTTATTATTATCGTAGGCAGACCATCTCTAGGGTAATACCCATTATCCGTTTAAATATAATGACAATTGAATTAACAAGTTTAATGGATAGTATAGATGACTTTTTTTTAATTAATATTTTTTTACAGTAGGTATTTTCAGTTGGTATTATACTCAGTTTTATAAGGTTTTGTAAAATATTATATTAATATTACGTGGTAGTTTCGATTTCCTTATGTAATTAAATATCTAATTTAGTCGATAGATATTCATATTAAATTATTCATGTGTTGTGACTTGTGTTTGATTATATTTATTATGTATTGATAGTAGGAGCTATGACGGTTTTTTTGTTTTCAAGTGACTTGATAACCAATCAAATGTGTTTGATTATAATTTAATGTTGTTAATGTATTCACAGACATGACATTCCTAACCTTAAAGAATATCCAACTATTATAATTATAACAATCTAGTATTTCCAACATCTACTATTTAAATTTTGTTTTGATTTGCATCTACCCAAATTATTTTCCAATATTTAGTATTATATTATGGAAATAATTTCATGTTAACTAGTCCAATAATACTACATTTTATTGTTTAAACTCATAATTTATTATTTCAAGTATTATTTTAATCTATAGTAAATAGACAGTAGTTAATAATATTTTCTTTTCTAATTTTAAAAAATAATTTATCTTTTAAATATTTTAATAATATACAAATAAACTATTAAGGCATATTATTTTTTACAATATTTTACCATGAAATTATGTTAATAATGTCTATAAAGTCTTAAAAGTAATAGACCATGTCTATTAGATATAAATACAATATGATTTATCATATTTTATGATTTACTCATTTCAATAAATGAGTCATAAATAATTGTTTTCAAACAATAATTTATTTAAATTGATAGATTTTTAATGTTACTGAGTCATTTAATTAAATAATAAAAATCTCATTGTTCCATATTAATTAATGATTATATTAAATTACAATAGTAAAATATGAATTCTAGTCATTACTCATAATAGCTTAACTATAATTATAATTTTTAGGTATTGTCGTTTATAAATCTTAATTCAACATTTTTTAACATTTTCAATTAAATTTAATTTGTTGATATTAATATCAACAAAATAGTAATGAATAGGTCATATAATTTTTAATCAATGACAAACTAATTTTTCTCACAGTAGTGTTTGTGGATTTTTATTAATGGTGTAATGGAAATTTAATCTTACTGCACCACATTTATCTTATTTCAATATAGCTAATGTTAATTTCTTATATTTTTGTTCCAATCTATATTAGATTTAGTAGTTAGAAAAAGTTGCCAACAATTAAATTTAAATTAATTAAAAAAATATACATGTGTCAACTAAATTAGTTAACAACTAATCACAAATTTTGGTTAATCCCTAAATTTTACAATTACATAAATGCCATGTCTACTTAGAAAAAATTCAAATATAATTTTAAAAAAATAGGTGATATTTTATATTTTTGCTATTATGGTTTTAAGTAGTACTAAATTACTACACAATGAAACAAATTTTTAAGTACATTATTTTAAAAATATTTTTGTTAAATTATTAGATGAATAAGTTATAATTTGATTAACAAAATAAAATATTTACATTTCAGAAACATATTTGTTGAAAACTTATACAAAGACAAACTTATGGCAGCTCCTGAGTATTCCGTGTTAGATGCATGGTATAAGTGGCTAATAGAAAATGTTAAAATTGAATCTGACCTCATAAGTATGGAATAATATCAATTTTTTTTTTTTTATTATTAAACATTAATATTTTATTTTTAGTTTATCTGAGAACTGATCCTGAAATTGCTTACCAAAGGATTAAAACTAGGAATAGGTTTGAAGAAAAAGATGTTTCATTTGAATACATAGAACATTTACATGAATTACATGACAAGTGGTTAAATGTACATAATACTAACATACCAAAAAATATACCTGTAAGTGAATGTATCAAAATTTTAGATATGGTAGTAATAAAAGTTTACAATATAAAGTATATTCTATTAATTTTGTGTATCATTCCTACACTTAATTTGACAAACATTTTATTACATACTGACAGTTTTTTCAACCCATTAACGGCGCGTGCGTTCGATTAGAATATTCTTTATAATCTTTATTTTAAAATAGCATAAAATACTTTGATTTATCTGAGATATTGAGACAAACTGGACTTTTGATTGTAAAACTGCATTATTTTATCAATTTCAATCTTTTTACATCATTATTGTTGTTATTTATATCTTAATAAAATTAAGTTCACTTTAAAAACTAAAAATATTAAAAGAATCTAATTCTTATTGATCATAATATTTAAATTTTTATTGAATGTATTATTATTATTTTTTTCTTTTTGTTTTAGGTAGTGATTGTTGACGCTAATCAAAGTATGGATTTAGTTAGGAAACAATTTAAAGGTATTAGAGATCTAATAACTAAAAATGCTTCAGCACTTGTAGAGTCAAAGACGATTCCTACAATTTCTGAAATTGGTAAAAATATAAAAGACATTCAACACATCTCATCTAATTGTAAATTGATATCAGACTCTGCTATCGTTCCAGCTCAAAGAGTCTAATTTAAACATTCTTTACTTTGTCAGCTTTAGATGTAAGACATATATATTTTTTACTTTCAATTTATACTTATATTTACATAATATTGAATTAAAGGACATGGGTTACTTGAAATTTCCTACATAACTTTTAATTATATATAATATAATACATATTGCAATATAATTATTTATAAAAAAAATCATTATTTATTATTTAATTTTTTTTTTTTTTTAGTATTATGAAATTAATTTTTTTGTTTAAACTATTTTACTGGGTAAATGTTACTTATTGCACATTGAAATTTATTTTATTGACTTTAACACACTATTCAAAATTGTATAAAAGCAAATAAATTAATTTCCTATACCTGACAATACTAGAATCAAGTAAATATTACTTTTTGTTTATACTATTAAATTAAAATGCAATTTTCTTTATAAAAACCAATTAGTTATTAGTATTATTACCAATCTAATACTTATTAAAATCGTAGAAATTACTGTGATAAATAAAGTAAATATTTTTGATTACTTCAAGTTCATTATTATTCCTTAACTAACACAGTATCCTATCACACTATGTAAACATATTTTAAAGAATAATATTTCTTTTAGATTTATTGCTTTGTTTAAAGATAAATATTTTTAATACCTAATTTATAAAATAAAAATAAAGTTTTGTACAAAAGACTTAGTTATTGTGTATTTAAAATTTCACAACAAAAAATCTTTTATTTGTTCTTCCATTTTTTTAAACTGCAATCTTTCTTTTTCTTTATTAAGTATTTCTTTTGGTAAGTCATCCAAAGATTCCTGAAAATAACATTTAATCATAAATTATCTTGTAACATTACAAATTAAACTATATATTTTATGTACTATCAATGTTATAATTTAAATTTAATAATAACCTAAAATAATTAAATTCTATCGGGAATGGATTACAAAAACTAGACTGATTAATGATTTTTCAACACAGAATACAATGTATTGTTAAATGTCTTACTAAATTGTATTATACCATTCGCAAAGATGAAAAAGTATTCAAGTAGGATTCTCGATAAGTAAATCTAAATGACTGGATCAAATCTATAGTAGAACAATAAAGAAAAGGTATGATTTTCACTAAGATTTATTACTTTTATTTTGTGAATTGCAAACAAATATAGGGCTCAATTACTGGAGAATTTTTGTGATTTATCATGATAAACTTCACAATTCCTGAAAAATTTGTTAGTAGTATGAACTTGTATTATAATTTTAAGACTATATGCTATACCTCGTATTATTCAATATTGCATTTTATAGGGCAAATCCTTAACATGAATAACTAATTATTTGTTTTTCTTACATGACTTAAAGTTAAAATAAACAATATTTAAAAAAAAGAAATTATATCTAATATTTTTTACCAAAATAATTTTTTAAGTTTTTTACTTTTATGAAAGGGGTGTAGTATAAAGGTATCTTACAAAATGTTAATTCAACTAAATTTTAAATACTTATAGCACATAAATAGAACTCTGAAATTGTTGAATTTGCATGTTATATTTGAGTTATTAGAGCTATAAAAGTGGTAGTTGTGATAATTGGACTAACAGGCCTATACTTAATCTTAAAAAAAATAATAAATTAAACCTTACTAAGTTTTGAATTATATGTGTACACGCATAACATAAGCTTTCAATAATTTCTTCTTTTAAATCCTGTTTTTTACATTTACAACTATTACAATTTTTTTGATTAGCCTCTTCATTTTTAACGTCTTTTAAACTAAGTTCTAATGCTTTAACTCCCATAAGTGAAACATATTTTGAATACTTTGTTGCTTCCATAGCTGAAGAAGGTGACATGTTAACATCCATAATACCCTATGAACATTATTCTACATAAATACATTATATATAATAGAATTGAATAAGCTACATACTTGACATAATAAACAATAAGCTATAGCTGATGATTTATCAGATATTTTTTCTCCAGTTCTAAATATTGTAGACACAGTAGAAGGAAAATCAACTTGCAAATCATTTACAAACCGTTCTGTTGTTTTTTGTATTGATTCATCATCATTGGTCTAAAATTTTTAGAAATATAAGTACACTTTTTCAGACAATATAAATGTAACTATTTAAAGACTTTATATACATACAGCTGTTAAGAAATTTGAATGTATAAAATCATCTAAATTATTGAACAAAGCATAATAAGAAATTTCTTTAGCAGACAAATTCCTCATAGGTCGTATTGTAATTAAAGATGTTTTGTCATTATTTTTATTATTAACTGCAAGTCCCTAAAATAAACATTTAAATTTTAAAAATGTACAGCTAGTTAATAATTAAAACTATTAATTAAATTGCCACAAAAATTTATCTATTACCAATCAAAGAATACAGTAGAAATAAATTATAACAAGTTACTAAGATTAGCCTGTTTCTTTTAATGTAACCAGTAGTTTGTCATAAATGGTTAGAATGAGTGCTCATTACAAATAAAAATGAAAAAGTATCGAAAAATAAATTGATGATTTTATCTAACATTAACTGATGATACAAAACTATCCGTTATTTTGACTAACATTATCTTAACAATGTCCATGCATTGTATTTCAGTGTTCAAATTTAAAATTACCTATCATTATATTACTGATTTTGTCTATCCATTACATTTATTCGCTGATTAAAAGTAATTTAGGAGTCTTATTCAAATGTTCAAGAAGTAATAACACTTCAAGATTTAAAATGTATTTATTTTATAGTTAATTTTTATTTATTGAATATTATTAATCTCCAGTCTATTTTAAACTGAAAAAGTAACAGTTTGGGCTATTAAAATTTTTAACATATAAATATGCCATGCTTATTAAAACACTATATAAAGAACTAAGTAGTATTTTTTTTTTATGATAAACTTTGATATTGTCTTAGGTAACAGGCTTTGACGTTTCAGAAAATAAAGTAGTTTCATACAACAGAAAATTAATTATTCTTAAAAATACTAGAACTATTAGTGTAATCACAATTTATAAAGCACTTATACTCTCATTAATTGACTATGGAGACATAATATTCAACTCAGCAAAAGAAAAAGATCTAAATACCCTAGATCTTATACACAACCAAGGCATTCGCTTGGCCATTGGAGCCTTCAGGACGAGTCCTGTCGATAGCATACTCTTTTACGCAGGAGAACCCCCTCTACAATATAAACGCCATAGCCATATACTAAAATATGTGACTAAAATTAAAAATCTGACTAACCACATCACTGAAAACATCATCCACAGCCCTCTACCTACTAATATACTACCCTCCCGAAACACAGTATTCGAAAACTTCAAAATAATCAGTAATAACTTAGATTTCCAATCACAATCACTAAACAAAATTCAGCCTCCTCTCCCTCCGTGGCTCTGGTCGCCAAAAATCAACACCCAATTGGCAGAATACTGCAAACATAATACAGATAGTCGAATCATACTCAACCGTTTTGCAGAAATAATGTCACAACAATATCCGGACTATACACAGATGCTTCCAAAAGTAAAAATGGGGTGGGCTTTTCTGTAATCACAGATTGGGAGAACCATCTCTTTAAACTACCGTCGTCTTTTAGTATATACACAGCTGAAACTCATGCTATTTACCAAGCACTATCAATCATCTCAACTTCAAACCCAACAAACTGTCACATCATTATCAGTGACTCTCTGAGTGCTCTTACTGCAATTTCTAACCCCTACCCTAAAAATGAACTTATTCAACACATACAGAAATTAATATCTGAAATAAACATCCCCACATGTTTCATGTGGGTCCCTTCACACATTGGGATACCCGGGAATGAAAAAGCAGACACATCAGCCTATGAAGCCATTACATCTCCACAGTCCACTAAAATCAGCTCTACTTCCTCATCTGAAATATTCGGCACAATCCACCAAAAAATAATGGAAGAATGGCAACTTTTTTGGGAAAATATTCCCCTTACCAACAAACTGAGAAATACAAAACTACTCGTCAAGAAACTAAATTACCCTCCCGGCACAAAAAGAAAAGACGAAGTAACAGTCACTCGAGCCAAAATAGGCCATTCTTACTTAACACATGTACATCTCATCAAAAAAGAACCAGCACCCATATGTGATACTTGCAACGTAACTCTATCAATTGAACATATCGTAATCATCTGCCCCAAATACACTGAAGCACGCAAGATACTCCAAAATCCAGCATCACTCTATCAAGCCTTCAAAGATGAGAACACAGCTGCAATCAGTACATTTATCCATAATATAAACACTAAACACCCATTGTAAATAGTAACTATAATAATGTAGTAAAATTTATTGTAAAACTTAATGTATACATATATATATTTTTCTTTCTTTCTTTTTCTTGTATAAATTTTAATTAAAGTAGGCTAAAAACCTGTGTTGTTGAAGCCTTAATAAACTATTAAAAAAAAAAAAAAAAAAAAAAATACATAAACATCTAATCTGATGTATAAAAATAATAATTAACTCATAGTAAATTGTAGTAGATCTGTGATAGAGTTCATTAAGGCTGATATCTAGCTTAAAGTTTCTAAACATACATTTATTAAAAGTAAAAAGTATTCTTTAAATTTAAAGCACTGGAAGTCAAATTAAATTTAAAAAATGTACCAAATTGAATTAAGTTTATTTGTTAACAAATATTTGCAAATCATGATTTTATTTTTGAAAAAATGTGTATGTATTTTCTACTTTTTAAATATTAAATTAACAAAATAATAAATATAAATTAAATTTTATGTATTACAATAAAGATAGTGTCTTGAAAATCATTATTTTAAGAAAACTTTAAAAATCTAATACTCTTGGTCACTGAAATTTAGTCTGGTTTTTGGAATTACAAATTGTAGAAAGTTTGTACCAATAGTAAGTATATTGGAAATAATGTTGATATTAAAATAAATGTAAAAATTATAAGTGTTTGTATTTACCATGTCCAAAAATGTTTGAGATCCACGTCCTAGAGCTACATTTGAAAGTAATTGAATAGACAATTTATGTTCATTTTCTGCCGTCATTATTCGGGTACATTTTAATAGTTCAGCTAATTTTGTTATTGCATATTTGCTAAAAATTTAAAAAAAATAAAAATAGGTATCAATATTATATATATATATATATATATATATATATATATATATATATGACAGTTACCGAAGTTTCATTAACATATCTTCTTTTAATGTAAGGTCAGATATATTATTAAAAATATTTTGAAGTTTATCATTATATAGGTCGACATGTGTTTCTTCATTTAAACAATTATCTGAGTAAACAGCAGCAGCAAACTTTACTATGTGATAAGTTAAACCATATTTTTCAAAAAGTTCTTTAATATTATTCTCTTGATCTTGGGGGTACTTGTGTAAAACACTTTCTAAAATGGTTTAAAATTA
The DNA here is from genome assembly GCF_002803265.2 of Melanaphis sacchari. Lineage (NCBI taxonomy): Eukaryota > Metazoa > Arthropoda > Insecta > Hemiptera > Aphididae > Melanaphis > Melanaphis sacchari. The sequence continues at coordinate 6,167,498 of NW_020271042.1, forward strand.
ATTAATTTAATTTAATTTTTTTAAATTAACCATGTTATTACCATCAATGTATAATACTACAGGATCAAATGTTAATCTCTTATAAGTAGATTGCTGTAGTCCTGTCCATACCATATGCAGTAAAGATACTGAAGATTGGGAGCCACTTACACATACCAGAACACGTTCACCTCTGTTAACTAATTTTGATTTTCCAAGGGTAGCACGAAATTTATGAGTTACCATAGTCACAAAACAAGTCCTATGATACAAATTATTGTTAATTAAAGAAGTTAATAGTTGAATAATGTCTACTCACTTGCAATACACATATTTTTTTTGTAAAACAACATTTCCGTCTTTAATTAGACATTTACGACATTTTAATTCTAATCTGTGTAAAAAAACGGATCAAAAATATAAACTTTAGTTGAAATTTTTAATTTATAAAAACGATGATTTAATATCAAATTGTCAAAATAATGAGTATACTATTAAGTCTTACGGTTCAATATGGTTAAGTGTTTCGAAGACTTCTGCACCTTCTTCGTTAACGCTACACATTGCCACAGAAAATGTTTATAACTGACGGTAATTAATAATTATTTGCAGTGCTTAATAAATAAAAGTTATAAAATTATCTAGTTAATAGTTATTACATGTCTCCATCTCTTCAGATCAGAAGCGATACTCTGCTTAATAGTTGATAAATGATAATGTTAATAACCGATTCTTGGAGGTTTAACTTTGATGTTATAAACGATTATCTGAAGGTTTGTAAATGTTATTAGAAACGATTTTTTTATACAATAAAACTTAAAAGATATACTTCCAAAATAATTAAATTAAAGATATACTTTAAGAAAAAATATAATTCCAAAAATTTTAATTTGACTTATGTTCTCATTACAATTCATCAAATCCACTGAATCACAAGCAAAATTGCCACTTCTTTAGAAAACTAACAATGCTATTCTGAAGTATTTCTAGATATTGTTCAAGCTTTCTATCGTATGTGGCTCGAAGGTTAACTCTACAAGTTGAATCATTTCTTCCTACTACCTACTATTTAATTTTAAAATCATATTTGGAAAACTGCCATTTTTTTTTACGTCTTTTAAACTTTCTTAACACTTAACCAATAAAAGTAGGAGTCCCAATACTTTTCACCTATTCTACATAATGTATTCACATCTGATATACCAACTTCAAATAAAACCCTACTGGCCACATTTACAGACGATAATATGGTTTTAGCAACAGAAAAAGATCTGTTATTGACTGCGAGTCAATACCCTTTAGACTCGTCTAACTAAAATAAATTCTTGGGCAAAAAATTTGAAAATAAATATCAATGAAGAGAAATCAGTCCAAGTTAACTTCTCTTTAAATCAAAATGAATGTGTTTAACTCCAAATAAACAACAAACCAATCATCCAATCCTAATCCTGCCCTCAACTAAATAGTAAATACTTAGGAATAATTCTCGATAAGCGCCTCACACGGGCCTACTATGCTAAAGTCGAACGTAAACAGGCAAATACACGACTATTTTCTTAGACCCCTTCTGTCTTCTTAAATCTAAAATGCAACTCAAGTTTAAAACTATTGTAAGTAAAGTCACAGTTAGATCAGTCGATGGTCTGGTCATATGGCATACAAATTTGGGATCCAACAAAATCATCTAACATACATCCTATCCAAGTTTTTTAGTCTATTAATCTTAGACTTACATCTGGAGTTCTTTGGCTTATTACAAACAAATTCTTGCACAAGGATCTTAAAAATTAAAATAGATATCCACAGTAAATGAACATGCAAAAATTCATTGTAAACATTTCCGTAATAAATTAATAATTCATTTAATTATTCAAAAATGATCCAAAATATGTTCTCTTAATCTCTCCCTAGTAATTTTCCAAATATAAATACTTTACTAAAAATCACTAAACCTTAAGAAAGAAATCCAGATGGTTTTAGTGACTGCAGAGTAAAGAATGGGCTTTATATGTAGACAAGATGTATATTAAAGCTTTTTTTCTATTATAACATGTTAAAGATATGTAACTATACCTCCTATTAAAACCTTTATTTAAATTTATTCAGAACATCCATTGTATTTTATTCCAACTTTTTTAGTTTGTATAAATTTTTATAAAGTTAGTATCAAAATGTTGCTTTAATCCAAATCACAATAAATAATGGCAAATTAATCGTCAATAAATGTATTATTATATAAAGTTACAAATAAATATAAAAGTATGTGTTTTCTTTATTTACCTATTTTTCACATCATACTAAGATTGGAAGAGGCTCTTGATGGAGGACCAGTCTTTAGTACATACTTTATTAATACAGATATGAATAAAATTTAAAATTAGTAACAAACAAAAATAAGTATTTAAAAAAATAATTTAATTTGATTAATAAGTTTAAGTATTACAATAAGACTAGCACAGCAAAATAAATACAAATAAAATAGTATTAAAATCACAATGAAATTATATTTTACTAAAAATTAAGCTAAAAATGATGTTTCAATATATTATAGGAACTAAACATAATAGCTTAAATTATGAACAAGCAATAATTTTAGATGTTAAATAACATACACAAGTCAATAAAAAGTTTAATACTATCTTAAAATAAGAAATTGCATAGAATTAAATTATAGAACTTCATTTTATATATTTATGGTCAATACAAGTTCAATAATATTATAATTTCATAAAATAATAATATTCAATATCAACATGAAAAAAAAAAAAAAATGAAAATTAGAAGAATTTGAAAAAAAAAAACAATATAATAATAATAAATTAATTACAAAAATAAATATAACTTTTTTACTCTAACAGTAAATAGTATATTTCATTAAATCATTATTTATATATTAAGCTTGTATAGTTATTTTTTAAGATCAGCCTTGATATCATTTTTAAAATATATGTTTATATATAAACTATGTACAAAATGTATTTATATTAGTATTACATTTTAAGGTTATGATTTCTATATAGGGTTCACAGTTGTAGATAATGTAAATTTGAACTATTCATACTATCATATAAATACAATAAAATTAAAATAATTACTGTGATCATAATAGTGTATTGATGACTAGTAAATATGACTTAAGTTTAACATATTTTGAAAATAGATTTATCATGTACACTAGATAGAATTATAGGAAATACTATTCATAGTAAATTAGCAAACAAAAATAAAACATAGAGAAGCAGCACCATAATTTGTTGATTTCATTTGAATTTAAACTAAAATTTAAAAGAATCGTATAGGAAATAGTAACTGCCTGGGCAAAATCATCTAAGGTTTATTTATAAAAAAAATACATTTAGTAGTGTCTGTTTATGACTATTAAAGCCTAATAACTTATATCAGGACATAAATTAATTTTAAATAACTACTAAAAATTCTTTAAAAAAAATTAAATATATGAATACAAAAAAATAGGGAAATGAGAAAAGAAAATGTTATAATTTCTCTTGTTCTATATAAACTAAAAATATTAAATAATAATATTGTTTGAATCAATATTATTCTATTAGATTTTTTTTAAATAATAAACATATTTTAAGGGGAACTATAAGTTAGTGTCAGATGTGTATCGGCCTAAAACAATCGTCTTCAACATAGTCCCAACTTCACTTGGATCATGTAATGCTTCAGCTAACATTTTTTCTACATTTCTCATGATAACCATTTTTTGGTGGTCTAGTAAAGGATACTCAATTTTTTCAACAGAGCCTGCCTAAAAAAGAAAATTTATGATTATTTCGTACTGAATAATAATAATAACTATTATTATTATTATTTTACCTTACTATAACTTCAAAAATTTGGCCATATCAAATCAGTCATTCTCATTCAATAACTTCATAAGGTACAATTTCCTGCTTCTCGTAATTTTTCACCAATTATTTTCACATCACTCTTTTCAATCTATCCATCTTTTCTTCAATCTTCCTCTCTATCATTCCACATTCATCTTAACGATAACTTTCAATGTCTTTTAATTTTCCTTATAAGTTCAAATATGTTAAAACATCTCAATCTATTTTACCTCATAATGATTTTATACATAATATTTATGCAGCTCCGACACTAACCTTAATGTATTAATTTCATATTTTAGGTTTTATTGTCACTACACATATTTAATATTTATCCTAGCATTCTCATCTCTACTACACTCATTTACAGGTGTCTGTGTTCTTGTACATTATCCTATATTTTAATCTATGTAATATAACTAATTTCACAATTGTAAAGAAAATTTACTTTTTTCAATTTTATTGGAATTCTCTTTTTGCATAAAACATTTGATACAACACTTCTCTCGACTTAATTATATTGTTGATATCCTAAATAATTATTTTTGGGCTATTGATTCCAAGTACTTAAATCTAGTCGCATTATATTATCCCTCATTTTCATAACATGCCTGATCAAGGAATTGTTAGGGGATATTAATTCTTCGATAACTTCCTCAAGAATCATACAAGATTCATTGATCATACCTATATTTTATTCCAGCTAATCTATAGTCCATTTCTTTTAAACACCTCTATTCACTTGTCCAGTCTTTCATTCATTTCTTTTAAAATTTTTCATACTAATACTACATTATCTACAAACATAATGCATCATGGCACTTCCATCTAGAATATTTTTTATAATACCATCTATTAATAAAGATTAGTTTAGGTTAATGCTTAACCCTGATACACTTTGTAAATTACCTAAAACCTCTACACAAAGATTTATTTGCTTCCTTTTAGTATAGATTCTGAACACAATGAAAAATAAAAAATTCACCTTTTAATTATTTAATACTTCTACTAACACCCTATTTCTACCTATTAATCGTTATGTTCCTATATTTCACATATTAGCGTTCTTAACATTAATTTAAATTAAATTAATTTACTTTGAACCAAAAGTTTATTGAAACTGTATAGCCACCATGCATCAGTGATTCAACATGATGAAACCAATACATAGGTATATATAAGACATCTTCAGGTCCAACTATAACTTCATATCCACAAGCTTCTTTGAATTTTGGAAATTTTATATAATCTGGATTATCAAAGTCTACCTAAAAAATACCAAAACAAGCTATAGAAGTATTATTTTCTAAGAAATTATTTATCATTACTTGACTTTGTCTATCATAAGGATGATGAACTGGGTGTGGATATAAACACTCAAATTCACTAGGTGGAAACAAAATAAATCTTTTATATCCTCGAATGCTAGCAAACATATTTTGTTGCTCATCATAATGACACGGAGTAACATTACCTACAACAAAAAACATTACAATTAATTTCTATTATCAATTGTATTATTGTATTTAAACCAAACAGTACTGAATTAAATTAATCGAGTTAAATATACATTAATTAAACATTAATGCATATTTTTATCCATTTACAATTTTTATATTATCAAAATATTGGAAACCTTACTAAAGTTTTATTTATATCAAAATAATTAAATTCTATAAAATAATTATTATAAGAAACATAGTTTGAGCAAATAGAAAGATATAATCGGAAATTCTGATAAAAAATAACAAGTAAAACTCTCCACTGAATATGCTATACTATAAAATAATTAGAATTCAAAAAAATTACAACCAAAGTTATTTGAGAGGACTTGATACTAAATTAAATACATTATACTAAAATACGTTATTGACTAATAGAATTAAGTAATACCTTCTTGTGCAATTAGAAGAAGATTAGAAGTCAGAGAACCCCATTTACACACATTTTGTTTTGAAATAATCCAATCCCAATTGAACATAACAAAATCACTAACAATACGTGGGCTAATTGAGTTGTTCAATACTTGTTGCATGTATAATCTGGAAAACCACAATATAAATATTATACTTTTTTATTTGATATAATAGTTTTAAACATTATATTATGCATAATTATTTATTTTTAATTCATTGGTGTTTCTATAGAAATAAAATTACATAACAAAGTTTTAATTAATTCACATATTATTTATTTATAGTTTTGTTAATTTTTAATAAAATAAAATATGATTGATGAAGATGAAGATGAAATTATCAACAATATTTTTTTATCAAGGTTTGAAGAAAAAAATGATTTATTTGGTTTTAAAGCATCTAAAAAAAAAGTTCATATCATCCAAGAAAATAATAGAATTTCTAATTTAGAAGCTCAAATTAAGTATGCTGCAAACAGGGTATTTATAAACAATGGTGATTCTTATCATGGAAAATACATAATACAAGTAAACTAATTTAGCTTTAGCAGTAAATCTGCAAGCAAATATTTATGATAAGATAAATTCAGAAAATAAACCACATAAATTCATTTAATGCCCACTTGCTTCTCCCTAATTCATCTCAAATCGCATCAGATCTCCATATTCTTATAGTTCCTAAAACAGTCAAGTTAGGTACATTACTCTAAATTCAAAATCATAATAATCCCCTTGTTTAAAAACTACAATCTACCTCCATATTTGTAAATCTCCCTCAGGATGCTAAAGCGGCAATTAAATATAAAAAAAAAACAAAAACGGCAATCTAAACTTAATAAAATTGTTTCCTTCATGCTAATAGTTAATAAATAAGAATAAATTTATAGTTATTAAAATTTAAAAACAATAATAATAATAATAATAACAATGATAAAAAAATTAATTTACAATTGCATTATCTTCTTAAATTATAAATATTAATATTAAATAATTCTAAAATGATATTGGTATCAAATATATGCCATGTTGATATGTTTGATCATCACTATTATCGGTAAACTATAATAGTATAATATTCAACTGGAATGGGAAAAAATGTAAAATATTTTATTTAACTTAAATGTTAACATTAACTGAATCAAAATACAGTAACCAAATACCAAATATTAATAATATTATATTGATAAGATAATTATAGATCATAAATAGCATACCTTTTCAACAAAATATTATTATACCTATTTATCTTAATGTTTAACACATACTGAACATGTATCAAAATTGTATTCTTATTAATACAAATAGTATATAAATGTAATGAGGGTTAAAAAATAATTTCAGTTTAAATCTAAAATGTTTAAGAATAGTTATATATTTCATATTAAGTTTATTTATAGGAAATCAATCAAGTACAGTTTACAGACATTGAGTACATAAATGTAGATACTGAACTAACTGAAAAAAAAATATCAAATGAGAAATATAAAGAACAAGAGTTAAAAAATAGTTATCAAGACACACAAAAAAGTCAAAATTCGATATTAAATAAATCAATTGACAATGTTAAACCAGTGTCTGTTGATAGAGATCTTCAAGTAAACAAAATTTTGAACAAAGAATATATTAATGAAGAAGTGGATAATGATACTCCACCAATACAATTTAAATACATAAAAAACATAGACGTTTTACCAATGTATAATATACATAAACCTACAATAAAAATAAATAAGGAAGATATTGAACCGAACAAATATGATATAGTAACTACAGTAAAAGATAAATCGAACACCAATAATGAAAGAGTATGAACAGAATTTTAATAACATTTTTTGCAAAAAAATAACCAATTTTCGTTTTAGTATGATTACTTGAAACATGTGAAAAAAATAATTATTTCAAATAATAAACAATTATTAATGAAAGAAATACAAAAATGTGCAGTAGTTGTGTATGACATATCATTGGATAAAAATCAAATAACTGAAGCTAGTATAGCATTACATAGTAAAATAAATTATTCAAATATTATTAAATTAAATTTGTCTCTAAAATATTTGTTTTCTTATCAAGATATAATAGAAGAAATTAAATATGTAAAATGTCATCCAAAAAGTATTGTAGCAAAACAAAGTGGGATTAGAGTTTTTATACTTATATCAAGTATACAAACATGGGCTTTAACTAAAAACAAAGTAATCATGTTTTATACTGAAAAAATATAAATAATTACACCTTCTTTTATTTATTTAAAAAGAATACAGGCCCAATTACTCAAGATGATTATAAGGATCGTATTTGTCATCCAAATTTTCAATCATTTTATGATATGGAAAATAGTATATTATTACTAAATGATAAAGTATACAAAAAAGACCCAAGTATTTAATAAAATATTTCATAGACATATTATTTAATTTATATTTTACAGTACAGTGGATATTTTTATGGAATAATCTTAGCACCTGGTTTAGTCTATGGTCAAGGCGAGCACATATTAAAATACATATATAAAATGGTTTTTAGTGATACAGAACAACTATTAGTTCCAAAAGAAGACAATAATTTACCTATAATACACGTAGAAAATCTTGCAAAGTTAAACATAGCTTTTAAAATAATTTAAATTATTTTTATACAAATTATACATTCTAGAATTGTTAAAAATCTGGTTGTGTTTTATGATAAAGTGACAAAACCATACATAGTAGGCATTGAAACTGCTAAGATTAGTTTAAGAAGTATAACCAAGTGTATTATAAAGCAAACTCAAAAGAAAAATTATGTTTACTGTGATTACATAAGTTTATGCCTAAATTCAAGAGTTACTGTAAGTTTATTCCACAAAAATAAGTTTTATCGATAAATCTGTAATTAAATGTGATAATTTCTTGTATTTCCATATTTTTTTCTAATACATGTAAAATGCATTAAGTAAGATATAAGTTGTTTTTGTGAAGTAACTAATTTAAACAAAAAATATTATTTTAATATTTTATTATATTAAAAGAGCAGAAAAATATTAACAGCAAAGTAGTGTAAACAAAAACGGATTAAAATTATACAACAATTAGTATTTACATATATGCAGTAAAAACAATATTTATATAAATTTAGAATTTTTTAACAACACATTTGTATGCATATTTTGATCATTTTTGGTATAAGAAATATCTAACTTTAGTGATTAAACATTTAAAGATTTCTAAATTTACTAGCTATTTAAAAAATAACATTTTAAGATCTGTAAAATATTTATTATTATTTTTTTTTTTTTATAGCAAACCGTCTATGACATGATAACTATGTCTATTAAAATAATTCCTGTTATTGATAATTATATAACACAGTTTATGGGATTAGACAGATCTATTCCTCGGATTTTTACTGAAACCAAAACATTAATCTCTGAATATCACAACAAATATTCTAGTGTAAGTAAATTCAAAAGATAATTATTGATAAGTCATAGTTCAATCTGTGGAAAAAACAAACTTAAGGCAATTTATTTCAATAACTTCTCCTAAGATCTATACTTTATTCTATTAAAGTATATAAACTTAATTTAACCATAGTTTAAATACTTGAATAGAAAAAATCAACTTAGTATGAATATTTAATATATAAAGACTACAATCAAAAATATATATTTATTTTTAGAAGAAAAACATTATCATCAATGGACCACTTGAAATTACTAATTTTGCCAAAAATATAGCACATACATATAATCTTTACTTTGTCAATCTAGTAACAATCAGTGAAGAATTGTTCAATATATTAGTAAAATTTAAAAAAAATTTGAAGTTTTACTTTTACAAATATTATTAATATTTAATTATTTATTTTATTTATCAATTTTAGGAAAATAGTGTTTATGATATTGATTTATATTGGTTACAAAATTTGAGTAATAATAATCAAACAGTCTCAATATTTTTATCACAGCAAAAATCAGATATTGAAAATAATGAGTCTAGTAATGAATTTAAAGAAAAAAAATCAGATAATCTACCGACACCCAGTAATAAACAATTACTGGAAGAACAAAAAAAACATTTTAAAGAATATGGTAGAATTTCCGATAAATATTTAATACCGTAAGTTAAACCTAATTTATCTATATGTTTAATTAATCTATAACAAATATTAAACAAAATATAAAAGTTTAATTGTTATAATTTCTATAGGCTTATAAAAAATAAGATATTAAGAAATAAAGTGAATAAATGTGGTTATATAATTGGTAATTTTCTTGAAAATATTGAACAAGCTCAAAATCTTTTTAATTTGAAGCAATTTGAATTCAATAAAGAAAATGATTTACAAATAGATGAAGATGAAATATATCCAAGTATTAATTATAAAATTATATTAAATACAAAAAAAAAATTAAGTCTTAAATAAATTTAGCAATCATCATTGATTTAATTATGGTTGGAAAAAATATTATGAGGAAAATCATATATAACTCGGAAATAGAACAACCAAATTTAAATTCAAAACTAGTGTGTGATGATGCAATAGATAAATTACTTGCTTGGCCCTCGCTAGATTCTAAATACACAGAAAATGAAATTATGAAACATATTTTGGAAAATGAGTAAGAATAATAAACGTATACTTATACTACTACTAAGTTAAGATAAATGTCTTGATAATGAATGTTTTTAGTAACATAGAAATAAGGAAAAATCGTAATTTAGTTGATTACTTAGAAGTTTTGTTTAAACCAAAAATGTATAAAAAGTATTTATTAATAACTCAAAGTAACTGCATATTTGTTAATCAACAAGAATTTGATAAATTGTTTGATTCACTTTTAATAAACATGCCAGTAAAATTAAAAGGTCAGGATTATAAGTTTTATATTATTTAATTATAAATTTAAATAATGAACATTAATTAGTTAATAAAGCTGAAAAAAAAGGAAGTGATATAAAAGCTATGATCAATAAGATGTATGTCATTAATCCAACAATAATTGAAAATAAAGATTTAGCAATGGAAGAAGATATTTATGAAAAAAATGTAAATATACAAAACATTGTTAATCTAAATAGCCTTGTTTAATATTGTTGTTATTTGTACACATAATATGACTATTTCATGTTGTATTATGTTGATATAGCTAGCTCAACTGTTGAAAGAACCCACTATTAAAAAAGAAGAACATTATTCATTACAAAATATTAAAATAATAGATTTTCTAATTAAATGTGTAAATCCTTTATTGATAAATGGAATAATGGAAATTATGAAAAATACACCTGAGGATCCTATTGATTTTTTGGTTAACCATATAATAATTATATTTTTCAGTTTTTCATATATACTTACTAATTCAAATAAAATTTTAGGTAGAATATATTTATAACCATAATATGTACAGTCCATGTGTTTCTTCACCACCATTGAATAAAAAACCAAAAGTAGCTAACAGCCTCAACAAACACCTGTTGTGATTTACAAAGTATCAATAAATTTGTGTATGTTAATTTATTTGTTAAATTGTATTCTTGTACATGTATAATGAATAAGATTTTAAGAAGATTAATAACATACATACAAAACTATTGTGTAATCATTTTCTATTGTGTAAATTTTAAAATTTCTTGTAATATTATTTATTTATTTTAATAAATGTATAATTTTATTTATATAACACTATTTTAAAATTAATTCTTAAATATAACTTATTCTAATTATACCATATAAAACTATTAAACTATTTTTAAAACTAAAATATTTATCTTTTTTTTTATTTATAAAGTATTAAATACCTGGAATCTCCTTTTTTCCAATCTTTTATTTTTTTAGCAAATTCTGAAAATATCATAGGACTTGGCCGACTGATTGGTTTGAATGTCATATTAGGGGTGATTTTCTTTTGGTCATAATACTTGAATTTATGATTTTTTGATATTAATACATTACAGCATGTTGAATTAATATGCTCAGTTAAATAATCCAAATCCCATTTTAACACACGAGAAACTAATTTAGATCCTTTGATTAATACTGGTTTCTAAATAATTGATAAATAAAAGACAATTAAATAATGTCTTGAAAAAATATATCTCATTAAAAATATAATATAAATTTCAAATAAATAAATTTGTAATGTATAGGGGTTTAAGCACCAATATTTGTTATCCCTCATTCATGTATCTATCAAATTTGAATATAGGGTGAAATGTAGATGAGATTTATCATTTTTTTGATTTTTATTCTCTAATTTCCAAAAATTTAATTTTAAAATGTAATTTTTTAAGGAAAATTAACTAAAATTAAATTTAAAAAAAGTATTTTATCTTATGTATACTTTGCACTAAGTGTAGTATTTACTATGATACATGATAGAATGTCAGAAACAACAAATATGAGTACCCACTACCCAATTCTAATTTCCAATAAAGTTAAATATGTATTGATTGAAATTGTTAAGTACAAAGAATAAATATTGGTGAAGTCTATCAATATAAATATATCATTATGCAAGTTTAAGAATATTTATGTATTGTGTGACATTATACAAGGTTAATAAAACTTGTCAGTGAATATAACATTTTTTAAATATTAAAATACATCACTTAGGACTTGCAATTAAATTATTACATTTGATTCCTTACATTATTTATTAGAAGAGAATCTACTTTTGGATCATCATACTGTAGGGTAGGTATTTTTTCCATTTTTATGTTATATTTTCGTAACTGACTTTCGTTCCACTCAGCCATTATATCCCGTAAAATGTAGGGTAGATCTGGCAAACAAATTGAAAAAGACGCTAGATAAAAAAAAATATGTACAATTTTAAATTCAATTTTAACGTTTAAAGACAATCACAAAAATACTGTTATGAAGATGAAATCATAATTATTTATTATTTGGATCATAGATAAGTATATAGGTATAATATAATTTGGATTACGTGCTAAATCTCACATAAACATTTTGTTTACTAAAATGATGTTCGAATCGACCGAATACGTTACCTCGATTATTAACTTATTGTGTATCTGTAGTTGTTCCTACGTTATGACCCATAGACATAAAATAAAATATTACGAGTTTGACCATGGGTTATAGGAAAATATTCTAAGACTCTGGACTGGATTATAGCAAGTTGTGATTACGATTAAATAGAATAAATAGATTTATGTTAAAAATATAGCTAACTTAAATCGTGCTTATGAGTTATGGCGGATATGCGAATCTACATTCTACAAGGAAAATGACTATAATCTTGAGTTTTTAAAAACCTAGGTAGTCGAAAACAAAGAAAACCATTGATAAGGATAACACTATCAAGAAAAAAAAAACAAGAAAACAAAACTCGGAAGAAAAAACAAGTTTTTTATAAATAAATACTACCTACAGGAAACATATTTATTACAAATTATTAAAATTATATTTTAATCATGTTTTACTTTTTTCGTTACTCATTAGCTGTTAATTGTTATTGTATTAATTGTAAATATTATACCGTTCACGTTTGAAATTGGGTACAATTCATTTTGTTTACTATGAATTAGTTTTGAATATTTAATATAGTTAGATATAATTTGATATCGGTAATATTTTTAATTATTTGTTGAATATGTCTGATATTTTAAAGTCTGCTTTAGACTACTTTAGTAGTAGTTTTTCTGTCGAAAACAATGATTATGTCGGTTCTAATATAGAATTGGGCAATGTTAAGCTAAAGATAAAAAGACTTATTGCCGAAGGTAGTATGAACCAAATTTGTTCAGCTATTCCAGTTGATTATACATTTTCTTTAATATTTTGTAATATTGTTTAGGTGGATCAGGTATGGTGTTTGTTGCCCAGGCTCAAGATACTGGTAAAGAATATGCGTTAAAGGTGAGATAATGTTTTATTTTCTTGATTGTTGATGATAACTTACATGTAGGAAATATTATTGGGAGGCGGTTTTATTAATATTTATATAACTAAAATGCATAATTTAATGTATTTAAAAAATTGATTTTGGTATAGTTTTATGACTTAATTTTTCTTAATAATTTTTAATTCTATAATTTATTATTATAGTATTTAGGTTAGTGATAAGTGAATAATACTAGATTTATTTTTTAGAAATTGCTTGCTGTAGATGATGCTGCTGATAAAGTTATTCTTAATGAAATTGATGTACTTGTAAGAATATTGCATTTGATAAATGTTTTAATTTGTGCATAAGTATAATTTACAATTTAACTGTTTAGAAAAAATTATGTGGTCATCCAAACATAATACATTTTATGTCAGCAGCATTTACTAATAAAATTGATTCACCTCGAGGATCAAATGAGTATCTTATTCTTACAGAATATTGTCCAGGTTAGTATTACGTATAACATCTACTTTGTTGTTACTAAAATATATTATTAATAATTGTTTAGGAGGAAATGTTGCAGAGTTATTATCAGCTAGAGAAAAACCTTTACATAGGAACATTGTCACTTCAGTATTTTACCAAATGTGTTCAGCCACACGACATATGCACTGTCAAAGCCCACCTCTCATTCATAGAGATTTAAAGGTCTGTGTTTTATGGCAAACTTCAATAACCAAATAATTTTAAAAAAACTCCTAATGTTCTGACTCTGATGCCATAAACCTTTTTTTATTTAACCCAAGTATTTAATTAAATCTGATTGATTGTCAGAATCTAAATAGCAACTATATCTGAGTCATTTACAGTATTTATCCCAAACATTGGTTTTATAATCTTAATGTTTTTAACAATACTAGTTGTCTCTAATTTAAATTGTTTCATTGAATTATTTTTAATATTGCTATTTTCATTGGTTAATTTATCTATTTACTTATGCTATGCTTAGTCTAAAAAATGTTGCCTTTTGATTTTCTATTATCTATTATTTATTTGAATTAATTTAATTCTACAGTTTTACATTTATCAATAATTTCAAAGTCTATGTGATTATAATTGTTAAATAATTTTTTTTTTCATTTATAATTATTAGATTGAAAATTTTTTGATCAGTGATGATGGTAAAATTAAATTATGTGACTTTGGAAGTTGTACAACAAAAGTTTACAAACCAGATGAAAATTGGACATCACAGCAACGAGCCGTCTTAGAAGATAAAGTAAATTATAATTATATTAATAATTTTATGAACAAATACTTAAGTATATTTAAATACAATTAAAATATTTTTTTCTGAACAATAGTTGTAGTATAAATGTATTATTGATTTATTTAATTTCTGCAGATAAACTCTTTTTAATACAAATAGTGGTATATTTAGGATTTTTTGAGGGGTAGAGATATAACTAAAATGATTGATGCTAAACGTCCTAACATTTTATTATGTTATTAATAAAGTGATAAATGGAAATTAGACGACTAAAACCACATAAATATTAGCTAAAAATGGAAGATCAAGGGACTTTATTTTATATTTATTTCCCTAATTTTTTTTTGTAAATATGTCATTGAATACAAACATGCAGTAGACATAAATTATTTTTAAATACACAAAGATAAAGTATTATGTTAATAAATAATATACTTATTATATAATATAATATATTGCCATAATATACTATTAATATAGATTTTTTTAAAGTATAATATAGAATATTTAAAAAGTATATATTTTTTTTTTTTTAGCTTAATCAATGTACAACTCCAATGTATCGAGCTCCTGAAATGATTGATACTTGGTCTAATTATGAAATTGGTACAGCTGTTGATGTATGGGCTTTAGGTTGTATTTGCTTTGCTTTATGTTGTAATCGGCATCCATTTGAAGATTCCAATAAACTAGCAATATTAAATGCAAGATTTTCATTTTCACAATTAGAAAGTTCATATTCTGATTTTATCACTATAATAAGTAAGTAGAATTTATTTTAAATTAATATAAGATTATTAGTATATTATTTTTTTATTTTTAGAGGGATGTTTACAACCTGATCCTTCCTTACGAATGTCAGTTTTTGAATCATTAAAGCTTATTGAGCGTATTAAAGAAATGTATAAAGTTAGTATTGACTCATTAGATATCAACCATTTGAAATCTGAAGGAAAACCAATGGAATTTATTGGACCTAATGTTTCTAATAATCCACAACAGCCAGTCATATCGAAGTAATTTTTAATTTATAAATAAGTTTTACATAATTTAAATTATAATAATATTTGTACATAAATGATTTGTAGACAATCAGCAGTAAATATGCCTAATTCAGGTCTATTTTCTCAAATACGTGGTGGAGCAGGAAGTTTTTTAAAAAATTTAAAAGATACATCTAACAGAGTAATGCAAACAGTTCAATCGTGAGTACTCATACATTGTAATAGAGAAAATAAGAAAACTGTTCTCTCACAGACTCCTTATACTTTTTAATCTTTAATTAGTTCTGTCAATGTGAAAGCTGGTATAGACATGGTGTTCATAACATCAAAATTAGCTGTGTTAACCATTACTCAAGACGCAACCTCAGAAAATATTGCTTCGTGTTTAGACGCCAGACAATGCCGATTGTACAACATGACTGGGCAATCATATCCTCGTACCATTGGACGTTCAATTGTATGTCAATGTATATTAGTTTGATATTGGTGAAAATTTAGTATCCTTAATTTTGTTTTTTTTTTAATGTTAAGGTGATAGAAGTTCATCCAAAAACAATAACATGTCCTACTTTACATGAAATTTATGCAGTTTGCGATGACATGTATAATTTTCTGACAAAAAATTCCACAAATCTTTGTATCATTGTTCAATCAACTGTAATATATTTTTTAAACTTTTTCATTTTATTTATGTTTTAATTACAATGTTTTGGTTGTAGGAAAACTCTGGTACTTCTGCATTAATAGTTTGTGCATTTTTATTGTATACAAATGCATCAGATACTGCTGAAAATGCCTGTACAATATATGCTGTTAAAAAGTCTGCACCTGTTTTCCAGCCCTCAGAAAATAGGTAATTTAAAACTTAATGCACATAGTACACTATCATTTACTATGTTAGAAAACATAGTGAGTTGTCAAATACTTGATTATTTTATTGCTGTTATGATTTATGAAAATAATTTACTTTTAATAGGTATTTAAATTATATAGCGACCGAGCACACACATAATATTGACTCAATTAATATAAGAAGAATCATTATGGAGCCAGTTCCTCTTTTTAATAAAAATCGGTATGAATATATTTGTTTTAATATATAGGTATATATAATACAATATATTGTGTAACTAAACTCAAATATTTAAATTATATTTATTTTGAATACATTTTTTGTAATTGATTTAGTGATGGCTGTCGTCCATTTATAGAAATTTTTGAAGGTTACAATAAAATTTTAACTACAGAACAGGAATATGAGCGATTAACTTTGTATGATATTTCCCATGGAAAAGTAATTATTAATTTATCATGTGATATAATATATATGTATAAAAAAAAAAAAAAATTATCTTTTATAGGTATCACTTCCCTTGAAATCATTACCTGCTGGAATTCGAAATGACATCACAATTATTGTATACCATTCTAGACAAGTTCTTGGGCGAACAGTGCCAATTAAAATACTTCAATTACAATTCCATTCTGATTTTTTAATATTCCCTGATGGTGAAGATATTGTAATAGATTTTACTAAGTTAGTATAATGTTCTGATATAATTCCATATGAAAATTTAAAACTTAAGCTTAACTAAAAATACAATGCATTTTTATTTCAGGAGTGAATTAGATTTCCTAGCAAGTTCTGAACACTATCAAAGTAATATGTTTCATGTAAAAATTGAAATAGAACAACACAAAAATGGAATATCATTACAATACAAAACCAGAGATAATAGTAAGAAACCTGATTTACTGTTCTCAACTTCCATTGAGAATGCTCAGTTTCAAGATTTATTTCTTCTGGAGAGTAAAAAAAATAAGACATCACCTGTTGTTCAGCCAAAAGTATAAAAATGTCAATTATCCATAACAAATATCATAACTTTTGTACTTTTAGGAACCAGCAAATGTTCCTACTCGAGTAGCGCCTCCAAGACCACAATTACCTCCAAAGGTTGAAATTCAATTAAATAAACCTAACGAAGGTCTATTATTAAATTTATCGTCAATTTCAATAGACGATGAACCAGATACATTGAAATCAGATAATTTATTTGATTTATTAGGATCTGAGTCTGAGAAGACTGAATCTAAAGACTTATTTGGAGGATTTGTAAATGCTTCAAATACAAGCAATGATATTTTATTTGATCCATTTGTTTCAAAAACAAATTTAAATGTAAACACAACAATTTTAATACAAATTTATTTAGAAGTACATATATTTTTTTTATTTATATATTTATTTATTAAAACAGGATGGTGATTTGTTAAATTTAAATGACTCTAGCATTCATAAAACAAATAATTCTTGGCTTAACCAGTCAGTTCCTCAAGACATTACAATGCCTAATTGTGAGTAGTTGCCATTTTTGAGAATTTGTAAGATTTTAGTTTTCTATATTTTTTTAAATATTACAGCTGTAAACGGAAGAGGCATTTCAAATGGCAGTTTTACTTCTACAAAGTCTAATGTTGATGATTTTGATTTTTTAAAAACTGATAATTGGATGAATTTCACAAGCCATTCACAAACAAGTTATTTTATTCTTATATAACGTACCTATTTGATATTTTAATATTTTATAATTTTAGGTAGCCCTACGAAGTCAACTAAAACACCAGCTGAACCTAATTATAGTGGTATAAAAATTGAACTAGAAACAACAAAAGCTCCTCCTAAATCTGGTGGAGATATTTTTGAAGATCTTTTAGGGAGTCAAGGATATACATTCAGTTCAAAATTTAATCCTGGCCCAAAAACCATAAATGAAATGCGGCGAGTAGATTTGGCTAAAGAAATTGATCCAGAAAAGCTAAAAGTAAACATTATTAAAATGATTATTAATATTTCTTAGTACAATATTTTATTTTCTCAGGTTATGGAATGGGTTGAAGGAAAAAAAGGAAATATTAGAGCTTTGCTTGGCACACTACATACAGTATTGTGGGAAGGCTCTGGGTGGAACTGCAATCTTAGTAATCTGGTAACTTATGCTGATGTAAAGAAAGCATATAGAAAAGCATGTCTTGCTGTACATCCTGATAAGGTAAGCATTTGGCTCAACCAATTATTATCAATAAAAATAAAGGGGTTGATAAATTTTTACTCATTGTTCTAGCAAACTGGAACTTGCAATGAAAACATTGCAAAACTAATTTTTGTAGAACTGAACAACGCTTGGTCAGAATTTGATGCTAAATCAAGTTAGTGAAGATTTGTTTTCTGTAAATAACTATTAAGAATAATGTTTATTCATGTCAAAATATTAGCATAATGCTTAAAAAAAAAATTATTTATTTTTCTCATGTTTCTGAAACTTTTTTAAATTTTTAATCCAATAAAACATTATTTTATATTTTAGTATATTATTGGACTATGGTTTACCATTATAACGATTAGTATTTTATTTTATTTTAAAAAACAAAATTGCTTATTTCACCAACTACTTTTATCTAGTCTCAATTTCAGTGTATATTATTTAATGATTTACTAAATTTACTAAAATATTATCAGTATTCTGGTCACATTTACATGACAATTTTTATTATTAAAAAATCTACTCAGAAAAGATTAACTGTACAATTATTATTTTGCCAATTAAGTTTAAAAGTGTATTTAATTAATTAATTGTAAAATAATAGTTGGTTTTATTGTTAACTTCCAATACCATAATTTTTGTAAAATTAATGTTGTTGAATAGTTAAATTACATTCCTTTTTTAAATTAAAATACTGTGAACAATTTATGAAGACAAATTGTATATGATTGTTAACTATATTTTACATTTTATTATATCCGAATAATATATTATTTTATTTTATTATTATGAAGAAAATGTGCATTAATTAATCACTTTACTCTCATTAATTATATATTATTATTAGATGTTTAATATTATTATTCATTATAATATGTATTTCATAATTATTTTACAAAGAGGAATATATTATGTTGAGAATAATTTTATTATTGTTATGATATTATTTTAATGTTTATGTTACCTATTTAAATGTAATTTATAAATGGCAGATAAAAAAATTCTAATCATTATTTTACTTTAAAGAGCTAAATTAAACAAGTATGCTTGAACCCTGAACACATGAAATTATAAATTGTTGAAAAAGAAATACATTGCTATGTAAAGTTCTTAAATCTTTTAAGGGGCTTTGGTATACCATTTTTGTTTTTAGTTATATCAATTTTTCATTAGTGAATGTATCAGTTATTATGGTCATGTTAGCTAAACTACATCTTAAATAACATTAATAAAATTGATTGTGTTTTTATTCATTTCATATTTTTATAACATTTTTTTTTATTTTACTCTGAATTAAAATAAAATCACTCTCCTGCTTTTATAAGATGGACAAGTAAAGTATTAATTACCAAAACTCATAGTTTACTTGATATCTAATAATGAAAATAATCAATAACACATATTTGCCTTTGATTATAAAACCATATTATTAAATTTAAAAAAATAACGATCATAATTTATTATTTCATTATAATCAATTAAATTATAACACAATTATGTTATTATTATACATATGTATCTACTTTATTTTCTTTAATATTAATTGAATTATATGTTGTGAATAATGATTTATCAAATTAATACTATTTACACTAATAATATACAATATGGGAATATTCAACGGAGATGATAATTTACTTGTAAATTCTGATTCAAAGTTTTAATTTTACTAGTAGAATAGTTTTCTAATTACTTTTCTAAATTTTCTAGCCTAACTAAAGTGTGCCAAAAGAATTCTTAACAAAATATTCATGATTATTATCAAAAAAAAAAAATTGATAGTTGTATATTTGTCAATCATTATATGTGAATTATGGGTCCTGGGTGGTAATTAAAAATTCTATGTATACATGTTACGTATGATATATAGTTGATTTTACAATGATACAAGTGACATTTACCTAATGTAATGAAAAATATGAAAGGAGTCCCACAACTGCAGGTATAACTTATAGGTACACTGGATATCAGTTTCATTTGAGACGTCTGGGCGGAATCTAATAGCTGCGCCGAGATGACCATATAAATACGTGCCTAGAAAAGTCGGTACAGAGGCCTGACAAAGTTGCGGCGAAACTGTCTGGCATATCTGTTCCAGTCGCCGGAATAATACGACAGACCATTGCGGTTGCCGCCCTCGTCTTCCTCCGGATTTTCCGTCACTGACGGCCCGAACGAGCCCAGCGAACCGAGAGCCGAACCCAGCGAGCCTAACGGGGAACCTAACGAGCCCAACGACGGCGGCGAACCCAGCGGACCGTGACTGTCGTCACCGAACATTTGCATACATCCGCCGCCGTGGTGTGACTGCTGCTGCTGTTGATGCTGCTGGCCGCCAGCACCAACGTTGACGTTGGTGCTCTGCAATACGACCGGAAGTAAAAATCGACCAGAAGCCGCGGAAGTGTCACGCCGTCGCCGGCCGTGCGCCAACAGGCACTGCAGCAACAGTCGCTTCTTGAGCTTCTTGAACTTGTGCTTTCCATGATGAGTGCGCGACGACTCTTCCTCGTTCACTGGAGTTGCCGCAGCCGCCGCAGTGGACCCACCGTAGTAATAATGGTCGTCGCCGTACGGCGAAGGCTGCCACTGATCGAACTCCACCGCGGAGACGTGGCCAACAATAACCATCGTACATGTGGCAAACCAAAAGGCCACCAACAGACACTGTAAAAACGAATACTCATATTATTTAGATAAATCGGTACAATTTTGAAAACAATCCAGCGCATGCGGTTTTCAAATGATTCGAATATTATGATAAGTATGCCGTGTACGATATTATTAATAAATGTCGACATCAATATAAGTAATGAATTATATTTTCAGGATTTAAAACATCTAATTCATAAGTGGTGATTGTTTATCGTAATTATAACATTTAATTTTCAACGTTTAGATACCAATCAACTGATCTACTATCTAGTAACAATGCGATAAAGATCTTGAAACACGTGTTTTATACTTGAAATAATTAAATCAAATCTTCTACACTTTTGTTTTATTCTTAGGTATTGAAATAAGTTAATAATTTTGTAATATTGGCCATGAGTAGACACACTGATTTCATGGCGAAAAACAAATTCGGTGTTTAAAATCTTGATATCACTAAATTCAATAAAATTGGCTATTAACCATCTTTCATCTGGCGCTCACCAAAGTTTGAATGTATTGTGTAGGTATTTACAAACATAACTATAAAATGTGATATACCTATAGTCTATAGGGCTCGGATTTATACGCTCTAAAAACCTCTGAAATATGCATTTATGGTCTAATTTTATAGAAATAAAACCTATAAAATAAATAAAATCGAATGAAAGTTATGCGCACTCAGATCACGACAAACGTGACTAATATATAATTCACTAGACCTACTCAATCACAAATTACTACTTGTCCCGATAGGCCTCAGATAAGAGGAAAAAGACTTCGTAAAATTACATGGACTATTATTAATATAACTATAAATACGTTATTTTAATTAAAATAAGCAAAATATTACACATTGTGCATTTAAAAACCGTTTATGTAAAATAAAAAATCGTAAAATACAAAAATATGCAGTACATGTCAAAAAATGATAAAATATGCAAAACAAAACTTTATATTTCAGATCTATTGCCTACTAATCAAATTTGAAGCTTACCCAGCTATTTTTGAACTGTTCAGAAAAAACATGCAAATGCATATAAATCCGGGCCCTAGACTTATTATTTATTAATTAAGCTATGCGTCACACATATCAGTAATACATTGTTTTGATTTATCTTTTTACATTAGTTTTTAAAACATAGGTAGTTTATTAATTGACCTAATAAAATTCCAATTTTTTTTTAACTAGCAATGTATAATTGATAAATGATTATAACGGTTAATGGCTGTTGTACAGTTTATTTAACCTATTTTGTGTCAAAGAGTGATAATTTTTTTTAAAGTTATTTTTTTAAATATATAAAATGGTTATGTTAAACGTAGGTGTAATTATGTATCTATTAAATTATTTATGACCTCATCTGAGTAAAAGTTTTATTTTTTTCACAAACGTCTGCAATAGTGTAATCTACCTCTTGTATTTCATAATGATTACCCAATGTTTTTTGGAGTTTGTCATTACCTACTTATAACTCATTACTTTATTAGGTTCAAAACAAACAATAATATTATTGTTATGCATATAATAGAAATGATGCACATTGTTTATAATTATTATTTAAAAAGTATACTAGTTTGCTTATCAATTATATTGATAATTAAATTGAGCAGCATTACACGTACGTATCATTTGACAAAATAATAATTAATATCGTTATTTGTTGTTTAAATAAGTAATTTAATCCAAATTTTAATTTAAAATATCTATAAAAAATAATTATCTTTAAATATTTTTAAATTTTATAGTTTTAGTAAGACCTACTTATGATGAATCTTTTATTAAATTTTCAAAACCTAGGTATAGAAAAAAAAAATGTTATACATTTTTAACGATGAAATAGCTTTTTGCAATTTTTACGAATTTCAAATGCATATTTTTATAGACAAAAGAACAACTTTTATTAGGCCTTGTATTACATTTTGAAGAATTTTGAACTAGTGAATAATTTTTATCGACATTTATAAAAAAAAAAAAAAAAACTAAAAAAACTAGAAAATTTCTCATGTTTTTATAAATAGCTTAAAAAGAGTCGAAATATTTTAAAAATTCGTAAATAAAAAATGATAATATAAAAATTTGGTGAACACTTCAAGTACTGCGTTTATTTGTTTTTGAGTTACACCAAATAAAAAAAATCGATTTTGTTAAAAATTAAATTTGCAAAAAAATGTCTTTTTTTGCTTATTTTTTTTTTGTTTTTCCCAGTTACAAAAAATTATTATGATTTTTTTTCTTTTTATTTCAATGTACCAACTCAAACCAATTTTCAACAAAAAACAACCAGAATTTTTTAAATTAAAGCATTTTTACTGCCCTAAAATTTGACGGACAGAGAAAAAACACATATATCATTGTAAAATTATTACATTCATCACTCTGATTAGAATCTAATATATAAATATATATATGTATAATTATTATAATTAATTTAATGAATGTCACTAATGGATGGCTTATTTTCCCTTAGTTCTTAATCAATCCTTTTTATATCTATACCTATTCTTAATATATAAGTTTACTGTGCATTTTTTGTATACATATATAGATTGTTTATTTGAAAAAAAAATATTAATGAAATAAGAGTATAAGAAGAAATTATTTTTATAAACATATTTTATGTCTCTTTAAAAATAAGCTTTTTCGAGATACGACGTATTGCTTCTTGACCGATGTTATTATAATAATAAAATATATTATATTATTACCGTTAAGTATATTTATCTTGTTAATACAATAGCTTTATTGTGATATTAATAAACAACATGTATGCACCCATGCGGCCATGCTTTGATTTACTAAATTCTCTGCCTTTATTAATATCAATACTATAATATATGTTTGCACAACATACTCTGAAAAATTATTTTGTGCTTAATTTTTCTTAATCAGCTCTTTTGGGATGAACAGCATCACAGCGATAACAAACGAATATCCTTTTTCTTCTATGCGCATACCTTTCAGATTATCAAAAAGCTATTACAATTGTTTTAATTAACAATAAACCTATTATGATTATTAGAATCGCGTGTAGCATTATCTACGGATGTACCAATAATAGGTATAATCCGGTTAATTCGATCCCATCACTTTTCTAAGTCAATAAGGTAATGTAATGAAAGACGTTATCGGTGCACACGAATTGCGTCCCGAAATCCATTTTCCACACGAATTGCGTCCCAGTGATATTTTATCAAATACACGAATTGCGTCCCAACAATATTTATCGAGTACACGAGTTGCGTCCCAACGTAAGAATATAATTTTCCTACAGACTGTCACTGTCAAAAGCACATTATAACTATATCGGTTGGTTAAAAATATGGTTTTTTGCAATTAGAAGTAAGTATGTAAATTAAATTAGTATTAAAAAATTTAATTAATATTTAAAAAATTATAAAACGTAAAAACATAATTTTCCTTCCCGTATACAAACTAAGTATAATCTGTTTAAAAGTTACCTTACCATTTGAAATAGAACTGGAAAAAAATATAATTATAAAATAGTCGGACGCAACTCGTGTAGTCATTTAGATAAAACCGGATACAATTTGTGTACCTCCTTTTCGATTTTTATATTTAACTTCCAATAATTTAATGAAATATTTTATATTTAAATGAGTTTAATTTTTAAATAATAATTAATTATTATACAAACGTTTGAATAAAAATCGAATTTAAGTTTTAAATATTTCAAAGTATAAAACGACTATTGATGTATTACTCAATTACACAGTAGATAAACTTATATTATGTACAATACTAATGATTCATCTGATAATACGAGGAGCTAGTATTTCATCTAAAGTATAAAGTCTGAGATATGATATAATATTTACCACGTTTCTCATCTTTGTATAACAGTCTCGTGATGAATTGATCACCGCAGCAATAGGTATTACAGCGCTTATAGGTAACTTCGCCGTGTGATCTACAACTTCAAGTACAGACCAGACTACAGCGGTCAAGAGAACGGGCTCGTTAAAACATTTTCAACGCACGCGAACGGTAAAAAAAAAAAAAAAAAACAAACTTGACTTTAGTAGATTTTTATTAGTGATTGATTGCGTGCTGATCAGCGATAGTTACTTTTACCACGTATCACGTAAGTATATGGCGGCGCTGTTAGGTATGAAATACGAGTACCTTAAGACCGTTGCAGACAACCACGTGACAGCGTGCACCAAGACGACTCTTCGTTTCGCGCGGTCTGCGGCTGTCTTTTAACGCTATATAACGTATCGTCGTCGTTATGCAAGTCGCCCCCATGAATGTAAGTATCGTAATGAATAATACCTGTTTAGCCCACGCCATCGTGTGTGCGAGAGACTTGACCCAGTGACTTCGTCAAGTGTGTGTGTGTACGTGTTATTATGTGTACGCGCAGGTCTAATAATTTTAAACACATAAATATATTGTGTATAGTATAATATATACACATTTTTTATTATACAGTGAAATCCGACTTATTGGACATCTCTTTCAATAAACAAAATGATTAAATCCCGACAAAAAAAATATAGATAATGTATACCAACGTATTTCGATTTCTGATTTGTCTACAACGAACCCTCTTTATTGCGGAAAGCAATATTTATTCCCCATATGTACAAAAATCTTAGTTCAAACTTAAATTTAATTGTATTCGTATGTACATAATAATATACTATGATATACGTGCGTAGCGTTGCCGGTCACGACGATTCTCGCGATTATTATACGGCAAGGCACAGTTTTTGACCAAATACCTACATAAATATACCCTTATATCGCCGATGACGATAACGTTAATTGTGTATATTTATTGTTATGTATGACGTATGTTTAATTTTGTGTATACCAATCTATATAATATAATAGATATGCATTAATATTTACTATCAGTTTTCAAAAAATTACATTATTTTCATTAAATAGTGGCGAATGCGAGTTGGATTAAAAAAAAAAAATAAATAATACTATCTATAACAAACGCTTGATGGTTCTATGACTGTCACTTGTATACAAGTTTCAATGCAATATTATGGAACTACAGCACTGCAGCAGCGTACACATATCATATAGTAGGTAACATAATTTAGATGATAAACGAAATTTTTTAGTGTGGTTATTGCGTTACTTGTAGTAGTTTTCGTTGTTGTAAAACATTTCGACTGTATATTATTGTGAATCGTTTGGACACAAATGTTTTGTTATTAAATGGGTTAGAGGAGGTCTACCGCAGGCGTATGCGGTGGCGCTTATTATAGCCAGCTATGTTTGTGTGTTGCTTGAGCAACGCACTAGAAATTACGATTGAGTAGCAGGTGGGTTATGATTATTTTAATGGCGATTTGTTAATAATGGAAAAAATACCATGTTCAACAAATGGCTTCATCAACCGATTTCGTAGGTACACAATAATTTACTGATTGCAGAGATGTTTTCTACCTACTAATATACTTTACAGTATCCAGAAGACATAAATGTTATTTGCATGCAATATCAACCCACTCACCGTCAAATCGTCTTGTGTACTTATCGAACTGGATCTTCCGATGTCTGACCTAATAATAATAAAAATAATGGTGAGTACATCATTTTATGTAAACGCTTCTTTGAATAAATAAATGAAAAAGTCGTCGGTAGGGCGTACCCTAAGTAGTAAGTTCCTAATCATACAAAGAAGACGTTTAAATCCGTTTACAATTTCAAATTTGCATTATTGGAGCGATCGGAATCATAGAATAAAAATTGATTTGCGAAGAGAGATTGAATCAACACTTAACTGTAAAATAATATGATTAGTTTGTATACAGCATATTAATTACTAAGTGATATGCGTCAACGTGTCGTGCAAATGTGCAATGCGTGCAAGAACAAGATGTAGATCTTCGATCGAACTTAACATATCAATAATCACTTGTTGCCGCTTATCATACAAATCGTATTAACCGTATTATAATGCCGATTGTAATTTAATATTATGACTGTCGCGACAACTAAAAATTAGATTAGAAAAGAAAAAAATGGTAATATGAATAAAAATTTTTGGCAGGGACGAATATGGATGTGAATAATTGTGTTAAAACTAATCTTGTATTGACCTAGCCATTGAGCCAGAATGAACAATTGGATCAATGATGATATATCGTTAATATGTACAAAATCGGGATTATAGGATTTGGAGAATTTTCTATTCATACACTACTTTTCTGGGAGAAAGTTGGTCCACAGTCTGTACGGCAGAGCTGATGTCAATTATCACGAGCGTCCCACATTTAATAAAAATGATTTAGTTATATAAATATGTGGCAGTTTACCAGAGTAATAACAAGTTAAAGTTAGTTTGTACACTGCGCTCTAGCAACTATAAACTATAACTGGCTTTCTCATCATTGGTTATAACTTATAAGTGTTATAACTTATAATAATTGCGGTTAGAGCGCTATGTCTTTAGCAATTCGTCATGAAACTACTACTATAACCGTTTAGTACGTACCGAGTTATTTACATTATAATTTATCTATTTACGAGCTATTTTCATCGTGACGATAAAAAAAAAAAAATACACATTATATTAAATGCCTTAGTACATCAATTCAAAATTTTTATTAGCTCTTTTGAATATTGACAGGCTCATTCACTTATATAACAAGCACATCCACAAATGAAATAATGAAGTACAATTGAAGACGATCTTTATTCACGGTTTAAAACTTATTCGTTTTTATTACAATATATTTTTTTATAGTATAGACATAAATATATTAAGCTAGCATTATGTGTTAATATAAGTTCAATTTACCTACAATACTAAATAATTAAAATTATTTATACATATATGAATATAGCAAAAATGCGTAAACCGTACAAATATAAATCATTTAACGTAAAAGCAGTTTGATTGTAGTTACTGTAATTCCAAATCAGAAGTCGGATTCACCTAAATTACCTGTGAAAAAAAATGACTTAATCAAAATTTTGTTATTTGCAAAATATCTAAGCATCCCAAACGTTGTCGGTGACGAAGTATATAACTATTAAACTACTATACATAATATTAACAAGCCGTTTGAATGTCTCGACTAGAACTTCTAATAAAGAGAATGAAACCAACGTCTACCGGGCATTTGGAATACTGTCTACAGTAAAACATAACAATAACGATCTAACTGTACAGCACACAAAAAAACTTCGAAAACCAAATACAAAAACTACACCTTTTGTTTCGTATATTATAACGGTAAAATAATTAGTTAAACAGATTGAAAACTAAATCTAAATATACATTCTTTCAATGTATATTGTTATCATTATATTCCAATGAAATGAAGACGTTCAAATATTTGATACTTTAGACCAACAACAATATAATATAATTAAATATTTATATGTAAAAAATTAATATACACATATATACACATTATAATGGAATATTCCAAAAGGTGGAGTTATATAATAAAATAATAATAATAATAATGTTATTCCCAACTGTGAAGAAGTTAACGCAGCACAGAGCTAAGAAGAAGACGAAATATGTATTGAGGGAGAGTATAATATTACAGTCACGGTACATCATTGATGTCTGTGATTTGGACGATATAATAATATACATATCATTGCAGCGCACCTCAACCTCGTTTATTTGAAAGTGTAGATATATCGTACGTTTCGTACGTTGTCATGAAAATCCCACGCAAGTGGGGTAGTTTTAAGCGTACATGCAGTAGAAGTCAGTGTTGGGTATATGTATGTTGGGTTCAGACAGTGTGCCGACGTTAACGACGTATAGCTGTATAGGCATAATTTAAGTAGTCTGTATATGAACCAATTAAGGTATTTATTTTACATACGTACACGTATCACAAATAATGATGTATATTTCAAGTAAGTGTAGTGTGAGTGTGAATATATAAACGAGGTTGGCGGTAAAAGTGTAGTACAAACTATGTGGTATGTGTACACAAAAATCGCAAGACAGAGAGAGAGAATGAGATTAACTGCAGAGAGAAAACAACAACCGTTCACAGACTCCAAACAACGCGTATATCATATAATACCTTATAAAATCGTAAAAAAAAAACCCAAACGATAGAAATGAAAAGTGCGGGGGTGTATAGATGGGGAAAAGACGCGTTTAAGATTCGTCTTTTCCGGTAGGAATTTTGGGACACTTGAACTTGGTGGTGGTAGTCGACGGGACCTTGAAGTCTGCCACAGAACCGTCACTTCTCTGCAATTGCGTCGCAATAGTCTTGAATGCCTTCGACGGTAGTATGTCGTATCCGAAATATGGACAAGCGTATTCCCAGCTCTTATAGTAACTATCGTATTCCGTCCGGGCTGAGTCTGATTCGTAAATCCGACTTCTTCCAACTACGGACGGCGTGGACGGCGTAGTAGCTGCCGACGAGTAACCGGAAGTGCATGATAGTGACAGCGGCGGCGGTGGTGGTTTGTTTATCGCATCGGTAACGTTGCTGAAGTCCGCGCCATTGTCGTCGTCGTTGTCGTCATCGTTGCTCTGCAAAAAGTCGAAGAGACGTGAATGCGTGCACGTTCTTTGATATTTCTTCGAACCGACGCCTCCAGTTCTGCCGCTGATGATTGTATCTTTGTCGGAAGTGCGTTGGCTTGCCATGTCGGCCGACGACGTCGTCGTAATAATGCCTGAGTCAGCGTCGTCGTCACGATCCAATGGTTGGCGGCAGTCACCGACCGCCTCGCCGTCTGGCAGACAATCGGCGCTCAACGGCTTCTCCAGTAGATTCTCTGGTAGACAAACAGCGCTTGACAGCTTTTCATCGTCCGAACATCCGTCGTCGCTGTCCGACGTAGAAGTGGTGTCGGTTGACCCACCTGCAGCACCGTCGTTATTGATTTGCTGCCAAAAATCTACCGGTGAACTAGCTGATGCGCCTTTCTGCAATTCCTCGCTCACCGTTATATCGGTTGTAGCTTTCTTTAGTGGCAACGTTACAGTCACCGTCACTTCACACTCGCTCGAGTCGGTATCGTCGTTGTCCGGCACGTAGCACGGTGAGCTTATGATCTCGTCATCGGCGACTTCTTCTTCGGCGATAGTATTCAACACGTGTCCGGTATAAACAGCGTTGTCTGCCGCCGACGCAATGCTGGTCTGCACAGATTGTTGTAGTGTGAACTGTTGTTGTTGCTGTTGATCGATCGACGCAGAACCAGTACAATGCCAATCGTGAAATTTCTTTAGATAATTGTAATGTTCCCAAAATTCGGGACAAAGAAAAGGGTAAGGGGTATGCGATTGCAGGTTTTGTAAGTCATTTTGTTGTTCTTTTTCTACAAAACAAAATAAAAAAACAAAAATAACGACCGAGCTTGCTAATCGCATTATTAGAACTTCGTCCTTGATGCTAATTCCACAATTCTACTTTCTTTTTTTTTTTGCACAATTTATTATAACTATTACAGATATTTAATATGATTAATGTAAAAAATATATTTCATTATTTAACGGTATATGTTAAATGCATGTATACGAATATATTATAATCAGTATAATGTCCACCGCCCACTAGTACAAATATAATACGTATTCTCTATTATGCAAATATCATTAAAAAATATTACGTAAACAATTTAATGACAGTAAAAAATATAACATTTGCTTTGGACGTAAAATATAACTATGATGATTGCAGAACGGTCGATGTGGTATAGTGTTTTTATTATTGTTAATTACAGTTTTTTGTTACTCACGAAAGTAACAAATGCATTAAAGTGAAAAAAATAAATAAACATAATCAACATTAATATAATAAATAAACTTAACAAAAATAACTTTGTAAGTAATGTAAAAATATTTAAAAAAACGAAGTAAAATACTATTCAAAATAAAAAAGCAATAAAATACTAAAACAAATTCACACACATAAAAAGTTTAAAAAGTAATATTTCATCTTTCAATTACAAAATTAAACTATATTTCTACTACAAACATTATTAAATAGGTTAATATATTTTATAAACAAACCAATATAAAAAATGTATATAAACTTATAATTAAAACATTTTATTAGGTTATTTACTCAACTACAAGGCATTATTTAGGACGTAACATTAGATCCCTTATACATCATTAAACCTTTTAAATATACCAAAATCTTTAAAATTCAACAATGAATAATGGTTATTAGAAAATTAAGAATATTTTTATAAACAATAAAATCACTTAACAAAAATACAATTTTAAACACTTAAATATTTTATGATATTGATTAATTTTAAGTTAAAAAAAATTAGTAAATATAATAATCATTAGGTAATCTTAAAATTAAATTTAAATAGGTACGAGTATTTCTGAGATGAAAAACCATTTAAACATTTGCCTATTAAAAAATTAAAATATATAGGTTTATTATTGTATTTTAGTTATTTTTCAATGTTCATATATTAATAAAAAATATCTATTGATGATGTCACTATGTCAGTATAAAATATTTTAATTTTACATCTATATAATCATAAATTACTAGTTATTATAAAATATTAACTTGATGCTTTAAATTATATTAATCTGGCATAAGTTATAAAACCTTAAAAATAACACATCTATTATTGTTAGATTATAACGGTGTAAATATTTTCATACTAACAGATGATAAAAAATAATACGATAAAAACTAAGAAAGTTTTATCATTAATAATTAAATAAGTGATTCTCTCATAACCGCTGCATAAGTTGGAAAGTTATAATTAATTAACTGTCAGAAGGATACTAAATATAAATTATAATTAAAAAATTACATATAGATAGTAAAATTGTATCATATATTTGATCGCCTGATTTCATTAATTCTATAATTAGTTAAATACAAAACTTTTAACTATGGAACGTTACCGTTATTTTGGCCAGTCATAGCTTGTAACATTCTGAATGATCTGGATGGTATAGAACCACCTGTATACTTATGCGGTTCCGAACCGACAGGTCTCTCTGAGGGTGGTACATATAGTTTGGATTCTATAGGTTCTACTAAAAATGTATTGATTGGAGCATTAGACCACAATATTATATAACATGAGTACAGTATATGATCATTTTTTTAAATGTATTTTTACCTGGTACGTAATTGTTTATCGGTACTGATTGTTTGTAGTTGTTGTCCATCGGAACTGTAAAATTTAAAATCCAGTATGAGATTTACGAAATCAAACAAAATTATTTATAAAATAAGTACCATAACGAAGCTCAAAGCAATATACTAGCGCGTAGCCTAAATCTACCACGGCAAATATGTTTCATTAGTAGATAATATCCTGACAAACACATAATTACATACAGGGATTTGATTAAACATTTTTTTTACCCGGTGCAGAGTTCGTTAATGTTTGCAACATTCGAAAGCTTCTAGATGGAATTGACGCACCTTTGTAACGAGGATCCGTTTCGTTGTGTAAAAATTTATCATCATCAACTGATAAACGTATACAAAAATAATTCCCTTAATTAATATATTATGAAATTATAGTATTACACGTTTAATAATACATGTATACTTCAACTAAATTTAGTGTAAGAAAAGTAGTATTTTAATGAGTATCTAGGTATATAATTTTGAATTATATACTAAACTTGATTAAAACGTTGGAAATTTAACTGATTCTAAAAAGTGCCAAAATGTGCCGTGATAACAAAAAAGCGAGCGTGTTACTTGGTATATTACCACCACCGAATAATAACATAAATGTTTACCACTATTTTCCAAAACTTTGAATATCTTGGAAGGTATAGAACCACCTCTATATCTTGGATTTTCTGTATCTACATTATTAGCTATAATGATTAAATATTGAAATTCTGCGAGTATTTATAACTTATTAGCTATCTATTTTAAGTTTTCATAAGAATACAAACCTTGAGATTTAACCCTACTCATGAAGGATCGATCGTCATCACTTAACTGCAATTTTCTGAGTTCAGACAAAGGTAAAGACTGGCTGTTATAGGGCTGTGAACCATCATAAAGCATTCCTGAAAAGTATAATTCAATACTTAAATAAAATAAATGGATTATTGAAATAGCAAAAATTTAAAAATAATTATATTTAAGAAAATGCTAGGTAGCTGATAAATTGTAACATGCAAAATATCATGATATTATTTTAAAATATAGTTAAGTTTAAGTATTCAAATCACTTAGTACTTAAGTATATTATCGTATATTGTATGCAAGTATAAGTCTATTTAAATTTATAATTCATAAAACTTATAATACGTAGGTATAACTATATAAGTATATCTATAACAAATATATACATTTGGACATTGTAAAGATAATTTTATGTTTACAAAATTATTGTATAAATATAGAAAATTGATTTTGTTAAACACTGGTTTTCCATAATTTTAGACATGGTTCTATTGGTTTCAATTGGTTCAAATATCTTAATTTTATTATGATTTTTTCTAAGTGTGTATGTATAATAGTAAAAAAATGCATTCATTTTACATTTCATTAACTTCTTTGGTAAAAAAGTGAATATAGTTGAAACTTTTATCAGACCAAAATTAAAAATTGCCAGTACTCTTAAAAATAATAGAGAAAAATGAAAATTTTACGTAAAATAGTTTTCTACAAAATCAATTTTCTAACTTTGTTGTAATATAAAAACGAATAACCATGAATACTTGAAATACTCACCAAATTATTGCAATTTCAATACATGATTTAATTTAAAATTCAGAATAGTTCAAACTCATTTTGAGCCATTTAAAAATATTTTAAATTTTCAGTTTTTTTAACTTCTTTTCTATAAATATCGATAAAAAAAATTTCACTCGGTAAAAAACATTAAACTATGACAAAAATTTCTTTGCAAGTTTAACTATAGTTATATTTAAAAATAATAAAGATACGTACATAGGCATGATTTTTTAAGTATTTGTTCAAATGTCGATATAATTTGCAAATTATTTTCTAACTAAAAATGTATAAAGATTCTAATCTCAAACACTTATAATAAAAAATTACGCTCATATTTTTAATTTTTATCAACATTTATAGAAAATAAGCTAAAAATAACAAATTAAAAGTTTTTTAGGTCTATAAATAGCTTAAAAAATATACCAAGTATAGAAAATAATAATATAACTTTATGTAAAAACTTTAAGTTTTACGATTATTAGTTTTTGAATTATAGCAAAATAAATATGAAAATTTTGTCAAAAACTGATTTAATGCAAAAATTATATTTTTCCTAATTATTGAGAAAAGTACTGGAAAATATTGATCACAAAAATAGTGATGACCATTGGCGCAAATAAGGAATTACATTGGCAGGGGTTCAAGCCTTTCAATATTTTCAACGAAAATCCCCACATCGAATAAAAATATTATTTAATACACAAATATCTATTATTTACTAGGTAATAGGTAACTAAACTATTAAATTTATTCTCCTGTTGGATTTAGCAAAGTCATTTAATACTGATAACATGTAAATGTTAATGTCCTTTCCTATATTAATTAACCCTTAGCTACCTAATCTTTCTTGGAACATTGTTGAACTCATCCATGTTTTCAATCTCCTCGTGGCGGATAATGACCTTTCGTAAGTAGCAGAATGAATTGGCAAAGTTGTCGCTACATGAAATAGTTAATAATAATTTGGAAAGATTTGATTGTTATTCAATGAGTTTAAGAACTTTCAAATCAACATTAACTTTCAAGATATTTTCGATACCATCATCGTTTAACTATAACTTGTCTATTTATAAGTCTTTTACTCTTATAGATAAATATTTATATTCCCAATATTTCATAAATAAATTAACTCTATATTTGAAGTGTAAAAAAAATTGATATTGACAATATTGTGTGCAGTCATAGTGAGCAGTCAAAAACCACATTTGATTATTAATACATTAAATTTTAATATGAGAGTAAATATTGGAGGCTTAAATGGAATCAGGGGGAACTAAGCCCCCCCAAGCCCCACCCTATTTTTGCTTATGGTGATGACTGATGACAAACAGTAGCGGGATTAAAGTTAAGGCAGGAACCCCCTTCGCACTGCTTAACACCTTCAAAAATTTTTTTTTACTAATACAAATATTTTAAACTGTAATTTGATTTAGAAGTAATTTTTTAAGAGCCCCCTCCCCCCCCAAAAAAAAAAAAAAATAAATTCAATCCTAGATTTGCCAGTGATGACCGACACAAAAAAAAACATACATCAATGTAAAATCTGCAATACATTCTCAGTGTCTAAAATAAACAAGTCATTTATTATAACTAATAGTATGTAATCACCTTTTGGCTCGGTAATTTGTTGGAGCACTTTAAATGAACGTCCTTGTATCGGTTCAGAATCATATGAATGATTTATATTATTCTTCTGCGGTTGTGTTGGTACTTGTCTATTAGTTTCAACTCGTATAGGTACAATTATTCGTTCTTCTGGTTTATCAACCTAAACAATTATTTATGACAATTTATTTAAATATCTAGGAATACGAGTAAGTAGAATTACTAACTATACAATCAAATCAAATACGACATATAACATATTAAGGTAGATACTTATAAAATTATAAATAATCACCTGATCAATATATTCTTTTTTGTTTTGAGTCCACGGAGCTGAAGAAGGTTGAATTTGCGCATGTTTTTGCATCCAAGGTGTGGGTGATTTATTCAATTGTGTTTGATTCTGAACTTGGGGTAATAGACATACTCTTTCCGCAGCAGAGCGCACATTACATACTGGTTTTTGTTCAAAGTTTGGTTTCACCTCTTGTTGCTGTTGATAGTCTGGAGATTTCTGAGGTACTTGTTCCGGGCTAGGTGGAGTCTGGGCATTTCTTTCTAAGCGCCTTTGCATTCGAGGACTTCTGATCTCGCTCAAATCTAATCCACCCGGAAGATACGTAAATGGTTTTTTGTCTTTAGTAGCCATTGCGTTTTGTATAGTTGATGGGATCTCCCTGGGCTCATTCAACTAAAAAAAATCGTTATCGTTATTTAATACTCGTATTTTGTAAGAAGCAAGTTATATTATAATATTTATTAATAATAAAAATATATTTATAATGTATTATATGTAACTGTATATTAACAATTTAATTTTTATAATAGTTAAAGAACTAATTTTCTCTACTAAACAGAATAATTAATTTAAAGATAAAAATATCAATATACAAATTATTTGAATTATATGAATTATGATTCATAAAAAATATAGTTGAGTGGTTTGTAAATTCAAAATGTATGCATATTTATTATTGTACTGACTTTAGTTTAATTGTTGTTAAAACGTACTATAAAATATAAAGTGTAAACAATTGCATCATAAACACTTATTTTAATCATAAACGAATTACACATAAATGCAATTAAAAACATTTTATCCAAGTTTGAATAGTTATGTACAGTGATAATTATTGTCAGTTGCTACAGTAAGAATAATACAATGAACAATAGTTTATTTAATAAGTAGCTACGAGGTACATACAATATAAAATCATGCTTAATGTTACTCTTATGTGAGCACCTAATGATATTTTATTACAAATTTAATTGACTATGTTGCTTTTATTTATTAATGTTTATAGTTTTTAAATCTACTAATTTCTCTTAGAATTATTTTTATTGAACCCGGTAAAAATTAAAATTAAACAATATAAGCGTGAATAATTTATCTAAATATTTTTAAAAGTTATAGCGCGGCTATTTTATATTAAGCTTAAATAAACAATAATTAAAAATTACTCGGATTTTCTGCCATTAATTGTGATTATAAAAATAGAATATAAAAGTATAGGTACATAAAAAAAGAAAAAAACAATAGTAATATTTACCTCAGTTTTTATTCTAATAGCTGGAATGTGTCCACTGTGCAACATTGGAGGTGGTGGAGGCGGTGGTGGACCACCTTGAGTTGTAACTCCTGTAAACAAATAACATAAATTTACATAACGCTAAATTACAGATTTTGTAAACAAAGCCTAAAAGTCGTTTACATGAAACCATATGTATAAAATATAAATGAATATATTACATAAGCTAGATTTTTTTTTTATTACCAGAACATTGTAGTGGTGGCGGCGCTGGCGGGGGTGGTGCAGACATATCTTTATCGGCTAAATCGTTCGCTCCTATTTGATGCCTGTATAATAATACAACAAACGGTAATACCTAATTATTAATTTAATATACACTTCATATACAATTCAGATAGGTTAAAAATAGTCTACGCTCAATTTAAGTCTAACAATATAAATATTATAATACATAACAAGTTTTACACGATCGTACCTGATTATCTATATAAGAACAGCGAACCACAAAATAGAACAAATTTTAAAATATTAAATATTTAGAATATGAACCTATAAATCACTGCTGTTTTTAAATAAGTGTATATATATGTTATATCTATATTATGTTATATTGTGCATCGAGTGGTTTAATAATAGCGTGCGAGTATATTTTATTATGCACTAGTGTTTGAAATTATCATTGTGGGGGACAAGCTACCATATTTGGACCGAAATGAGCTATATTATATTTACGCTACTCAAGAACCCGTTCAATCGTCTGCTATTACACGGGTTATCTCTACTTGTTGTTTAGATACTATAATACCAATGTTTCGCAGGATCAGCCTTGTCCGCGTGCCCTTGAACAGGCGCCGGTGTTTAGTTTTTTACTCTTCAAACAGAAAACACATAATATATTTTCAACCTTGCCTATTCTCACGTTGAATTTTTTGCCAGTTATTTATATCTTTTATATTTATGATTATTGTATGTCGTTAAGGTCAACGGTAATTTGATTAGATTATACTATACATTTTATAGTATATGTATAATCTATATGATTATTGCTTTGGAAAACGGAAACTGCATCGATGTACGCGGAAATATGAGATTTAAATTATCTAAACCGAAACAAACGAATAGTCATGCTAAACTATAGTCTATAGTTTAATAAAATATAATATATCATTAAATAAATTATAAAACGTAAGTAAATGCGTGTACCTATAGTCATGAACTTCGAAAGCATACAGATATCTCATACTATATAATGTTCGTTAGCTAATAGCTATGTTTTATGTCCTTAAATATAATACAACTATTTATTATAACATATTGAAATCAATATAATAAATTTGTTGATATAAATTATTATTATATAAGTAAATATGTTTAAAATAAATTGCAAATCAACAAAGACATAAAATCATCTTCGAAAAATTAGGAAATAATGAAATAATGGAGCATTAAAATCATTTTTTATTCAATTTGACGATCAATTATCTACCTACGATAATAATTTTAATTTTTTTCATTTTTGTGAAAAAACTTATGCAATAAATACTTAAGTATAAAAAAATAGTTATTACCTATTTTAGATATTTTTGAAAATATACTTAAAAATAATATTATTATTTCAAGTTTTACGCCATTAGGCATGTAGATACACCATAATAATTATTAGATAATATACAAATTACAAATATTAAATATTTATTATTTATAAACTGTAATGATGATAAACGATTACACTAATAACTAATTTTAAATACGAGTAGGTAGGTTGTAAATACCTATAATGTTTAATGAAAGAGATATATCGTACAGTTTACTATTGTCTATTTTCATCAATTTGGTTTAATTTCAATATTAGACAAAGGCATTTGATTAAACAATTAACTGCCACGATAACCTTCATTATAATATTATATAGCATAATTAGCATACTTATATATTTTTGATAAATAATTTAAGCTGTATTGTAGTATTTATTATTGTCACAAATATAATTAAATAAAAAATTTAAAAATATTTTTGATGACAGAAGATTTTAAGAGTTTAAAAATATATTATATCCAGCTATATTTTCAAAAAAAATTTATTTTTTAAGTATTATCAATCTTTCTCTATAAAGTATATTATACACTATTGTAAATAATAATGAATAATAATATTTTGATTTCCAAAATAATATTAATAAAAACCCTCTTTCTGAAAATGATTTCATCCTACATCCATTACTAACCTTGATAAGTTAAAAAATAATTTTGTGCGAGCATGTGCGCCAAATAACATGACTCATTGGTGCATTACATTTTTAAAATTTATATTATATGTTATTAATGAATCAAATTAATAATAATAAAAAAAACTAAATTAATTGAATTAAAAATGACTTTATTTAAAATTTAGCTATTTAGTTATTGATGATATTACTGTTTACGAATACCTTAAACTCAAATTAAAATTAATTAAATTGTGCTATAGTTAAAAAAAAGGTATTGATGAGATCAAATATTTTTAATCAAAACTATACAAAAATGTTTTTTAATTAAATTGGTAATTTAATAATAACATAATGTACTCATGTACAATAATAATAATAATAGCAATATTTAAATTTGCATATTATAAGAACCACTTGTATAAATATAAATGTATCTGTAAGTTTGCATTTTATTATTACATTTATACTTATTTAAACCTATAATAATATAATACTAAATATAACATAGTGTTTTGTATAAAAATTGAAATGTTATTTCAAAATAGAGCCCACCGAACAATTACGCTCAAAACTCTGTAGACCATTGTAATAAAATACCTAACACAAAATATAACTAGTCTTCGAAACCTAATATCTCGTACTTTTAATCTGAACAAAGAATAATTTATATCAGTAAATCTATCTAAAAAGTAAGATATATTTCATATGTACATATAATTTAATCATTAAACACGTCATATGTAGCGATTGAATAGGAATGATGATGTCATAATATTGAAATCTTAGAGAGAACAACAATAATACAAACGTTGGCTGCGGATCAAATTATCTGAAATGTTGCAGTCATTAAATGATATTGGTAAGTGTAAAGAGCTGTATGAACAGAATTTCCATACAAAAAATTATTTAAGAAAATTAAAATAAAGTACATAAAAAAACACTATGCACTAACGAATAAAATTACTTATAAAATGGGTACCTACATGGTAAATTATAGTTGCCCAATTTGAATTTGAATTACGAGATAATTGAATGAGGTCAGGTGTATCTATAAATATTCTAATTAAATTACTGTTTAATAAACCAAAATAATATAGGTACTTTAGTAATTACTATGTATACCGTAAATTAAAAGTAAATGAAAATCAGTATTGTGTTAAAATAATATT
Source organism: Melanaphis sacchari (assembly GCF_002803265.2). Classification (NCBI taxonomy): domain Eukaryota; kingdom Metazoa; phylum Arthropoda; class Insecta; order Hemiptera; family Aphididae; genus Melanaphis; species Melanaphis sacchari. The sequence continues at coordinate 6,208,237 of NW_020271042.1, forward strand.
ATAATTGCTTCGAATAAATACAGATATAATGCGATAATAAGCGTTCCTTATGAATACTGAACTAGGCACAAAGAAAATATTCCTAAATTTAATAAAAATGTTGGTGCAAATAATTGATTCTTGTTAAAACTGGTTCATGTTAACATAAAATTAATAAATTAGATTTTTATTATGTAAGATATTTTAAATTGTATTTTAAGTGCATTTTTTAAACGATATTGTATTAATAATTAAATAGTATTACATTGTGTACTACTTACTATGAATTGTCTAGCAAGAACTCCACCAAAAGATATCAGCTAGTAGATTTCCAAGTACTTATTAACTCTTAATTTTATCTTTATTTTTAATCAGTTTTTTCTATTTTATAATTATGCTATTCATTATTTACAATAGTTTATAATTATTAATCGTATAGAGGTATCAATAAACAGTTTTTCTATCTTATTAATTTGTGTTAATAAATATATATCGACATACGACTACATGAAACATCCCACGTAGACTTACAATATACTGGAGAGCTGTCGATCAACCCCTTGATCTTGAGTCACTTGGTGTTCCGGTAACGCGTCCAGCATAGCGTTGGCTTTGTCGTTATAATTTCCCAAAACGTTTCTGTACATGTTATACACAAGTTTTCGCACTCTAGGGTCGGTTCGGTCTAATTTCAACGCTTCGGCGGTAGCTGTGGTCGTCATAATTGAAGAATTCAAGTAAAAGTTGTATAAAATATAATTACAGATACGGATAAATATTAACGGTCGATGGAACGTATTTAAATATAGATTATTTAATACAAAATGTACGCATTCATGTACGCGAGGACGATATAAAAAGTCGGAAGACAAATCCACGTATAATAGACGTGCACACTCTATGACGATGCGGCACTGAATGCGAGTCAGATGCGTCCGACTGTCGTCTGTAATTTGTCCGGTCTCTAGAGTATAGTAACGAACCGGTCACTCCGTTAGGTATTCCAATTCTATGCTATTATATGTATGAGTGATAGTGTTTTTTTTTAATGACGCACTAAACACTATTACGCGCGAATATTGTTATAAAATAAATTTCATTTCATTTCGTATGTGTACGTTCACGCGAACAAGAGATAACTTTTTTTACCTATATGGTTTTATACAAATGTATATCATAGAAGATTTTTTATGTACGTCAGTTGAACACAAACACTTAAATAATAATAAATAATAATAGATAATACATAATATATATGAACTGTAAAGATTATGAGAAACTTGGAATGTTCCGTATACTATATATATATATATATAGTTTGTTGTTTCCATCCATAGTAAAGGAATATTAAATTATTTAAATTATTTTGACAATTATTACTATGGATAACTGTATAATATTAAATTAATTTAATAAAAAATAAATATAAATTTTATTTAATATATATTCATTAATTTCAATATTATTCGTCGTTGTTATTAGTCCTGTACAATAAATTTGTATAATAATTAAGCAATACGACACAATGAACAACCTAATATTATTTCAATTAAAATTAAGTATGACTATAGAATGGATATTAATTTTCCTGTCATTATTTCTAAAACTGTAAAAATAACTCGAAAATCAGATGTATACTTTTTCTTTAAATACTTGTTTAGATATCAAAATAATTCAATTTTATGTCAAAAAAAAAAAATCTAAACAGACTTCAATCAAAACCTAAACTCAAATTGAAGTATAAGAATATTATTACACATTATTTTAGCTACACCTATATTATACATGATGTATACACCTAATTATCATATATAACTAATGGTTTGTTTTACCAATGTAAGCAATTACTTCAATTAAATACTTTTTAAATTTAAACTATACTTTCAAACAGTGGCGTAATTTCGATTTTAAATAGAGAGAGGCAAAACATTTTACCAGTCCAAATAGATAATTTAAAAAAAAAATAACCACTCGCAACCATGTTTCTCCTTACATTTTATTAATTTACTCTTGCTATCATGCATATTTTATAATTTAGATAGATAATTTCTCTCTAATCTTTACAACAAAACATTTTTTATTTACTAACAAAATAATTTACAAATATTAAATAGCAGATATTTATATTTTAATATTTTTATTTAGCTAAACATCTGTTCATTTACGATTAAATAACCAAAATATTTTTAAGCTATTAATGGAAAAGTGGATATCTTCTTGTTATCATTTTTGAAAATATGTCCACTACATAGAAACAAAACTACAGAATAGATTATGTTAAATCAATTCTGAAATTAAATTTTATGATTAACTAATATTGTTATTGTTATTGTATATAATACGATAATGTAATGTTCCTTTTTTTACACAAAATAAAAAACACCAACTTACGCACATCCTCAAATGTCTATATAATCTATCAAGCGTGAGAACATAAGCCTCGGTAATTCAACGCATCTCCACGAGATATCCTGCAATATTGGAACCGATCTCGATAGTAGGGTAACGTGTGAAAATACACAAAATTGAATTTCATAAGACCGAGGAGTATTCTTCCGCTGGACCGAGTAAATTATAATAAATACATTAAATTATTCAAAATATGAATTATTAATAAGTGATAACCAATTAAATATTTTGACAACGATTTTTTAATTCTTAAACACAATATTGTGAAGAAATTTTACAAGACTAGGGATTTTTTTCACCAATAATGGTTAAACGAAAATAATAACCCGGAACTAGCTCATGAAACTGCTTTTAAAATCAGACAGGGCCCCCCCCTGCCACCCCTTCCCAATAACACAGTTAATCACGACCCGTTATGTATACCCTGCAGCTGGCCCAAAGTTACATTAAAATCTCAAGATAGATAAATGCATATTCTTCCCTCCCCCCAAACCCTTAAATAACGCCTTTACTTTAAAGTTCCTACTTTTATATATAATGTTAAAATTTATAAATATATTGTAAAAAAGAAATGTCAATTTCTTTTAACAATACAACCGTCTTAAATTAATATAACTTTAAATTGATTCTATTTGACACTTGTACCTACTATTTACGTTTCAAACTCGTAATAAGCAATAACAATATTTAAAATACAATTAAATGAAGTATACAAGTATGAAGTATTCATACTTCATACTTTATGTCTTTATAGTACCACGAAATAAATTAAATTTTATTATACTATATAATATGTTAGAACATTTTTTAACTTAATGGTATTACTTTTACCTTTTCTTAAGTATGTTCTAGAATGCTCTATACGTCTTAAACAGTTTAATGCTAATTGAAAAAAATTATTGAAATTCTCTGTTTATTAATTAGTTATTTAAAATTGAATGTATTTTATATTGTTTAGTATTTGTATTGTTGTCATTTATAAATTATTTTACGGAAATATAATAATATTATATTGAAACTTATAATTTTCAAACTGTTAAAAAGTCCGAGGCTTTGTTTGTTTAGCATTAAGTAAAACTTGTTACTAGTAAAATATATGTAATAAATAATTTAAAATTTGTATGTGTTAAATACCTATAAAAAACATTCCATTCAAAATTAATGTAAACACAACAATTTTATGATGCATAAGGATGTATCATTCAAAAATAATAATAATACTAAATATTTTTTTATGTATGGAAAATTAAATATCATTAGTTATTATTTATTAACATTCAGTAGTCAGTAATAACTTTTATTAAATAAGTAAGATTACATTTCCAAAAATTGGCCAAATCATATTAAATTATATTTGATTTATATTCATATCCCAAATATATCTTAAAGATGTATTAAATTAAAGGACTTAGATCTTGGGATAACATGGATTACTGTTCCACTACTTATACATCAAACTTTAAGTATGACTATGTGTAAGTATGCATACACAAGATACGACCTTTGATATAATTTATAAATAATAGTTAAATTATTAATAAATTGATTTGTATATACCTATTATCTATAGTAGGTTATCTAAGTAAGCATATTATTATTATTATTAAGTGCCGTAAATCGTAAATATTTCTTGATTTTTCAGTTATAATGGTATTTAACACCTATAACCTATCCATTTAAAAGAGAAACTAAACAATAAATATTTCTTATAACTTAGCATATTAAAAACTAATTACATAATATAATCATTATAGACTTAATAGCTCAGGAACATGTAAGGAAAATATAAACTATTAAAAAATAAATTTTAAAATGTCACATAATATAATGTTATGAAAAATTTAATATATTTAATACTAGTATTTACCTACTTTAATATATTAAAATATTTGAGTCTCAACGTATCACTAATTTTATAAGATCCCACTTCAAATATTGAAATATACTAAAAAGTAAAATAACATTCTTTAAAGTATCAACCCTAAAATATTCAAGTGTATTTTTATCGAACATTTTAGTCAACAATATTAACAATTACGTATAATACATTGATAATTGGATTTTTTATTGATAATATACATATTTATATAAACGAGAAAAACAAATGTTCTTTTAAAAATGTTAAGATCTTATAATTTACTGCTTATACGTTGTCGAAAAAACATATAAACTATCTTATACTTAATCGATAAATGATAAAAACAAATCATCAGTACGATAAATATCAATGGGAAAAAAGGAGTTATTTAAGTGTATTTAATATTACAATAAAAGTAAATTCCAACGAAAACGAAATGACTTAAACCTGTTATTTTATTTAGTAAGTAATGTACACCTTAAGACCTTCTATCAGTTCAGCTGGTCCAGAGCAGCAGTCATGTGTGTAAGAGTAATTTATTAGGATGTTTACACATAGGAATGTGGGAGGGTCATGCATATTATGCACCCAAGAAGTCCGTATGACGATGACTCATCGAACCATTTCTTTTGATATTCCTTTTTGTCTTTCACCGGTCATTACTTATCATTCAGATTATAAATAAATATTTTCAAGGTTTAATTATCGATATTACTATAGTAATTCACACATTTTTCTAGTTAGTTTAATTGCTTGAATATTACATAATATATTTTATTTCTAAATGTTATTTTAAAACGCTATTTTTAAACGTTATTATTATGTCAAAAACACAGTTAGAATTTTTTGTTCTTTATAATAAATTTTTAATTAAATTTATGATAGAAAAATTGTGCGATATAAAATATTTTCATTTTTTATAATCTCGATAAATTAATCAGCTGGAGTATACGCGTATTATAAAATTATCATACTTAGCTATCTTCAAATATGTTAACCGTTTTTATTACAGTATAATAAATTAATAATAATGACAATTTGAACTACTCTATGATAAAACGTTTCTATAATAGTGTCAACTGTATACAGATTGTACAAATAAAAATAAATATGACAAAAAAAAAAAAAAATTGTTTATATAGAAATTAAAAGTACACATAGTATGTTGTCTCCGTCTTACTAACTTAGTAACTTAGAACATAGAAAATTTGGGTTCAGCCTTTCAAATTTTTTAATATCAGAGTGAATTGATCTATTCAAAAACTTTAAGATACGAATATTTTCTGTGTTCATGTTGATATTTTACAATATTTTATATTTTAAATGAGTTAAGAGTGGGCATGTGTAAAATTTACAGTACTTAGAAATTTCCAAAGTTATTGACCTTGTATATTATACATATAATTTATCAAGTTTTAAAAATTGTACTCTCTATTTTACTCTTTATTACTGTAAACATATTTTAATATCTACATAGTGTAATAATAGTTGTAAACAGTTGTACTGCTATACATTTACTAAGTAAAACATTAAATTACCTCATTAATAATATCAATTTATCATTTTCATAATTTTAACAAAATTTTCTCCAGTTAAACCAATAAAACAAAATCCATTTTATCAAATGCCGGTCTTGCACAAATATTTTTTTTTCAGTTATTTTGAAAAAAATTAAGAATATTTTACTTTTGACCCTCCTACCCTCAAAGTATTTTTACTGTTTCAAAAGACGATGACAGATATAAAAAAATCACATATCATTGTAAAATCAATACATTTATTACTCCGCTTAGGATCTAAAAATAAACGATTTCACTATAATTCATTACGTTTATTATTATAATGTGAAAAAAGGACCACCAACAATTTATATTTCCACATCATCCTCGCAAAAATCCAAAATACACAGTTAATTTATAATTTATATGTGTCATTATTCATTATTATACTCATAATAGGTTATCTTTGTTTACAACCATTTTTAGTGGTTAAAAGTAATACATTTGTATTTGTTCTTTTAAAGACATTTTTTTTAATATTTCACCATGATAAAAAAAAAATGTAAATAATATTTTATTTTACTTATATCGTAATTTTTCAAACGCTATTTGGTAGTTACACTTTCAATTAGAAAATTAACCATCTAGATCCTAGGGAATAAAAATTTAAATTTACTTATTATTATTTATTAATTATTATACATAAGTAGAACAAAAATAACACATGTAGTTTATTTTTAATAATTAATACGTAAATAATTTAAACTCTATTTCGATTTAAATTATTAATTTAAAATAAGTATGATTAATGTATACTGTAGTAAATATGAATATTAATTATAATGCTAAAATAAAATAACTAATATTATGGTATTATATAATATATAACTCTAAGACATTTTTCTAACTATCTTTATGAATCTTTCTTTTTATTTCTATTCTACACATTGTTCTTGTACAATTATTTTAAATATCAATTTTTGTTAATAGCATCGGATTTTAAAGCTTAAATGTAAATGAAATATAAACTTGGCACTGCTTCACACGTGATGTGAACTAAGTATATTGTAAAAATAGAACTATTACAATTACAATTTATAGATACACCATGATTGAATTATTAAAGTATACACACAGTACTATACTATCCGTCTAAATACTAAATATATTGATTAATGATTTAATTATAAATATAGTATCGTATTTATTTAAAAGTCATCGATTTAACTATTTAAAGATTAAAAATTAAGTGTCTGAGCAAAATTATATACGTGAAGAAAATTATATCTTTTTAGTATTTAACATACACATAATCATTTAAACACAACACTTGGTACGCTAATTATTAGTTATACGTTATAATATGTTAATTATAAAATAACAAACTTGAAGACTTGTATAGCATCATATACCTATACAGTATATACATGGCATTCCTTATTTATACAGCATTGCTTTTATAGATAGTAGTAATTTAACTTAAATTCAATCCATAGCGATCGCACAAAATTTCGTTAGAAATGTGTTATTATTAGTAAAAATAATAATTTTAATTTAATATTCATTAGAACATAAGCAATAAAAATAAAAACAAACTTTATATATACCTCCAGGGAACGGAGACTCCTAAACTCATGTCTAATAGAACAAGCAAATTTAAACTAAATTAACACTGAACATATTATTCTTTCTTCTCATTTATTTTATTTTTTTTTTTTTTTTTAATAAAAATGACTAATCTTGCAACTGGACATTGGAGATAGCCAAAATGGACCACCACTACTACTATTTCCACTACCAGGCGGTTGTGTATTTAAAAGTGTTATTTTTAACATATTCATTTTGGCCCTGGTACGTAGTTTTTGCAACGCTATTTTCGTACAACAGACGCAAGATAATTTGTTTATAACAAATATACGAAATATTAAAGTATAAAAATTTTATAAAATTTAGTTAAATGTACATTTATTTCCTTATTAACTTAGATACATAGTTATATTATATTCTAAAGCAACAGATAAAATACGTACTAACCGTAAACTATATGCCTTAAGTGTAAGATATAAGCTGTGTTTAAAACTGATCCTATGTATCAGAGGCATTTAATACATAGTATATACTATATAAAAATTAAATAAGTATGTTAACCTTTGGGCAAGAATGCAGGATAGCGTAAAGATACGTTTTTATATTAAATTTAAAAACAATTATTAATTATTCCGTTCAAAAATAGATTATGCTCAAGGGACTAGGATCAATTAAAACTGCGATTTCTTTTACAAGCAATGACATAATAAATATGACTTTCTAATCGTCATTGATAAAAAATATAAGACCTATGGAAGATAATATTTCTATGCGATTGCAACACGGACTTTCTTTAAAATTTAAATTAATAGATACGTACCTATAGTGTATGTAAACGAATTAAAATTTATATTTTATATTTTTCATATGAACTACATGTTATGTATGTAATCAGTAATCACGTAGTCTTAGCAATAGGTACTAGATATAAGTATTAATTTATTATGTTTAAAATTATTGATTTGATAAAACTTACTGTTCTTCTTGTCTGGAACTGTTGTAAATTTTATTGAATTCTTCATCAACTCTTGATCCAGGAGATAAATCTGGTAAATCCATTTGCAAATAATTTCTCTCCAATAATATATTACTAAAAGTCACCTAAGTATAAATATTAACATTTAAAATACAATTAAATATAAATTATAATATTTATGTAGCAAAAAAAAAAAATATATATATTAAATAATATAGTAGATATCTAATTGTTATAAATACTTTTTTTTTTGGAGAAACTATTTCAAAATTTGATTGAAAAATAGGTTCAGGTGTTTTGGGATAAAAAGCCACGCTAGCTGGTCTTACTGGACTTGGAGTACGACGGGCGCTCAAGTCTTCCATTGAACATTTTTCTAATTTTTTCCAAAAACTTTTACAATCATTATGTCGTCCAGTGATCGAAGTTTCCATGTTTGATTTCCAAAACTGTGGTGAACTCGATCTACTTCTAAGACACACGAGTTCACCGTCTTTTTGTAACGAATTCTTTCGAGGTTTGAAGTTAGAAAACTGTAATATCTCATTGTCATTTTTCACTGGTGCTGAGACAAATGATTTGTTAGGTTCTTCAAAACACTGTTTTGGGAATTCTTCCGAATCTTCGAGTTTGCAAAATTGGTTTTTTAAATTTTCTGAGATTGCATCATTATTATTAATAATATGATGATGAGAAGGAGAATTAAGTTTTGAAATATTTTGTGATTTTGGAAAAATAAAATGCTGTAAAGCTTTACAACTAGATGACCTTTTGGGTGGTACGACATTTTCACCCCGTCGTTTTAGTACCAAAAGTTCAATCGAATTACTAGGTCTTCGGAGAAAACTGATTGCCTGAGACTCGGTTAATGAATAACAGTCTATTCCATCGATCTCTAAAACACGATCACCGACATTTAAATAGTTGTACGCTAAAGTGCCATTTTGTACCTTAACAATGGTATTAAAACATTTTTGATTATTTTATTTTAAAACCAAAAAGAAATTGTTTTACTCACATTTCTCACGGTTAGCGGTCGCCAACTGTCCCTTCCGCCGCATACTTGAAAACCCCACGAGGAGTAAAGGTCGTTTTTCTTAAACGAAATATTTAACAACTGTGCCATTTATAATAAATTGTCATGCTACTCCGAAAATGTGTTTATACCTAAGTGTGTTTGGGCAACCAACTGGCATTTGATTGTGTGTCCTAGTTTTACCTGCCAACAAAGGGCGCTCTAATCAGCGTTCTTAATTAAATTGTTGACAAGCCACCGGAAATACGATACATAAACTTTGGACATTATAATTAAAACATGCTTAAGAATAAATATTACTTATAATACTATAATTTGTACAATTATATACATTATTAATTTTAAGTTTTAATGTTCAGTTGACCAAAAACAAATACAATCAACATATTAAGCTAAATGTACTCATGTAAAATAAAGACAGATTTAAAATGATCAACAGGAATACAAAATTTTAGTTAATAAAAATTTGTATAAAGGTATATACTATTTAGTATAAGTTAATTCATTTTTATCGAGGCACTGATATACTTATATAGCATAGGCAGGTACCTAAAAAAAATGTCGTCTCCTAGTGTTAAAATTTCAGAAACTAACATAATATGTTTAATTTTGTGTGATCATAATCAGTAATAACTGATAACCCATAATTATTTATATTCAAAAATATAATAAGTAGGTAAGTAATATGATTTTATGAACAAGAACCAAACTCTTGAATAATGTCACTCATTCATTTAGTTCACCATCATTTTATGCATAATATAAGATTACTAAAATATACACACTACTATTTTTTCATTCCTATTTAGAAGACATTTTCTTATTTTTTATAGAACCAGGAAGACATAAAAAGTATTATCCAACTTCACCCAGGTCCAAAAATGAATAAATATAAAATACAGTATTTCATTCATTTTTAGTTTTATTATACCTCAATTCTCAATTGAACTGGATGAAGCACTTGGTATACTTTGGTAGATAATTAGATAATAAGTCTTTAAATTAAGATATTTTATAATATATATTATGTTTAAATAAGAATATTACAGATCTATTACATGTACAATTATAAAGAATAAAAATATATTATGAAAGATAAAAATAACCAAAACAATACAATTAAATATAATTTTGTAAACATAAGCTAAATATATCTGTACATTATATATAATATTATGATATAAATCAAAAGCTAAGTAAAATTAGGTGTTTGCAATTTTAATATACTCAACTTAAGTTCACTAACATTTTACAATAAACTATTATAAACTTAAATAGATAATTTTGTAAAAATATAATAACTATTAAGGTTATAAATGTCTGGAAACTAATTACCTAAAATTATTTATATTAATATGTGTAAAAAAAACAATATTTATTATATCTTTAATTTTTTAAGTTATTATTAAAATGTTGTTATCAAACTTTATAAATCTCTATTTAAAATAAAACGGTTGCCTTCTGAATGTTTTCCAGCATAACGGTATCGACGTCGACCATATGCAGCTAATCATTAAAATGTAAATAAAATAAAATAAATTACAGTGTACTTCTAACAAACACTTAAAATGTAATTTATTTTAGCAAAAATACCTTTATGATGTATTTCTTGGGTTGGTGAAACAGAAAGTGGGGAGAAAATATTTGAAGTATCTGCTTGAGATTGGGATCCAAGAGATAATTTCCAATCAAATCGAAGTGGCTCGTTTTCAAAACGCTAAAAATTAATTAAACATTACATACTTTTTTTTATTAATTTTATAATTAAGTCGTAACTTAATACAGATGTACACCTTTTTTAAACGAATAATGTAATATTGAAAACATCAATTTTTTAATATTAAATAAAATATATATTATATATATAATAATCTATTTTATTAAAATTTATAATTATTCATATGTATGAGATCAAAATGTAAAATTAGCAATTACTAAAATGATTTTATGTATCTCTTTGTCATCATGCATAAAGTAATCAAGTTTAAATTTTTATAATTTTGTTCTTAAATTTTCAATTAATTGGTATAAATTTAAAAATTTAAAAATATATAGCTAACTAAAAATGTACTTATTTCATTTTTTGCATTACGAAAAAGATTCTACTATACTTACTGGGCGTATGATTTTTGTGAATTCGCCTTTAGTTAATGCAGTATCTAATTCTTCATTAGTAACTGGTCTAGAATCGAGAAATCTCAATTCTGGTAAATAATGTAAAACAAAATACCTAAAATAAAAATATATATTAACTGTAATCAGTGTGTTATTTACTTTATCAATATAAATAAAATATTTTAATAACCTATATCTTTTATAATCGTTTTCATCTTTTTCAAAATCTATTAGTTGTGTTGGGCAAGCTTTGTTTCCAATCAAACTGAGAAATCTTAAAGAAGGCATATTATATTTTATCTCGGTAATCAATTTTTCTAAAATCGTGATCTAAACATGTATAATATTTTAAATTATAATACTTAGAGTATACTATTTGTGTGTAATTATTACTTTATTATTATTCATTGAGAGTATATGTAAATGTGGTAAATAAGGTAATTTAATAGTATCATCTAGATTATTGTTATCTAAAACAAGCTCTTCTAAATCAGAAAATAGTTCAGAATGATTTAAAGTAGTCAAACTATTGAAGCTCAGATCTAAAGACCTGACTTTGGATCCATACATTTTACCCAGTATTTCTGGAATACTTGTAACATCTTGGCCAACATAACACAACTGAAACACAATCACAATAGGAATATTAGAACTGGATTCATTTTATTTTAGTTTAGTATGAATATTATTACATACATAGAATTTTTTATAAATATTTAACACACAATTTACAAAATCAATATTATATTACTACTCCTCTACTTAATATAGTAGAACAGTAGAAATTACAATCAATATAAAATGTTTGTATGAAGAAGGATGGTTGTTTCACAAAGTTAAAGAACTAGATAAGTAAACCATTTTTTTTTAATTTTTAATAAATTATTAACCAATGATTGCTAAGTAAAGGGAAAACAAACTATTAAATCATCTACAGCAAGAATGTCTACAATACATTGTACTTGTCAGTAGAATGTTAAATATGATAAAATAAAGTAATTTTTACCTATACAATATTTAGAATAAAGCAAATTAAACTTATTATTAAATTAATATCAATAAGAAAATAGTTTTACTAATTGATAATAACAAATTTAATTTCCATATATTTTTAATTTAGGTATAATAATTTTAGCTTAAGTTGGGTTATGTAATATACTTATTACTCTTGTTACCTGAGATTTGGACTTAGTAGAATCCCTATTAACAGCATAATATAGATGGGAATATTTGGATGATTTATTTTCATTAGATCTTTCATCATGAACACCTCCACCTGAGTATTATAAGAAGGAAAATCTAATTTTCACTTGCAAGATATATTTAAATCTTTTTATTCTTACTACTTGATAGAACTTTAGTTTCGTGCACCGTTGTTACAGTCAAAACATAAGAAAATGTACATTGCTCTGGAGTAAAAAAGTGTAATTTGAGGAATTCCATTAAAACGGTCAGCCTAAAGTTACATTAAAAAACTGAGTCCAAGTAATTTGATCAGTAGTAAAATAAAAGGTTTCATAGATTTTTAACTTATAACATATAATCAGCATATTATGTGTGAAGTATGAATCCTTTCAAGTGTAAATACATTTACTATTGGTTATTACCTATGATATTAGGTATATTGTTATTATTTTTTTAGAAAATCAATAACTAATCAAATCACATTATCTAACTTCAGAAATTTATAAAAAAAAAAAATCGAATGAAAAAAATTACTATTTATAATTAATAATTGGACATGAAATAATTGAAAAAAATACCCATCATGTGTTTTGAATTAGGAAATATAATTTCCCTTGGGTAGTTAGATTTATTATAATATAATAATAATATTTTGTATTATAACAATTTTAATGTATAAAACTATAATAAAAGATAAATTATTAATAATTAAACCTAAACTAACATTAAACATAACATGTTTTAATGAAGAATATTTAATTAACTTGAGGTCTCAAAATCTAAAATAACTATTACCTATGTATGATATATTATTTTCAATATAGTAGACTATATAATAATTTAAGTATTGGTTTTTTTTTTTATAGATATTATCATGATGATACTTAGTTTAAGAAAATGATTTTGGAAAATAAAAATCAAGTTTTTAAGAATATTTGTTGAAATTATGAATTGTGGTCTTATTAAAGTTTTACTAAAATTAGTTATGCAATAAATAATTTTTTTCTTATCAATTTAAAATTAATTGTATTTGCAATTTCTTTTTTTTTTTAAATATATTTACAACCTGTCAACACATAAATAATAAATATAAAAAAGTATGTTATACCTGTATAACATAATAATATGTATGTCAATTATTAAAAAAAAAAATGTACCATAATTTAATATTATGAATTTTTATTCATATTAGCTTTAATCATTGATATAAGTTTATAAAATAGTATGTTAACAGAATGAAATATAAATAATTTGGAGTGTATAAATAATGATATGTGTATTTTCTTAAATTTTTTACTGGGTTCACAGCTATCATTTGTTGCGTTGTGTCCAAAAATCTAGCTTGATACAGCTTTAAAAATTTTCTAGTAAATTGTAGTTTAGTAAATGATACCAAGATTATAGCAGTCAAATAAAATAAGATTAACAGTAGACGACTTTACTGTAAACTTGGTTTCACATATACAAAACTACGAAATTCATGAATCCTAAACATTGTTAATGATAACATGTTTATATATGTTTATATAATTATTATTATAAATAACAATGCTATTAAAAAATATTTTAAATGCTTAATATTTTTAAATTAGCTAAAATAGTAATTTTAGCATTAGCTAGGTAATTTTCCATTATATATAAAAAAAAATTAACATAGAATGGCAAAACCTAATCTATGTATAAAAAAAGGTAAATAGTAATTATGCATACAAAAACAATTTAGTAATAGGTACTTAATATAACAGAGGTGTACTCGAAATCTTTTATTACTTAATTTAAATTCTATTCATATTATATATACTTATATATAACATGACAGAAATTAATGTGGTACTTATTAATTGTATGAGTTACAAGTTAAAATAATAATATAATCATTACCCGATTGTTTTGAAAGTTAATTTTTCGTGAATCTGTAATGCCGTCTTGATCCATGGAAAATAATTTAAGACTTAATTTTTGTGTCCAAACAAAAAAACCTATACTTCAATTGTCTTCGAGTGACTTAAAAATTAAAACGAATATCTGTTAGTTATATTTATTATTTTATTTGCAATATTATATTATATTAGATTATATTGTGCATAGCTTAAATCAAAATTTATCGATAACCACAAATTAAAATATTACAATGCATTATAATTTGAAATTAGGTATATCATATGCTTAGTCGTTTACTCACTAGATTAGTAATAAGTTATTTATTATATTAAATATTACCTAGGTATATAATTAATAAATAATATCTAAGATCTATCACTTGTTATAAATACAATTATTTTTGAATGAATACTTGAATGTTAATTATATAAAACCTTATAAATATTATCAATGGTTCAATTAATAATTTTCATATAATCTGTAGGTAGTTAAATTAATATTGAATAATTAAATGTTTACAAACATTATTTAATTATGAACATAAGGTTAAGACAAAGACATTTAATATGAATCATAGATAATATTATCTATTTAAACTATTAATATTATTGGTAAAAGTACTGATAAAAATGATTCAGAATCATATCTGTTAGAATGCACTTTGAACATCAGTGATGTCTGTTTCAGACAATTGTAAACTTCGTAAGAATACCGGTTAGAAAGGTATAATCATAAAAATCCACCAGTTTTATTTTCTCACTACAAAAGTAATGTCAAATGTGCATAAGCGAAGGTAACTGGTAATGGGTGGGGGTGAATGTTCAAACACCCTCCAAAATTAAAGATAAAATTGAATAAATAATTCATATTTTATTTTAATATTTTGTTATATTAATATAGATTTAAACCAAAACTCCTTCCTAAAATATTTCCTACTTACGCCAATGCAAATGTGTATAAGGAAACTTAACCATTATTTAGGCTTTCCCACATTAAGTACGTTGATATCTGTTGTTACGATAAACGTCGAAACTGAGGTGCAATAATGACAACTATAATATATTTATTAAAACTATTAGAACGGAGCAACATAACATTACTTTCAAAAATTCTTCAAGAGATAGATACTCACTTTATTTTATTCCATGCCTTTCAATTTCTTTATATTAATTTTATACTGTTACCCGATTTTCTTCTCTGGCGAAGTTCACATGAACTCAATTTTACTTGGTTTTTTCGTGGTAGAGTTTACACTAAAAAAAGGTAGGTGTAGCGAAACTTGCATGAGCCTATTATATGCTTAATGATGTATGCACACTATATATACATACATCACATTGCGCCCTAAATTCAGTCCTTTACACTCAGTTTACAGAAACGAATAGAAGTAGGAGCTTGGTAGCGATGTCATTTCACATCCAAGGCTAAAATAAAAAACCGATGAAAATTATTAGGTATAATCAGAGCTGTGAATTTAATACATTATTTATGTACTAAAAACAGGCAAAATATGCAATAAAAAATTCCAAAAAATGTCTGTACTAAAAAAAAAATATTGAAATCTTCCAGTTAGGTAATATAAACCAATTTTATCTAAGAGTACGAATTTATAAACGAAATACGGATGTGTATAGATACCAGAATAGTACCTAATCATTTTATCATTATTGGGTAACAATCGGGTGCGAATCTTGGATATTTTGATAGGGGAGAAATACATAAATTGTATAATTTGAATAATAATTAATAATACAAATAATATAAACCATCATTTTTTAACAATATTCGTAATATAGTTAATATTATGTTGATTACATAATATTATACAACAAAATAATAATTTATACCTAGGTATCTAAGTTATTATACATGTAGTTATTAATAAGAAAAAATGTCCCCCACGTCATGTCCTCCATATACACAAAATAATAAAATTATTCTTGTATTTACTTTGATTAAATTAATTTTAACAAACAACTAATTTAGCCAGTTCATCATGACTTCATCATACATGCTTAATATTTTTATTTTTTCGTCTATGCCATTATCTAAATTTAATTAAATATTAGATTTACACATTTTTCACAGCAGATCAATATCATTTTTTAAGTACCTACTCGTGAAACCGAAATTGGTATTCATTCTATTCATCAATAATAAATAAATGTCGTTGTTTTTCAATTAATTCTCTACAACAAAACGTGTAGTTAAAATTTATATCAACATAGCAATACGACATCAGACAATAATTGAGCTTGTATTTTTGTACACATAACGTAACACAAGATAATACTATTATCAAAGTTAAAATTTAAAACGTAATCATTTATACTAAATCGATACTAGATACCTACTTGAGATTCTTTTATATCATATCATTTAATTTAAATTTTTTATATAATTCAAACCCCATCATAATATAGTTTTAAATTTTAAATTTACATATTCTACCTGCAGTCTCACAAAATAATACATTTATTCCTCATTCAGATATAGTCTAGTGTACTTGGGCGCTTAGGCCTACTATTCAATAAAAGAATAACCCGATTTAAATACATACATATTATCAGACGATCTCTTAAGTATTAACTAGATTGATATTTTCATTACGTCCTAGACAAATCAATAAAATTCTATATAAAATCAAAAATATACATTTAAAACTTATTTTTCATACCAATCTTGGGTTATGGAATTCATTTATGGGATGCAACTGAAATATCAAATACTTATTAAAAAAAAATTAAATTCTTTCCTGGACATAAATTAACTTTTAGAAACATTGAATTTCAATGAGTTAGTAACATTAATAACAAAAAATCTACGGAAATTATCAATTTTAAAGTTATAAGCATCCTAAGTTCAAATTATTTTATGTTTAAATACTAAATAGGTAACCGCATCTTTATAATAAACCTTGTTTTTTAGAACTTTCATATTTTAACAAGATAGAATTATAGAAGCAATGGTGAAATCACTGAATTAGAATGTGTCAATCGAACGTTTTAAAGTTAGATCTACTTTATGTTCACCATTTATTACAGTATAATATTACAATTTATAAGTTTAATTCAAGCCTCTATGTGTATTGATATTAATACACCTAAATCGGCTAAAACTAGTCGTAGAATCAATACTCCGGATTAAGAAGAGGGGTGTAGGAGGATGGAGCTCCTCTACTATTTTTTTTTTTGCGTACTCCAGCTTCTATTTTTACTGTGACAGAGAAACATATAAAAACTATACGTCCGAAATCATTTTTCTTAAAATATAGATTTAAATTTTAACTGTAATTTTACAATTTTAAATTGTTTTTAGTCAAAACTTTTTTGTTATTTATTAATAATATTTTCATGTTTTTAAAATATAGATTTAAGTATTATTTTTTGAAGTTATTAAATGTATTAAATGTATGAAATGTATTGGGCGAATTCGAGAAAATTGAATGTACATTAATTCATATTCATTTACATGAATTATATTTCGAATTTATGTGTATTCAACTAAAATGAAGTTTTAAAAAAAAATTAGTCTTGTTGTGGGAGGGGTGGGAGGGGGTTGTGTGAGACCAAGTCTCTACAAGTTTGTGTTCAACAATTTTGTACTCAAAACGCAGTTTTTAAATCGTTACCTATGTTGAGTATATTTTTTCCTGTGGGGCTACCTTAAATCGTTGGTATATACTGATCATCCAAAGACCCTTTTTCATCTCAAAAACAATATTCGTGCTGCTATCGCCGACATAAGCACAGATATGCTGGAAAAAGTGGACAACAATTTCAAATTCCGACTATCTCAGTGCATTGATGAGAACGGTGGCCACCTTCGAGATGTCGTTTTTAAAACCAAATAAAATAAAACTTTAAATGTACTTCTATACACAGAAAAAATAATTAAATCAATATTGCCAATACTTTTTGTGTTATGATTTTTTAAAATAAGGAAGTAACCACACCCCACCCTGTACTTATTTTTTCCCAACTCGAGCATTGCGTAGAATCCCTACACGGTAGGCAGTATTGCAGTAACCAAGGTTTGTAGATATTATAATCACTATCCTTGGGTTGCGACAAAATGTATAAATAGTATTTAAATAATTTATAAACGTTGAGGCATTAACTATACCTGTCATACTTAACTCACAAGATCTACCTGAAAAGAATGCACTTATTAGGTAGAAATTGAACTCGAGATCCAAAAGAGTTGGTAACTAGCATGGGCCGTGGAGAGTAACTACTGGTCATACTTTAATTTGCAAGATCACTAGACATTCATTAAGTTAAGACATTACCTGTCGTTTACAGTACACCCAAGTATAATCACAAAAATAATTATTAAAGTTTATCAAGATATTTAAAAAAAAAAATTTAAGGCACGTTAAATTAGAACCTTGTGTTCAGGTATAAAACACGGAAAATCGCAAACCTTTTGAGGCTATATTCGTAATTTCAAAACTAACGATTTCTTCGAATTAATTTTTCATTCTCATTGAATATAAATACTTGAAAAAAAATACAAATGATAACTAAACTAAATTGGTTTCTCTATTTATTATGTCTCAAACGATTTCTTATATACTGGCCTTCAAATATCCATAATAAAAGAAGTATCAAAAATACAATACCATACATACTAGTATGCTACCATTTAAATATATATATAAAAAAAAAATCAAAAATCTATTCAATCACATTTACAGAAAATCTTGCAAGAAGATTTAAGCGCTTGTGGCCAAAAGCTGATATTCTCAATTAACATAGTAAAAGTATATAGTCACTGACGTTACTGTATATAATCTATATTTACATATTATATTCATAAAATACACACTAGCCAGAAGTGTTTTCAATGGATGATTTCTACTTTTTTCAACAATGTACCAATAATATATGTCAAAGTATTATTCGTATAGCACAATAGCACTCATGAGTCATACTTATTTATTTATTAAACCAAAAATGTCTAGATTATACGATTTAAGAATAAAAATATTATTTTATTTTCTAAGTTGAATAATTATTTTTTTTTTCTAACTATTAATGCAATCATGTAAAAAGTTTGTATAATAAATACGTAAACACTAATAATATATTAAAAAAATATAAATAGTTTTACAAATTGCCAATAAAATAATAGCACATTATTTTGCATAGTCTACGAACATTGTAGATTTCATTGTTTTAAGACAGACCTGACTAAATTACACGATAAATTACCTACTTATTTATAACAATTATAACAAAATATTGAAATAGGATATTATTATAACAATAGTACAATAGAATCTATTACCTGATATTGTTGTAATTTTGAACATTAAGGTGTTTAATATACATTATCTATTTATAGATAAAAAGGAGTTAATTTGTTAGGTAATTGTTGAGATTTTATTATTTGGGTCTTAAATGATTAGTTTATAATTTTTACGTAGTTATTCGGAAATTCGAAGTAGACTTGACATGCTGTCATGGAGTAAAAACGTATGTACTATGTACCTGTACGATCTCCATGACGTCGTTGTATGACTAAAATTAAATCAATACTTTGGATGTGCGCCGCGGCCCACAGTTTTTAGTACGTATCATACTATTTTATGATGTTTTTGTTTTTACCGCCCCCCGACTTCTGAACTCGTAATATTATGGTACGCCATTAATAATGACTGAGTCGTGTAAATGGCTACTAACGGTGGCGAGGAAGGAAGTCTTTTTGATTTGGACACTGTGCGGTCATTACATAAGACAGTAATTGCTCTGAGAACGGCTCTTGAACGATCGAAAGCGGAACTCGAATTAGTAAGAAAATCTTGTAGCGCCATGGATGATAAAAAGGTACCCATAGATATTTCGATAGTTTTATTGATTATCCAGTTAAATGCAATTTAATCCAATTTATTTTATGAGTTATATTGTATACATAAATATATCTATTATATATCTCCATAAAATACTCATGTGTCTAGTTAATTATTTGAATAGATATGACATTGAACATTTGAACATTTCTGTGTTTTACAATGTTAGGTACCTATTTTTTTATAGTGTTTTATTTATCTATATTATGTATTGAAACTTATTAATTTATTAATTAGTATTTTAATATTTTTTTTTTTTTAAACCCAATAGCCAGAGTTCAACTAATTGTTCTTATAAGTCTTACTTATTATGGTGATGCAATAAAAAAAAATATTAAAAATGTAATCATATTTTCTTAATATATTTAGATTGCATGTCAAAACTCAGAAGAAACCGATGAAATTGAGTTAATATTTACAACAGATGACACAATGAATGTGTCACCTAATGAAGATCTTGTGTCTATAGATAATGTTTTGGAAACTGATATATCAAAATGTGGAGCAAATTCCAAAGAAATGACAAATTCTAAATATCTTAGTCCCTTACGGCCTATTTTAAAGGACATTACTCTAAAAACACAGGAAGTTGAAGCACAAACAGATATCACTGCTTTGCCTCTACAATGGCGTTCCGAAGGATTTCTTATTAATCAAGCCAAGACTACATCACCCAACACAACATTACCATCTAAATTTATTGTACCAGTTGACAAGAATACACGCAAACAATGTTTGCGTGTATCTAAGAAAACTACTGAATCAAGAAGGGTCATGTTGTCAGACATTAATTTTACAAGTATGGTGCCAGAGTTGTCAAGGAGTGTTGATCATTTGTGTCGGCAACCAGGACCTCTCACTCGTGAACCATCAAGATCAAAGTACCATGTATATTATTAGCTCAATTTTAAGATTAATAATTATTTATTTTTGTATAGATTTCCACGGAGTCCTGGTTATTTTTCTGTTGGTTCATCATCTTCACGATATGATTTTGGTTCAGTATTTTCAGTGCATTCATCATGTTACCGATGTCAAGTAAGACCATCAGTTATGTCATTGGAAGCACGGCATAATGCATCATGGTCATCAGTACCATCTTCACCTACTAAATGCCGTCGATCAGCAAGTGTTCCATGTGAACCATGTGCATCATTACAAGATATGAAGTACTCATCTACTGCTACATTAAAAGCAGAAGATGAAGTGCCAAAGAAAATCAAAAACAAAGTATCATTTAAAGGTTAGATTATTTTTCACCAAATTATATGAAAAAACTAATAACAAAAATAATTTAGAATCAGGGAAATTGCGTTTATCAATGCCAGATTTAAGAAAATCAGAAGGAGAGTCAACTGATTCACTTATAGAAGAATCTGAATGTGTTGTTCGTAATGCTATAGATTGTCTTATCACTGGATGCCCCACAAATATCAAGGAATGCAAAAAGCATAGACGTTATTCTGAACCATATCATAATAACCTAGGTTAGAAATAAATTTATTATTTATTTATTTTTTAGAATTCAAGCAAATATAATTATACAATTATTTTTATTTAATATTAATAATATTATAAAAAAAAGAAGGAATTATTTTCAATTTTAAAAACTATTCTATATTAATTTATTAATATAACGAAAATTTGAATAAAATGAAAAATTCATTTAATTATGTGATCAAGATAAGATCTATATGTACTTACACATTTTTATAATTAATTTGTTAAACAGTCATTTTTTACTTACAAATGCTTTCATTCTATCACATTCCACATTTGCTAATAATATCACAAACTATATGAAAATAATACAACTTAAAAAGTATATTAAGTAAGCAAATCTTCAAAATAAACTGTAAAATAAAATATTTTTATACATACATGATCTTAAATAATTAATGTAAATAACTATATAAATATTAAAACTTAAGAGAATTTTCTGTCATAGATTCCAATGAACAATGCTAAGTATGTTACCGCATGTTTCATTTAATTAAAATGAAAGTGTATTTTCAAATGGTCTGTGATAAATATTAATTTACTTATTATTGATAATTATCAGTACGTGTTTAGTCATTCATTCATTGTGTGTATGACAATAATATTGTAATATTAATAATCAAATGGAATTATTATAATTATTTAATCCAAAAAAGTCAGTTTTAGAATTATTATTAAAACATAACCATAAAATATTGAAACTAATGCTATAAATGGCATGGTGATCCACAGATCTATTTAAAAAATAAACAATTGGCCACTCGTGAATACTTCTTGGTACATTGAATGATGACTAAAAACAGTACTTAATATGTAAAATAAATAAATGGAAAAGTAAATATGTATAATTTTAGATTGTTCAATGAAAGTGTATGGAAAGCCATATTTACCAAAGTCCATTTATGATCTTCAATTGAACACCTATGTTAAAGTTATTACAAACTTTGGTAAAGTAGTTGGTGGACGACTACGATATATAGGTCATGTAGCATCGATGAAAGAGCCATTAATTGGAGTACAATTTGATCATAAGATTGGTGACTGTGATGGATCTTTAAATGGGATCAGATATTTTGAATGGTAAGTTAAATAAATACAGTTTTATTGTAATAAGTTGATATATTTTAATGTTTTCAGTGGAATCAATAATGGACAATTTGTTCCATTTCAAAAGATTGTTATGGCTTGGAGAGATATTTAAACATATAACTTATACAGAATATTCATAGTAAAATGTTATTTTTATGTATAACAGTATTATTCAGATAAATCTTGTTGTGAATTTACTATAATCAAAACATATTTATATTATTATTAGATAAATTTATTGTAAACATTAATTAATTACTATTATAACATTTTGTTTGAAATTTAAAATACTTTATTAACACAAATACAAATAAAGTTCAGATGATAAAGACAAATAATATTTGCTAAAATTGTTTTTATCCGTATAATATATTTTGCATTGCTAAAAAATCAAAATGTATTACATTCTATATTCTAACATTATTACCTTAATTTGCTTGCATAAAGGATTTGGAATACATTAATGCAAGCCTAATATAATTTTTCACTTAAGCTCGGCTTTCATAATATTTTGATTCTTTTTGTTTTCTAACAGCTTGTATGCATTTAGCCATAGTGGGTGAAGATCTACTAATAGAATTGGTCATATAGAAATCTTCTAAAGCTATCTGTTTAACCTTTAATGGGGTACTAGCAGTCTGGGAAGATAAATCCTATGATAACAAAAAATATTAGATTAATAAAACAATTACAATGAACTATTCACTAACTTACTTTAGATAAATCTGAAGCTTGACCCAAAAAATTTGCTTCTTCTAAGTCTCCATATCTAGTCATGCTTGGACAAACATCAGTTAAACGGTCACGTACTTCATTTAAAGTGTCATAGGGAAGTTTTACACCCACAAACTAATGATCAAATTCAATATATAAATAAATAAACAATTAAATATTATAAGATCTTACTTCAGAAATTGCTCTGATAATTTTCCAATCTGAGCGTGCCATTCCTGGTGGCTGTACAGCCATTAATGTTTGTTGTGCACGACCTTCAGTGTTTACATAGGTTGCCTGTTTTTCTGTATACGCAGCACCTGGAAGTACAATATCGGCAATAGCTGCACCAGCATCTCCGTGATGTCCTAAATGAAAGTTAAATTTTTCAAAAAAATATTAATAAAACTATTATCTTGAAATAAATAGTATATTTCTATAAAAATAATAAAATACAATTCTACATCACAAGATTACCAAATTTATTGAGCAAGAACTATTCAATATTATTCCTTTTTAGTAGAATTTACAAAAAAATTTTTAAAATATATTGTCATGAGACTATATTAATTAAAATTAAAAAAATAATAAGTGATAATCTATTTTAAAAACAATTACATCATTACAAAAATATAAAGAGGTTAACTTAAAGCCATCCAATTTCCTAGATCAAAATATACATAATAATTAGTTGTTTTGCTACCCCAGTAATATAAATTACACACACAGCCATATAAATATATATATATATGTAATTTGAATTAATAACTTCACCACTTAATTACATATTACTTAGCAATAGATAATATCCTATACGTATATTTTTTTTTGATTTAGTTTTATGTTAATCACACTAATCACAGACATTATACTAAAAGACGGAGCATCCTAACAAGGCATTGGTGGGTGTTGCAGTTTTTGTAGTCATTTAGTCATTGAATTTGAATTAAAAATATATTTTACGATAGTACTTTAAATATAGAGGAGCCATTGAAATTATAATGTCTATGTACACTGCATAGTATAATTCAAATTATAAAATTGAAAAATTCTAGTGCGTAAACTGTTTAAATTGTATAACAAGAGTAGCACACTCACATTAGACAGATAGAACTAGTTGTGCTCCATTTAGTAATATAATTTCTATGTTCTTTCATATATATGGGATGGCTATTTATAATTTTATCACAAGTAATTATGTTACTAAATTAAAAATATATTTACCTTGATATATAACAGTGGTTCCGGAAGGCTTGCACTTTGTTATTGATTCATTATCAGCTCCTAATAAATAAAGTACTTTGGCAGCAGGTAAATTATGATTAGGCTTAAAACCCAAATCTAATGCAGCTACTTGTCCAGCAACTTGTTGCAATACATTAAGAATTTTCCATCCCTTTTCAGCCTAATTTTTTTTTTCTATTAGTAATAATCATAAAATATTGAATATATAAATTACATTTTTCGTTAGTTCTTGAGACAGTTGCTGTGCTTGGGCCAAAAGTATAGCACCATCTTTCTGTTCAAATTGCTGAGCTCCTAAAATTATGACTGGTCGCTTAGCTTTAGATAGCTTAGCAAAGAATGCGTGCCTTTTTTCAGCTAAATCCTTGAGTATTGCAGGAGATTCACCTAAATACTAATTAAAAAATTAATTAATTATAAAATATAAAATAATAATAAAAACAAACTAACTTCATAATCATAGGATAGGTCAACTTTAGGTCCTAATAATGCTATTTCCAGGTCATTATGTACATAAGATTTACGAATACGTGTATTTAACAAAGGAGCTTCATATCGTGGGTTGGTTCCAATTAATAACACTAGATCAGCTTGTTCTAATCCTATAAATAAATTTAAAAGTAGTTTTTTAATCAGCTTACACAAAAATAGTACATACCAGAAATGCTGCTATTTAATATATATGAAGTTCGAAGGTCTATACCAGAACCAGTTGTTGGGAATGGTTCTTCCGTGTATAATTCTTCACTTCCTAATCTGTTGAGCAAATCTTTTAATGCTATCATAGATTCAGCATCTGATAAACCACCACTTACACCCACAATCTAAAATAACAAGAATAAATCAAAATAAATAATAAATATAGAATAAATCAAGTCTTCAGTATTACATTTCCATTAGCATTAATTAATGCTCTTGATGTTGCTACTAATGCATCTTCCCATTCAACTGGCACTAAATTTCCTTTATTGTCTTTAACCAGCGGGGTGATCAATCGTTGGCGTTTAAGTCCATCATACGAGAAACGTGATTTATCTGATAACCATTCTTCATTGATATCCTAAAATGAAATAATTATATTAGTTAATGGAAATAATACTGGAGTCCTATTAAATTACTTCATTTAGACGTGGTAAAATTCTCATAACATCACCAGCTCTAGTGGAAACAACAATATTGCTTCCTAGTGCATCCAAAACATCGATACTATCAGTTTTTCTAGTCTCCCAAGGACGTGCAGAAAATGAATATGGTTTACTAGTTAATGCTCCAACTGGGCATAAATCTATTACATTACCACTAAGTTCGGACAAAAACATTTTCTCTATATAAGTTCCAACCTAAAAAATAAAAATTAAGTAAAACAAATAAATAAATGATTTAATATGATGGATATTAAATCTAATCCATACAGCATACAAGTAATGTAATAAAATATCTGAAGACAGTATACCTGCATATCTGAACCTCGCCCTGTTGTTCCTAGATCATCCACACCAGCTACTTCTGAAGCAAAGCGTATACATCTTGTACAGTGTATACAACGTGTCATTATAGTTTTAACAAGTGGTCCAATATCTTTATCTTCAACAGCCCTATATATTATAAGTAATTAATATTTATTTAGACACATACTAGTTGCGGACAAATTATTCAGGTCAATATTATAACATAACAATTGCGGACACGAGTTTAGTTGTCATAATACTAATTACATACAGAAATTTTTTTAATAAAAATCACATGAGTTGCTTTTCACCACTTTTTTTAGGACTCAGGGGAAATTTTTTTTGAAACAGCTTGTATAAATGATACTCTACTGATTTCACCACTTAAATAATGCAATATTTGTTTGCTGATAAATGCCTCCTTTTTGACAGTTTTATTTTGTTCGTTTTAAATTTCGTACAGTAGTAAGGTGCAATTAGTTTTCGTATAGCAGAAAATAGCAAATATCAATATTAAACGGTAATTTCCCAACGTCCACGATCATTATAACAAAAATAATAATTGGACATTTATCTGCAATTAGTATCTTATAATTGCTACCTTTTTAGATTTTGTCCGCAACTCACACGGTTTTTGTAACTTAATATGCAATTCGGAAATACCAATTTATTTGTTATAATCTTAAAAATAATAAAATACCTTTTGCCACTAAAATCTATATCAACAAAACGGGATCTATCACTACCGAATGCCATACTCTGATCTTGTAAATCACATTCACCTCCCTGATCACAAATAGGACAATCTAGGGGATGATTCATTAACAAAAATTCCATAACACCTTCACGAGCTTTGCGAGTTAATTCAGAGTTTGTTTTAATTTTCCATCCATTCATCACTGGCATGGCACATGCAGCAACTGGCTAAATTAAATAATAACAAGATTAGTTATTATTTATCTAAACATATAATATAATAGTTGTGAACATACGAACATACCTTAGGCGACCTTTCAACTTCAACTAAACACATTCTACAGTTACCAGCAACAGCTAAACGTTCATGATAACAGAAGCGTGGGATTTCTACACCGGCAAGTGCAGCAGCCTAAATATTCAAATTCGTTAAATATTTCTTAATAATAGCAATAATGTATTAGATTATATTACTTGTAATACTGTTGTTCCAGGATCTACAAGAACTTTTTTATCATCTATGAATACTTCAAGTTTAGATGGCGCAGCCGGAGTATTAGAATTTGGTCGAAATTGACCTGATGTAACCGCCAAACGAATACAAGGTACAGTACGCTGAAGCGTTGACCGAAACATGTTAATAATTTTTATCTAATTATTAGTTTTTTTTTTTTTTTTTATTTAATTAGTTTTCAATTTTACTTTACATAAATGAAATACACTTTTGCACTAATAATATGTGTATTAACTATTAACTATATCAGTGAACCGATGAAGAAATAAAATAGCTTGATGGAAATCAAACCAAGTTCAAATGATAATAATCATATGATATTTTGATACCATAAATATAATACCAGGCTGTAGGCAGAACCACAGAATTATCATTGATAATATAGGCGTAATATGTGTGTGTGTACTGCATTGACATAATATTATGTCAATGGTGTACTGTGTAACATAGCGATAAACAATAAACCTTTAACCTTTATTCCTATGGTCAATGGCTTATGCTTAAAAATTTATAATACAACCTATATTCTAAATCTACAGCAAAAGCCTCCAACCTTTTTTTACAGAGTGCTAGTGCCCAGTGGTGTATTGGTAAATAAATTTATGGGTATACGCATTTAAAAGTAGTTGAATAGGTATAACTTAAAAATTGTTTTCGCTTCG
Organism: Melanaphis sacchari; assembly: GCF_002803265.2. Classification (NCBI taxonomy): domain Eukaryota; kingdom Metazoa; phylum Arthropoda; class Insecta; order Hemiptera; family Aphididae; genus Melanaphis; species Melanaphis sacchari. Next base: position 6,236,484 of record NW_020271042.1, read on the forward strand.
CTCGAAATATCTTAACACTTATAATAAGTGTTTGAATAGTATTTAATAAGCTTTATCTTTTACTACAAACGCTTACTCTTTACGTCATATATACGTATAAAAACGCAGGCAATTGGGTACCGCTCTGCTGTACATTAGGGGATGGGGTGTACCTCTGACTAGGGTACCTAGGTTAAATTTGAATGCAATGATAGGTATTATTGTATACGAAAAACGATTCTAAACGGAGATGATTTTTCAGTCTAGGATATATTATATTTAAATATTGTCATACATTCTATTTTGAAACAAATATTTTATTTTTCAATTAGGACGCATTTGCAAGTCATGGTTAATCAATTAATTATTAATTTTTATGAATTATACCTACAAAATAGTTTGCAAATATTCATGGTTTTGACGAATTTTTGTCAATATTTGAACTTCAAATGCTAATAAAAAAAAATTGTGCCTATGTATTCTTAAAATTTTTTGATCAATATAAGAATAACTTATGAGGAACTTTGTATTAAATGTTCAAGTATTTTGATTGGGCCAAAAAAAATTTATCGACACTTCAAAAAAAAAATTTCAGATGTCTATAAATAGCTCAAAAAAGTCAAAATATTTTGAAAATTAAATCAAGTAAAGAAAATGTCAATCTAAATAATTGGTAAAATTTTCAAGTATCTGCAACTTATACTTTTTGAATATTAACAAATATTTAAAATCGTTGAGGATAAATTGTTATCGTTACACTATTTCGTAAACATTTAAAATTCAAACGCACTTAACATTTTTTCTATAATGATGCTTCGAGTTTTTACTATAGCTACTTGAAGGAAAACTTAGGGAAAACATATTGTAGTATTTTTAATCCTTAGTTATAAACACAAACATTTTATGATTTTTCAACTTCAAAATTACTTACAAATTTTCGCGTTTTCGATAGATTTCGTAAATATTTGAACAATAAACGTTTAAACAAAAAAATTGTGACTTACGATTTTTAATTTTTAATAGCTGCAATAAGAACAACTCATAAGGAACCTTGTATTAAATTTTCAATATTTTTTAGTCATCCAACATTTTTTTATCGACACTTCAAAAAAAAATTCTCATAAAAATCGATAATTTCAGTGGTATATAAATAATTCAAAAAAAGTCAATATTTTTTGAAAATTAAACTGTATATAGATAACACTAACATAAACATTTGGTGAAAATTTCAAGTATTTACAGTGATTAGTTTTTGAATTACAATTATATAAAAAAATTGATTTGGTCGAAAACTGGTTTTGCGTAAAAATTCTCGTTTTTCCGTCATTTTTTTGTTTTTCTCAATTTTTTTGAAAACTGTTGGAAAATGTTTACTTTTTACCTCTATAATGCACCAAGGATATTCACTTTGCCATCGGAAACCTACTCCGAAGTTTGAAATTAAAGCATTATTTCGACTACTTATGCTGTACAGAAAAAAAAAAAAAAAACACACATCATTGTAAAATCAATACATTCATCACTCCGTTCAGAATCTAAAATTCAAAGGCTATAAAAATGTGTATTTTTGTATCTTTATGTCATAACAACCAACTAAAAAACAGAATTCAAGTTGTCAGGTTCTATGCAGAAATATTGAGTGTTCTCAATTAATGTTTATGTACTGTATAGTATATTATATTATTATACATTTATATTTATACTATAGAATAGAGTAAAAAAAGGTAATGGTTTCTGTTCTGCTGTATATTAAGTATTGATTGGGGTCACTTTAATAGATAATACCATGCATATTATGTTTAACTTGAATACAATCATAAACATATATCATTATATATGAATAACAATTCTGAGTGAGAATAGTCTGTCAAGAACCAAACTATTTTTCACAATATTTTTTTTGATGTATAATTAAAGCCATTTAAGTTATTTATATTATTATTAGTATTATAGTAAGAATGGTAGGATTATTTAATTTAATAATTTTATTTGAAAATAAGTAATTATTATATTATTAGTTGGTACACTAGAGAGCTAGAGACTATGCCGACTATGGTCTGTGTTAACCGAATAAATGATATTACATACTTACACCTGATTCAAACTTAGTTCAATTTTTATATTTATTACCTGGTGTAGTAATGTTTAAAACTTAAAAAGAAAAAAAGATTTAAGTTGAATTTTACTTTTAAATTTTAACACAATAACTATTATCTAAGTACAATACTATTAATTGTGTATTAGTGTAATGATCGTAAACCAACCACTAGATGACAAAATAACATAATGTAAAGAACAAATTTCATCTCTTTAAAATTCTCTTAGTGTTGAATATATTTATTTTTGTAAAGATTTATGCCTTGTCTATTACATTAACTTAAAGATTATTTCATAATTTTTTTATTTTTTTTTTTTCTAAACATATATAACATTGCTATGGTTTTGATAAATAAAGTTCAGTATATATCAAGCTGCTGACCTATTTTCAAATCTATTAACAACTGATATTTTTGTAGTACATTGTTTTTAAATATCGACAACCTTTAGTAAGATTATGCCAATAAAATAATGAAACACCACTTTTTTCAAATAAAGAAAATGTTACCATATATAAAAAGTAATAATATAAATATTTTGTGATAATTTTAAGTTTTGAATTATAACAAAATAATTAAACAAATTAGTTGAAAACTGGTTTTGTGTAAAATTTTCTGTTACATTGCTTATAATATTTTCATTTAAAAAAGTTACAACTGTTCATACAATTTTCTTTATCTTGAACTAATACCAATATTTTTTAATTACTCAGATGAAGATATCTATATAGTATATAACATAAAAAAAAAAATCAATATATGATTAAGTAGATTATTAATATGGAAATAATTAGACAGTAAATAATAGCTTAATTTAATTTATAATTTGTAGCAAAATTATAACAATAATGAATACAACTTGTATTTCTATAAATTATAGGTAGCTTAAAATAATAAATAAGTAATTCATTAATAATAAATATAATAATAATATAATAATATAGAAACAAATAATTTATAGATATAAATACAGTTCTTAGTAAAAGATAAAAAACTTATAACTAAATTTAATTTGAAATGAGATTTTCTATAAAAAAGTTATGACTTATGACAATCTGAAATATTAAAAGGTTAAGTTTATTATAGGTAATGATAAATAATTTAACTTTGAATGTCTCTATTAAAAACACAAAATCCCAATTTATGACCACTTAATTAATGTAAAATGTCTGCATTAAGTATTTATAAAGTAAGTATCTATATTATACACCTTATGAATGGTTATTATTTTTATAATTTTTATGAGAACATAGAATTATGAAGTTGGGCAATGTTATTTTCTCTTGTTTGTCGATTTTTTAACTCTTGCTTATACAATTCGTACATTTCGTTATCAGTCTTTAATTCAAACTTACATAATGGACAAAAATTACTCTAAAAAATAAATTAAATATTTTAAAAATGTATAATTACTAAAAAATAAAACAATTATTTTTTTACTTTTTCCAGCCATGTTTTGAGACAGTTTTCGTGAAAATTATGATTGCATGGCATATTTAATGCTTTTTCATTCAGTTGATACTGACATAAACAGATTCGACATTGTTCATCTAATAGATAACACAATTATTTTCAGTAAATTATATTTTTCTAAAAAAAAAAAATTTTACCTATTAGTTCCTCAAATGAAGGAGCACTAAGTTTTACTATTTCTGATTTAGATGCAGGAGGTGTGTTTTGAAAAGTGATTATGTCACCGTATCGTGCTGGATCGTGATCGAAAAGCATTCTAAACGTTTCTCTTGTTAACCGCTCTGAACGAGCAGCAGGCATTTCATCTTCATCAACGTGAAGTTCGTCAAAATAGCTAGCCATAACTAAATTTTTAAAATATTAATAATACTAATATTATCTATGAATAAATACCTATCAATTAAACTCAATGACTTACCTTGAATTATGGAAGAAATTTCTTACTTATATGATACACTATAATTATATTAAAATGACAAAGATGAATAAAACTATTATATAAATAGGTTGTAGTAAAAAGAGATACGCAGTAAGGAATTATTATTTCAGTTAAAATAAATCATAAGTCATGATTTGCTAATTAATAATTTATTAACTTCTTGGTTATTTGAGTTATTTCCCGAATAATTTATGGAAATTATTATTTCTTATCAATATGAAAACATATGTTTATTTATCAGTTTCAAGTTTGTTCTTGTCATCTGAAACGTGATGTTCTGAAATCTGAATATTTTTTAAGTATTAAGGTCAGTATTCTATAAATTTATAAGGTTTAGCATTCTTTAGATAATTATTTAAACCAGTTTATACAAATGAAAATGTGGATTATTTAGACTTAAGATTGAGAATAATTGATTATAATCATAATTATTCTAGGTATTTAAAATTATATAAGTCATTTTTTTTTTTTAATTGTTTCTTAATTTATTAAAAAATGTCTGAAAATCAGCCAAAAGAAGAAAATACACAAAATGCATTATCCGAATTGTTAGATGATGCTCTCAAAGATTTTGAAAATACTAATGAATCAAAAGCATTAGACGATGCATCAAAAATACCTGAAGTTACTAATTTTAGTGCAAGTGATAACTTTTTAAAAGAGAGTCTTGAAGAAACAATGAAATCATTTATGAATAGTGATCAAGCAGAATTAGCGGCTGGCCTACAAGAACTAATCTTAGGAGATGAAGGATCTGAATTACAAACAGTTATTCAAGAATCATTAAAAAGCTTAGCAGAAGCAAAACAAAATCTACCTGAGGGAAGTGATATGACTTCGATATTTGCAAATATGGGTATTCAAGAAGATATCAGTTTAGATGAAGATATGCTTCCAATGTTAATGCAATTTATGCAGCCATTGTTGAGCAAAGATGTGCTTTATCCATCTATTAAAGATCTGTGTGATAAATATCCAAAATGGCTTGAGGATCATGAATCAACATCTGATAAAGAAGAATTCGAAAGGCAAGTTATTAAAATTGATTATACTTAAATACATACTTATTAATAAGATTATAATATGTTATATAAATCTTATTTAACATTTTAGGTATACACAAATGTTTAATTGTATTAAAGAAGTCCGAGATCATTTAGAAAATCAACAAGATACAGATGATGATATCACAAAGACTAGGAAGTTTAAAGAACTCATGGAGTTGTTAAAAAAAATGCAAGAATGTGGTCAGCCACCAGAGGAATTAATGAGAGATGTAGCTGATGGCAATCCAATTCCTGATAATGTTGGCCAATGCACTCTTATGTAGCAAATGTTTATTTTGAAATATTATTTTTATTGAGTCTTGTTTATTTATTTATTATCAGTTTGATAAATGAAGACTGAATAAATATAGGGTATAGGTGAAAGGGTAGCAGATTTCACCAATGTGAAAGGTAAACTTCCAAAGATACATACATCATATTGACATTTTCTAAATTTGTTAACCTCTCAAATTCATAGATATTTTTATTAATTATTTAAATTTTCAACTTATTAAATATTATTGCAAAAAAATTATTTCATTTTTGGTATTCAAAACAAAAATTTTTGTTTTTTGTTTTTTACTCATATTAATAAAAGTATAAAATAATATCTAAAATTTTAAAAGTATAACATAGTCCCAGTTTAATAATTAGGTATGTCATATTTTAATTTAAGTTACTGTTTAAGATGAACATAATGGCCAATAAATTTTAAGGAAATAATCTATTATATCTAACAATATTTCTTAAAATATTTTTTTTTTTTTAATTTGGACTGGGAAAAATTAATTTAATTAAATAAATAGTATTTGAATGGAATAAATCAAAATGTTTTGATTAGATTTTACGTCGTAATCTTTATGACAAAATATATTACTTTCAATTCTATAATATAATGATCATTGATGTTATATGTATGTTTAAAATTAATTTTCTGACAGGGTTTTTTTTACTTTGTTAAAATGTATACCTATTTCATTAAATAATATTGTATCATTATTTAGATTTGCAAACATTGTATACTTTGATATTTTTAAAAATAAAATATGGAGCATACTGCTTAAATTATTGCATAGACATTGTGATTATTTATTATATTCGTGTAATAAAATCAAAATTTTAATTAGTAATAAATAATTAAGTTTTATTATTGTGTTATTACCTACCTATAATGTATTCATGTACAGTGGCTTCAATTAAAAAGTAATAAGTAATATTTTAGCTAGTTGATCTTAAATTGGAAAAGGAATTTTCCAGGAAAATATAGGATATTATAATTTACACAATTTTGGGCAATTTTCAAAATTAATTTCTTTTTGATGTGTAAAATGTACAATTAAAGTAACTGTATTTTTATTTTATTTTTTTAAAGTAAATACTATAAATAATGATTTTAAATAAATTTATGCAAATAAAACATACTTATACTATCTATATTTTACAACTTCTCTCAATAGGTTAAATAAAGTATTTATTATTTTCATAATATCATACAGTAAATTAATGAACTATAAATAAAATGATTACAATCTAACAACGAGCTTGTTTAATAAGTCATTGCGATCTGTAGTAAATAGGCATATAAAATAAATAGAAATTTATTTTCTTGTATCCTGAATTCCTGACATTGAACATTAAATGCCTCAAGTCTAGTACTCTGGCTATGATAAATTTAAAAAGTTTACTTTATCATGCGTAAATCTAAAATAGTCACAAATATAGATAATAATTTATTTACCATATCTTATATTTTATTATCCATGTCCGTGAAAATAGTTTTCGAATTTTTATGATATCTTATCTCTGCAGCTCCACCCCCGTGTATGATAGCAATTAAAACTGAAATGTAAACAAAATCAAAACAATTGATTTTGTAAAAAATTAATAAAATGACTAGTCATAGACTTATTTTTCTGTTCGTCTGAAAAAACAACATTTAATCTGTTGATCTGGTTAAAAATTTAAAATATGAGCGGAAGAAGAATCCAATTCTGTCCTATTACACCAATACAATAACAGATATGTGGACTCCAACCAAAACAAACAAATATGGAGTTGGTGAGTTTTATTTTGGATTTGAAATTATTTAAAATGTATAAGTACTAGCTTACATTTAATTTTAGTGATATACAACTGGCATGGAGATAATCCATATGGTTTACATCTTGAAATTGGGGATACTGTTCAGATCCTTGAACAATGCTGTGGTAAGTATAATCATAATTGTGTACAATTAATATATTTTAAAGCCATTTTGTGTGTTATACAGGTTGGTACAGGGGATTTGTTACTAAAAATCGATCTGTTAAGGTAAGACATTTATGATGATATATCAAGTCTTATTAATATCATATAAGTACTCTTTTTAATACTTGTCATATTTTTATTTCATTAGGGTATATTTCCATCTACATACATCCATTTAAAACCCTGCCGTATTGAAAATGAGGGGTATGACAAATTTCTACATTAGTTATATTTTTATAAATATTTATTTCAATTTGAAATTTCAGAAGTTTTGAAACAGCTATCCCATTGGAAGATATGGTTGTTCGAGAAGTATCATTGGTTTTACGTGATTGGAGTTGTATTTGGAAGTCATTATATGTGGTATGTCAAAAATTTATTTGCATTTTCATGAATTAAAAACAAGATGTACTAAAATATATTTAATAGTAAAATCTACCTTTTACATATAGATAGTAATTAGGAATAGGAAAAATAGATCCTAACATAATCACATATACATAATAATAATTAAACAGTTTATTATGTGATTATGTTTAACTAGTTCTTTTTCTGTAATTTATCAATTTTAAACAAATATTTTTAATTTACTATGATAGTGCAATTATGTAATCTAATTATAGCCAGTCTATATTCTTAAACTTTTGATATTAAAATACAACAATAATATTATGATTTAAGGTAATTTGTTTTCAATTAATACATAATATATAGTAGTTAATTTAAATTAATTACATGTAAAAATATTTATTTGTAGGAACGGGAAACATATAAATTTATTACATTACGAAAAGTAATGCGAGAGTTACTTGAATGGAGAAAACAATTATTAACAGGAACATTAACTCAAGATCAAACAAGAGAATTGAAATTAAAGACTACTGCAAAAATTGATTGGGGAAACAGGTAAATAGGAAAATATTGCATGTAAATTGCTTTCTTCTATTATTCTTAAAAACAGGGGTCAGAGAAACCAAGCTAAAGTTACTGACATTGTTACTAAAATGAAAAAAAATTATTGTTTGAAAAAAACGAAGTAAATTTGTTTAGAAAATTAAGTATTTGTACTAATTTATATGTTTTTTCATTGCATTATGAAATGTTTATGCTGGGTTTCATAATTCATTAAACATTTAATTCAAATTATAATGACCTAACAATCGCTTAAAAATTATTTTGTGGCCTAGCCATCAATTGGTTCATTGAATTAATTACTTTTTGCCAACATGGCATAAAATAATTAATTAGTAACAATATCAGTTATTTTCTTCACTTGAATAGTTCAATTCAAAGCAATTGTCTATAATTTTCTAATCATGAGGTAATAATGATTCCATCAACATTACTAAAAATTTGCATAAATAGTAGATTTTATATATTGTTATTTATTTATTGATTGAGTAAGTTATCTTTTTCTTTAATAATATGTTTTAGCATTGCTAAATACCATGATATACCATGTAAAAAGTATTATGAAGTGGTTTAAACTTAATTTTTTTAAATGAGAACCATTCTTTTCTTTGTAAATTGTTAAGCTTTTTATAAATGTTGATGTATAAGTCAACAATTGAATAAATAGTTTCTGATTTATTAATGATAGATAGATGTAATATTCAATCTAGCAATTAACACGTTACATCTCAAATTTACATTCAGAATTTAAAATTGGAGTGAATTGACTTATTGTAAAATTTAAATAAAACAACAATATCTATATCTGGCTATATATATTTTTAATTTAATTTTTTAAAAATATGTTTAAGCTTAAAATTTCTTTTAAGTAACAAAATCATATTTATCAGCAAACAAACTTCAGTAAAAATACAGATAATGTTGTTATATTCATATTTTATTAGGTTTGAAAACTTAAACATTAAAAGTAAATGTAAGCTATTGGATATAAATTTGTTATGCTTATATGGTGTTAGATGAAGATAACATATATATGTGCAGACTCTTCCTAATGATATAAAAGAAAGTTTATTTAAAATAATAAGTGTTTTTTTTTATATTGATTAAAAGTTATAATTTCTATAGAAATTACAAATTTATCTTTTTAATATCAGTTAATCATGAAGTAATCAGGCCAACTAACTAGGTCTATACTAACTAAAGAATTTAATACTTCAAGGTAATATAATTAATTATTGTGTTATAATTTACATATCATTTCTAAAATATTCTAAAAGTATATTTTTTTTATTATTATTTGAAAATAGCTACTGTTGGAAAATTTAGTTTTCCAATGAAATTAAATCTTAGATACACTACTGGTTGCTTTAGTTATAAATAGCCTTGTTTCTATTGATTATGTTTACATTTGAATGGCTTTTGAAATTTGCAATTTTATTTACTTTAGTTTTCGATGGTTTGTTTAGTAATGATCGTTTAATGATTTAAAACAATTTAATAGACAAGGGTCTTTTAAATATTTAAACTAAAGATTTTTTTTAGGATCTATATCACTTAATATGTCACATAAATAAATAAATAAATACAATATTATTTAATTTTATTTATTTATTATTTAATTTTATTTATTTATTAATAAATAAATCTGTATTACTTCTTGATTCATAAGTAGCTATGTATGAATAATATTTCTTATTGAAATAACAATAATTATTACTTTAATAATTCAATAATTAAATAAGTAAGGTTCAAAACAAGTGTCTCGCCCACCTTCACCTTCCTTTATAATAATAATCATCAAAGATTTTAAAAGTACTTATGTAGCATCTATGATTTATCAAAATATAATTTATTTTAAATACAATACTAATTTTAATAATAATATTAAATTATGAACTAAAATGTATTATTTTAGTTTATTATACCTATTTAAAATATAATACATATTTAATTGATTTATAATCATATCGCGTTCATTAAATTATTTAAATATTATGAGGACATCATTATTTCTGATAGTTAAACATGTACAAATTATAGAAAACCCAGCTTTTTAAATTTCTCATTTTACACTTAAGCTATTCAAATTAGTAAACATCAATAACAATATTTTACAAAGTTTATTAAGAAAGTATTGTCTTGTGTCTATTCTCTTGGTATAAATGTGTACAAGTATTAAATCATTGATTATAAATCTCTAATTTCTCAATTCAGTATTTATAATAAATTATTGTAATTTAAAACTATTTATAACTAAACATATGATTACAATTCATAAACACTAACTTTTTATTAGTACTTACAAATTTATACTTCTTCAGTAATTTGTGTAAAATATATTATGCTTATTTAATTTGAACAGTTTGATAACAAAATGAGACATAACTTGAAGACCTATATTTGATTGAAGTTTATTGAACAAAATAAATACATTGCATGTTTACTACAAAAAATGAACATACTCGCATTCATATATTATTTTAATTAAACACAGTACCATTCAAATTAAAAAAAGTAAATGTATTCATTGTAATTATTTAAAAACATTTGTCATTTATAACTATCATAACACATTACATATTCCTAGAAGCTAATTGATATATGAGCTTAAGGCTTAGTTGGACAGTATTTCAGTATCTAGTTAAAAATTTATAAGATATTTTTATCAATAACTTTACTAGTTAAAAATAACCAAGTTATTGACTTAATTACAAATAATTTTAACTTAACTTAATTTTAATCAAAGTTAATTTATAAAGGTTTTTTAAGAATTTTCATAACATTTATAAATAATCATTTTAATATGAAAATCGAGAACTATTACATAATTGCCTTAAATATATATTATCGCTGTACCATAAATTGTTCATGTAGTGGTTTAATATAATTGGTTAACTGTTAAGCTAGAGAAGAGTGTCTATTGAGAAAAACAAAAACTTTATTAGTAAAATCAATTAAATAGATAGTGTAATTTATTAATTGTAGATTATTTATTTAATAAATAACATTTTATTATAAAAATAAAATGCCTAGGTGTGTGCTGATTGTTAGTTTTACTAAAACTGTTTTCCAGTTAGTACATAATATAAGGGTTTAAATTTTATTTAAAAAAAATAACTGTAAAATTTAACTGGACTTATTTAATGTTTTCCTAAATAATGTGTAACCTAATTTAGTTTCTCAAAATCATTTACATTTTAAATAAACTTTAGTTTTACTCAATTTATTTTAAGATGGTTTAACTTAAATAAGTTTAAAAAAATATGATTAACTTACCCTGCTTTGAAAATTATAGTTTAATAGATTTTACAAAAACGTATATTACATAGTTTATTTATTTAGGCTCATCCCATCAGTTAACTTTTGTAATAATTTTTGTATATTTTAATTATTTGTTTATTAACTGTTCAGCAGTATAGTAGGTTAGTATTGGAGAAAATTAAGAGTTTCTAATTTTATCTATTCTACCCTCGTATTTATCATATTCAAAGGAATTTTAAAAATATTCTTACAAATTTAATTAAAATTAAAATGTATTAGAACTATGATTGTCATAACATTTTATAATAACAAAAATGTATTCAAAAATCACTAAAACACTTCATTTTTTTTTTTTTTTTGTTCTATACTTCTAATTGATAAAAATAATTATAATTAACAATTCATTGATTAACACAAAAGATTTTTTCTTAGTACTCAATTTTCTATAAATTATATAATATTTAAAATGTATAATAGTTAATAGACTTCTTATGTTATGCTAATCTGCTTTTATTTTTTGTTAATATATGAACATTTTAAAATTAATATCCTTTTCTTATATTTAAAATAAAATTTAGAACTATAATATAATAGAAAATAGTGATTGGATATGTAATCTTGAAATATAACTAATCTAACAGTAGTTTTTAATGTTTCTTTATTTACAAAAGTCAGTGGTTGTTTAGTCATCGAGTGCTCACCAATTCTATTAGTCCAGGATAATATATTTTTAAACTATAAATGGTCATGTGCTGGTCTTATAAATAATTGTTAGTAGTTATTATTATTATTTTAACTTTATATTAGAAAATAATAGGTTTACAAGTATTTTTTGTTATTATATTATTTATTACAATGGATGTACTTTCATAATACTTCATCAAGCAGCAAAAATCTATTATTAATATACTCAAATAATATAATGTATTTTTTTTAAAAGTATTATTTTAAGACTCGGTTAACATTATTAAAATTGTTTGCGTATATAAACACATATCTTGTGTGTACCACCTATGTTAATAACTTTATATTGTCTTGACAAACTTACTATTTAATATTAAAAAAAAAGGTTAAATTTATAATTATTAATTTTTTGTGATTCAAGTTTAGTTAAAGTAGTATAAAATACTAAATAATTTAACTTACAAAAAGGATTTAATATAAATGAAAATATAATAGTATTATATTAAAATAATAATACATATTTAATTCTTAGTGTAATATTATAACATTATAAATAAAATTGATTAATGCATACAATTATTAAATAATACAGTTTATATATAATTTATAGTTGTCAAAATCATTTATTTAATATTTAAAATTATTATTGAATACATTATTAATCCTTTAAACTTAATAATTAAAATCAAATCATCAATACCAATATAAGGAGACTTTTTATACAGTATTTTGTTAAATAAATCAACTAAATTAATTTCAAAATTTACAGTTCACACAATATCTTATCACAATTAATTACAATTTTAATAGAAGTTTAACTTCAAATTTAAAATCAAAATAACTTATTAAATATAATTAAAATAATTGTTTACACTAATTAGCGCCAAGATGCATAATATGACTGCTAGTCAATCATTTTAATATAAAAGAACATGAAACATTTATTTATAGGTAGGAATAGTTTGGTTACCAATTGTTTAACATAGAAGATGTAAAAAACTGTATCAAAATAAAATATGTAGTTGAAAAAATTTAGTCTTAGAATTAATTATTGATTGCTAACCTATAATTTGAGTAACACATCAATTTATTTAATGTTCAAAAAGGTGTAAATGGAATGCTTTCTAAGTAATGAACACAGAATGAGATTAAAAATGTTCGACTTCAAGTGTTTTTCTCATTAGATAAAAAACTATAGACAATGATTTATTTTTTGTTATTTATCAAGTCTAAGCTTCAGTTTCTTTGTGAAGTCTCAATTTATCCAAAGGATACATCGGTGATAGTTCTAGGGTTGAAGGAGCAGTTGGTAAATTATTTCCCAAATGTAATCGTGAACTGAGATCATCTAATACTTCGGTAAACTGTCCCATATTCATATTTTGGCCCAAAAGATGTAATAACAAGAAATCTCCAACCTGAAATATGATTAGTTTTAATACTTTGTAAAATATGAAATGTTAAAATTAATAAAAAAATCCCACTATTTTAATAATTAAAAAGCTTACCTGTGTTTTTCTAATAAGTGCTGATACTGATTGTGGTGTACCAAATTTAAAACGACGTAGTAAAATTGTTTCTCTAATTGAGGGTAATGTTACAACAGCAATACTGTAAGCTAACGCCATTCCAGATATGACTGCTAATATAATGAACCAAAACCACAAAAATATGTAGATTTTTTCATTCAAGATATTTAATGCCAATACACAGAGTGCATCATGTGTTTGCATTGATCCGGATGGACCATATTTGTGAAATGTGCATTTTGTTACTCTTGGGAAAACAGCTACCATTGGGTCCATTCGGTTTTCTTGATCCATTTGACTGAGTTCTAAAACTTTAGTACCGTATGAGAAAAATTCTCCTCCTAAGAAACTGTCTATAAGGAACATGTTTCCAATTACATTCAAAAAATTGAATACCTAAAATGTACATCAAACATTAAATTAAATATCAAATCAAGACTTTAATCAAATATTTACTTCACATAAGAAATATCCTGAAGCATAAACATTATGCATATGTAAAGTATCAATAAGGTATTGAACTAATTGTTTTTGACGACTTAGTCTGTCATCATTTTGTCCAATGGAAGCACCACGGACACCATCAGTGATCATGCGAATTTTGCCTTCTTCCCAATTTTTCCATAACCAGTGGGGCACATAGAACAGAATGCCTTGGAAAAACAGCATGAATGGCACCCATTGATAATAAGCATGATAGCGTACTTGATCTTGGCCATCAATATAATCTGATACACCAGGGTGAGCAACATGTGTACCAAGACCTTTACCAATTTTATCTGGCAATGTAAACGTATGAGTAATCCAACAAAATGTGTTAATGACATGTTCTGGGATAGCACCATCAGTTATACAAGATATAGGATCACCTAAAAATTAAAATTTCGATATGAATCATCAGATTAGTTCTAAAATTTGGTTGTTTTGACCTTGATAATAAATGTAACAGTTGTAGTTCAGAATTAGAAGCAACACGTGAAGTTTACAAAACAAAAAAAAATATTTCCTAGATGCATACTAATCTATTATGCTACTTAACAACAGCATTTTTTTTGAAGGAGACAAAGAGAATTTAAATCTTGGTCCTACCAGGGTCCCCTACACAATTGTGTCACTTTGTAATGTTAATTTGTTTTTATGATTAATAATATACTCTTCGAATAGCCTATTCACTTGCTTATTATTTATATAGGTCCAGGGTCAATTGAAAGGAATTGCCTCCTTTATTACAAACAATAATAAAGCAACGTTCACTGTTGTGAGTTGCTGTTCTACAAATAAGTTTTCATTTTATTATTCGCATTGGGGAAAAAAAAAAATAATAATAGTAAAATCACACACTCACCGATAAGATTATTAGCTGTAACCAATATACAGCATCCAAAGAGTATTGCCGTGGTGAGCCTGTAATGCGCTCTGAACACTGCGTTATCGATGTTGGCCTTGTCCACCACATAACGCACCTTAATGAAGCCGGCCACAGCCGACAGCATTGGGAATATGGCCATATCGTCGTCCTTTATGCGCTATTACTCAACGATCGGATCTAAATCGAGGGACATGCACAACAATTAGTTTTTACTCAACGATGATTTCTGGAGTATTAAGATGGTTGTTCAACGTCTGAACGTCGTATAAATCGCGCAAAAAACTAAAAACAAAACCGGGGTCAGCTTAAACAGGGGGCAGGGGGTGTGTACAAAAATAACAACGAAAATCTACACAGTCTTCAGGCATGCCACCGGACATCGGCGGAGGTATGCCGTGTGCCTGTATAGATATATTACAGACACGCAGTAACAGGTATCTGTTGTCTGATGTCAACAGCCTCCCGTGCTGTGCTGTGCCACTTGCCACGGTCTCCCCCCACCTCACACTCAATCACGTAGTGCTGCTCCTCGAATGCACTGGAGTTCTTAGACGGTTGCCCGTTGTCTATTATTATGCTCAAAACTGGTTTTTCGACCCGATCGCACGCACACATAATAATATCACATAGGTACGCGCACGCATACCCGTAATAATAATTCCGACGTGTTCATAAAATATATTATTGTTGTGTTAATATAATGTATATAAAAATATATATATATATATATATATATGTATGTCTTCGGGTGAAATAAATCGTATGCTGTATGACCGTAAAGGTACGCCGCCGAGTGACTCATGTAGTTATGTAGTATGTACCCATTACAATATATGCATCGACCATTCTTTGAATTTTCTCGTTCACCTATTGGGTATGCACTGCGCACATCATACCAACAATTACGCGTGACTCGAACAGCAATATTTTGTTGCACAATGTTTTATTAGTTGTAATAATGATTCATTTTAGTAGCGCGTCCCCCGACGATTTCGTTTCAGAGGCGGCAGATGTTTGAGATATCGCCAGTCGTGTATTATATCAAGTCTACAATATCGAAATATATGATGTAGGAATTATACATCTTATTGGTATAATATTCTAATAAAACCAAATTCTTTTTCGCTTTAAAACGATCCTCCAAAATTCTAACATAACTCCTACTCTATTCGTTTGTTTTATGTAAGAGCGTGAGAACAACGACGATGATGCGTACGCATATCTAATTATTTACCTATCGCTGAAATACACGCGTGTTACCTACATAATAATAGTAATAATAATATGTACACATAAAACATGATTATCATTAAGTAGGTACTTGTATAATAATGTGAAAACAAAAAGCACGTTTACACACTGTGATAGCAAACAATGGGGGAAGCGGAGACGCGCCAGACGTCATTCACTACACGTCAGGTGTTCGCGGTGATGGCGTAGGTCGAAACAATTACGAAGCAGCAACAAGTTGTAGCGCAAAAGTTTGTCGTACGAGATTAATACAATATCAATTATTTAAGTAATAACGTTGGATCAAGTGGTGAATAAAATCTCAAAACTGCTCAAGAACGCCGTAATAGTAATTGTTATAAAAATATGTTATTATACAATATTGAACATTAAACGTATAGACGACGATAATAATATTGTTATTAAAGCGCTATACGACGGGGAAAAAAAATTAAATTAAAATCGTGTGAAACTAACCAGTTTGTCAGCAATGTTTGGGCGAAATATCGTATGTCACCGCCGATCTGGAATCGTGATAATATTTTTATTGTCGTCGTCGTTGTCGTTAGTTCGCGTGTATCACGTATCGGATGGCGATAGTCCGCACCCAATCGATGCAGTCGCCGTAACTAGCGGTTCGTCGTTCGTCGACTGTATCAAACCGGTGAACAAACGCGCGCCGCGGCGCACGGGTTGGTCGCCGCCGCTGGAACGCAGAGCGCTCGGAACCGGTATCCGCTGCGCGCCGCCTGATGATGTGTGTTCACCACCGCGTTACACGACAAGCTGTTGTTTGGCGGTACCATAGAGTGCAGGGACGCGTGTGTGGAGGGGATTCACGAGACGGATTTCCAATCGCGAGACTGCGCTTCGATGATTAAAATATTAAATGAGTGATTATAGTTATTACCATAGATTTACAGCCGAAATCCGTCCCGAGATTTCTGGTAATAATATCGCCGCGTTCGAATTCTCAGTACGGAAACGCGCCGTCTGTCAAGCCCGGTAGGTGGCGGACGTAACGCGTACCCGCGCCGGTTTCTGATGAACGAGTTGCGTTTTACACTCTTTTTTTCGTTTTATCTGGTTACCAATAACATAAGGATTTGCAAGCACGCCGTTGCATTTCCTCGCGGTGACTATCAGGCAAATCGAAAATCTACACTAATTTTAAATTATTTCTAATGTTGCTCAAATTTGTCATATCATGGTCTTTGAACATACACAGCAGCAAGATTGGTAGGCGCGTGCGATGTACCTACTGCCGTTATAAAAAATAGAAAGTTTTGACGCGGTGAGAATTCGTTTAGGAATAATATACATAATGTTATATAAAGAAAACAACGGATTTCCGTGCACAATAATAAATTGTATTGTTCTCACTGTGGGAACTGAGAATAAAGAATATTTTGTTTTATTATGATACAGCGGAGAGTAATAAAATGTTTATACATCGTCGCTATTCTTTTATGGGTTTACTTAAAAATAGTCGAAGTTTAGTAGAAATAGGGCTTGCTAAATGCTTATTATTCTAGATCGTTATTTTGCTGTGTATCCTTGAGATATTGATGTAAGACAATTACAAAAGTATTTTCATCGTTTAGCTACAGGAATTGTTATTATTTAAAAAACTGGTTTCAACAATGCCTCCGTTGCTCTGTTCAAAATTTAAAATGTCTACACAAGCTGATACTTAATTATGTAATACGCAAACATAAATCGAATATTGAAAAATGTGTTTTATAATATTATTCCTAGGTTTTTAAGAATATTTTAATTTCATAAATTACATTTAAGTACATAGTTTTTCATTTTTATTTGTGATTACCACTCAGGCGCAAATTAAGTTTTAATCTATTGGGAAGCCTACGAATTTGTTTTGCAAACCCGCGGGGGCTAATCCACTTTACTCTTTCACATTTAAATTATATTCTAAAAAACAAGCATATTTTATTATTTTCACCATGTAATGTATTATTGAATGATTAATACAAATCAATTTTTTTCAATCTATAATCATAATAATACCAGTATTATTAAAAATAATATAAAACGTCTAACTTTGATACGGAGTATTAATTATTGGTGCTATTATTCACTTATTTTTAAAATTTCGGCGATAAATTATATTTTATAAAAATCAACAATGTAATATGGACGTACAAATTTTGTCTGAAAATTTTTTATATAAATGGTTAATAATAAGAGGCTAAGACTCTAAATTTATTGTATTAACAATAATTAAAATATCTAAAATGCACTACCTATATGTACATTACATTTTCAAAAAAAATATCTACTAAATATTAACAGTAAAAAGAAGGGTTCTCATTTGAAATAGAAAAGTTTTTATCACCACAGGACTCTCCTTATAAAACATAAAATAATTCAAGAATTTAAAAATATGGCTTTTGAGTTTTGAGTACATACATTTAAAAATTTCAAAAATCAGAATCTGGATAAATGTATTATTAAATTAAAAAAACGGAAGTGAATATGCTTGTTCAGTCCCTCTATTCATGTAAATGTTAAAAAAAATATTATGATATTTATTAGGTTAAATTAAAAAAATCTATTAAAAAAAATATTACCATACATATTATTGACATTTTATCTATATAATTGACTGTTGGGCCCCAATCTCTCTAGTTTTCATCTATGAATTATCATACAGAAAATACTGTAGTTATCAATTAATATATTTTTATGCCATAAATATTATTTTCCAATACATCAATCATCTTGGTTGGCGGTTGCAGCCCTTTGCCCCCTTGAATAATAATTTAATCAAGTCCAAGAAATGTTAAGATAAATATCATATATGGCAGTGTTTCCCAATATTTTTGTAATGGCGACCCATAAATTTACTGCTTATTGATTACGCAATGCACCTACATCAATACTAAAAAAAAAAATTTTGTATTGTTCTGAACTGCCTGATGGAACTGGTTGACTGGTATCATGATCGGATGTGGTTTTACAAACAATACATGGCAACTGGCGACCTATAACTAAAATATTTCGCGACCCATAGATTGAGAGACACTGATATAGTGTTGTATAGTGTTAAAATTTTTATGAAATTAGAACAATCAATATAGGTACCTCTAGGTTTATGGCTTATCAATGTTTTTAATTTTTTATGATATGCAATACCTATAATATTTTTATTTTAAGCATCATTCAATAGGCATAGTTTAAAAAAACAAATCACCAAAATCTTCTTCTACAATTATAAAAATATACAATATACAAATAATATCTTATTGTTAATAATTAATCACTTCATCAGCAATACGCATCTTTTATTCATTGAAGTTAGACTTTACATGGTAATTGGTAAAGTATGTTCTTTGTAAATTTTATTGTTTTTGTCAAATTTATCGAGTATCTTAGGTCGACTTTTGTTGTTTTAAATAATATTTAATAATATCTGATAAGTGCCAAATATTTACCTGTCTGCAACGTGGACTTTATTATCAAATATCTCTATAGATATTTAATAAACAACCGTGAATTCTTTAATTTTACGTGCGTTTTGACGGAAACTGAATATTTTTATTTTATATTACACATCTTAACAACGAACTTTTTTATTTAGACATTTTACACCAGTATCGGTAGTATTATAACATTTATAACTATATATAGTTGGTTTAAGAGACGGAGTGACTCGATAATTCTTACCGAGCAAACAGATATTTACTGGCCATTTTTTTCAAATTTAATTTGAAATTGAATGAATAAATGAAATAAAATTACATTTATTAATGTTTAACGAATCTGAAAATGAATTGACTTTATAGAATAACTTATTGCATTATCTGCAAAAGGTAATAATTTTACAGAAATATTGAATAACTGAAGTAAATCATTAATAAAAGGTTTTAAGCAAAGGTCCTAAGTAGAAACCTTGTGGATTTTTTTTATATTACTTGAAAATCCTTAAAAATATGAAACGAAAGTTTAACTGCCTTAATATTGTAAGATGACATAATTACGTAAGAATTCGAGTAATTGCATATTTACTATTTGTAGTTTAGACCATAAACTAAAATATTTTAATTCGTGATTCACATCATAAATTTGTTTTCATTATTTCTATAGTCAACTAAAAATTAACAAAATATAATTATTTTCATCACACCAGGACCGGGTAACTTCTTATATAAGCAGGCCTGGCCACCGGACATTGTCCCATTTGCCCGGCGGGGCAATCCGACCCTAGTTGCTCGTGAATTTTTTCATAAGTACCAATTTAAATTTTGATACATTGAAAATTATTAGGTCATTACCCATTTATTTAGAGTTAATTTTGACTTGTAGAGCTCTTTAAAATTGTTGTGATTTACTTCAACAGTACAAAATAACTTTCAAATTAATTAGTCTTAGAGGTGTCAACTATACACTCCTACATGAATGTGAAGTTCATATTGTTTATAACGATAATTAACGATATTTTGATTTGGACATTTGCTCAATAACGTTAATATCTTATTTATAACAATAATTACCTATGTATATTGATTAATAACGTTAATGACCGATGAAATACGTTATTTTTCGTCCAATGTCATTTATCGTAATATACACAATGTATATAATATATTTTATTTATTATACTATAAACCAGGGGTGTCCAACCTTTTGTGAAGTCTGGGCCACATCATATGGGTAGAAGTTGTTGTGGGCCGCATAGTTTTTAATAATAATAGTTTATACATACAGTGTTTAATTTTTATTTGTTGATAAATGATATGAGATCTATGCCGTGGACATATCTCCAATAATAAAATATTTTATCAAAATCGGCTCGAGTTGATCCACTAATCACTCGTATAATTAATGTGTGCCAGTGCTATTATGCTAAGATAAAAGTATTAAACACTATTAAAGTTTATTTGATGTTTAATATTATGTAGTTTTATATTCTTATGATACATTTGTTCTTGTAATATTAATATATTATATACAATGTGAGGGCCGCATCAATATCGACCATGGGCCGCATGTGGCCCGCAGGCCGCGGGTTGGACACCCTTGCTATAAACACTAAACAGCTTAAACTATTATAATTAGTTCTTATTATCTAAACCTATTACTTATATTTTAAACAATTCTTTTCTTAAAAGAATTTTTAAATTTGTACATACATTTTATGTAAAAAAAAAGTAATGTGTTAAATTCTCAATGGAATAATTAATTACCAGGAGCAGATTAATGCATAACTGATCAACGATAGTTACAAGTATCAAGAACCTTATTAAAAAAAATTATATTTTTATCTTTTTAAATTTGAATCAATGACCAACCAAATTTAAAAATCTATAACTTGGATAATTACTAATTTTTCATTTTTACCCATAACTATAATAATATAAATAAATGTATAATTATTGTTTATTAGGTACCTTACAAATAATAATTTATTATAGCATCAATTAATTAAAATTGGTATAGTAAATTTAATAAATAATAATAATTTAAATACAGTTTATAATACTGTTTTAGTCATTTTAGATATGTTTGATAAAAATGTGCAGTCCTTTTAGATTCTGAGCAGAGCTATGAATATATTAATTTTACAATAATGTGGGTTTTTTATTTATTTATTTATTGTGTCTATCATCATTTTTTAGCCTTTGGGGTAGTAAAAATACTACGTTTTTCAACTTAGTGGATAGTTTTGAATCTAAATAATATTTGGGGTATGGGTAGGAGAAGTTAAAAGTAAAGTACGATTACTTTTCATAATATACCGGGAAAAAATAGAAAAAAAAAAATTAAGCAAAAACGGGAATTTTTACGCTAAGCCAGTTTTTGCCAAAATTAATTTCTATACTTAGTAATAACTCAAAAACAAAAAATATTAGAAGTATTCGTATTATCATTTTCTATACATAATATAATTTTCAAAATATGTTGACTTTTTGAGCTATTTATTAACGATTGAAATTTCCGATATTTTTTTAGTTTTGTTTTTTAATTGTCATTACAAAATTGTACATTCTGTCAACAAGTTTTAAGCTAATTTAATACAAGATTCTTCATAAGTTTTTATTAACAGAAAAAAAAAATTTGAACGTAAATCCTCAAAAAAATTTATAAGTGTTTAAAATTATAATTTTAACGATTGATGACATTATTGCAAAAATTATTTGGTATTAAAATTCCATAAAGTATTAAAAACACAATAATATTTTCAAAATGTTTAGATTAATTTTTGGATATTATTTATTTATTTTTATGGTGTAGTTTTAATCAACTTACTGTAATATTAATAATAAAATAAATTATTTTAATATCAAAAAACATAATATCATGAAATGTACCTATTTACTATTTAGTGATATATGAACCATCTATATACCATCTCTGCTAAGAATAATTGTTTATATGTAATGATATGTCATTGAATTTAAATTTAGTAATTTTATTCGTAACATATCCATTATAGTGACTCATTAAACATCTACTAAATAGTAGAGCGGTACCTAATTGTCCACCTTTTTTAAATTTAAATTATCCTAAGGTATAGAATGTAGATATATATTTTTGTTAAAGATTTCAAGATGATATATATATATATGTGTGTGTGTTAAGGTATAATAGGTATCTTAAATTATCTTTCAAATTGTTTTATACTCAATAATTTTTATTTAGAAAAATTATATTAAAAATCATCAGTATTTTAGACTTACTTGTTTTAATTTGTACTAAAGAAAAATGATCAATTATTTAAATTTGAAATTTGAAAGTATCTATTTTGAGAACGACTCTGATTATAAAATAACTTTTTATTTTGTTAGTATTAAATAATATTATATTAGTGTGTTGCTTTCATTAATATATATCAAGGGCAAATTCAATTACATATATTGTACTTCTATTTTAAATATATACACATACAAGTATATACTATTTACTAATGGTGTCTACTGTATAATATTAAAATATTAAATAGGCCATATAAGATAATGACTATTGATAATTGTTGCACTAAAAAATTGTGATTTTACTGTTTGTATACCTAATATTATAAAAACTAATATATTTATTATATTATACTTAATAATTATGTTAACTTTTTATTCCTATATAGCCGTTGGGCATTATATTATTAAAATATGTTGTATTTCGTATTAATTTTAACGATTCAATTTACATAATATACTGGCTGTTGGTATTTCGTGTGTGTTCTAATTAAACAGTCGTTGAACTTGTTTTAAATCTTTCGTATTGGCTACTAGGATCGTTAATAATGCTGTAGTAAACTGATCTTATATTCATTATTGGTAGCTCCTGTGGTTTCAATATATTAATATGTTCGTTTATCATTATTCATTATTAATATGTCAACTTACTACATCGATGTCATTGAACATTATCATTTTATTTAAAACCTATTTAATGCATATTTTGTGGTCAAAATATTATAAATCTTCTTTTTTTTGTTTTTTAATTTTAGTTATTTGTTAATCTAAAAAAAAAACAATATTGTATGATCACAATTAACAGCATTAGAAGCTAACAATAATAGTAACAAATCATCAAATTTTAAAATGGTTATTTTAATTAGGTATTTAATTAGTTATTATTTTTTTCATTTTTTCTTATTTATTTTTATTGTTATTTAAAACATGCTATTATTTTAATTATTATTATTCATATTATACATGAAGATTAACTAAATAGTATATAATAGGTACAATGAATGTATTAATATTTAATAAATTTGTAAAATTGTTCTTTAGAAATATTTCTTATGATATAAAATTCTTTTATTTTTTTAAATTAATTTATTGTCTTTTAAGGCATTTTTTGTATGACAGAAATTTTTGATATTACAATGTTTATTAGCATTATAATTGATTGAATAATTTATCCTTTTTACATGTAACTATGTTGGCAAGTTGACTAGGCTTGTGCACCAGTTAAAAAAAAAATTTTAATGAACGCAAATTATTAACAGTCTTATTTATTACTTCATTAGGTATAAGTGTTAAAGTGTATAACAATTAACAATGGGAACATTTTATATTGTTATATTGTTTATTTTGGTAATCGGTTGCTTAATAATGTTTGATAATGTGTTAATATTTGATACACATGCTAGGTATAATATAGGTTGTTAAATGCATTTTAAGTCATGATATATATTAAATTAATGACTATAAACAATTGAGATTGTTTTCTATACTATAAATTTTATCTTTTTTTATTAATTGTTAAATTCAGTTAAGCGTACCTATATAATTTGAAAAAATCTAGGAAATTATATATATTGTAATAATAACCAAAGGTAAATCTATATTATTTATTTTAACTATAAATAAATACTCGTATTAGTATTAGATATATATTTAATTTTGATAAATTTGTGATATATTCATTAGATTAATTTAGCTTATTAATGTGGTAATATGTATTTAGTTATTAACTTTAAAAGTATATCACTTATTATTTTATTTCTTTAAATGAGTATATTATACTATACCTACATATCTAGTTGAAAATCCTTGTCAGCGAGACACGAGTGCACACCTATTATGGAAATATAAAATATTTTAGAATAAATTTTTTTATATGTCTATGATATTTACCAATATAATATCTAGACATATAGTTTATTACTTAATAAGACTTATACGATTACTATAATATATTATGTATATCTCAGTAACCGTATGACTGTACTTTATACCATAGATGGCCAACTTGCGGCTCGCGAGCCACATGTGACTCTCGTCATTGTCAGATGCGTCTTATTTACAAAATCAAAATTTACTTGATGTTATTATGAATTTTAATTTTTTAGGTTATAGCTTATATAAAATTATATAAAATTTGTCAATAAACATTTTGGGTCTTGGTATCATTGTATTTATCTATGTGACCCGCGAACCTATTCATTTTGGCCACCCCTGGTATATATAATAATTAGGGTCCGGAATTATATGCACTAAAAATTTATTAAATAAATGTATGCATTTATGTGTACTAATTATTATCATTCAATTATGCACTTTAAGTATGCAAAAATATACGAAAATATGCAAAAAAAAATGCATTAAAAAAATTTTTAAATGTCTTTTATTTTCATTAAGTATAAATAAATAAAATCGAATGAAAGTTATGCACACACAGATTACGACGAATATATGATTCACTATAATTTACTCAATAACAGATTACTACTTGTCCCGATAGGTGTCAAATAAGATAAGAAAACGATTTTGTCAAATTATACAGACTATGAATGTAACTACAAATACGTTATTTTAATTAAAATAAGCAAAATATTATATATTTGCATTTAAAACCCGTATATATGCAATGAAAAAATCGTAAAATATAGAAATATACGGTACATATTAAAAAATAATAAAACATGCAAAAATATGCAAAATAAAACTTTATATTTAGGATCTATTGACTTCAAATCAAACTTGTAGCTTACCTAGCAATTTTTTTGACTATTCGGAAAAAAAAAAGCAAATTCATATAAATCCCTAATAATAATTAATAAGTATTATTGATTTTACTGTTAATTTTCTATCTTTTTTTTATTTCCGAACATTTATATTTTTAAGTTTAGCAAAATAAAAATCTCATATTTTGTTCTAAAAACGAATTTTAATAACTAAACTTGAGTCTTGAATGTTTATACAATTACAGTGAAACCTCTATTAATGGACACCTTTCAATAGTGGACCTTTTCTAATTATGGTTTTATTATTCGAAATATTATGACAAATTGTTCGATTATGTATTCGGTCATCATTTGTGTGTTGCACATCGTGTAAATACATACCTACATTAAAGTTTTTATACCCACTTTTTTACTACATACATACATACATACATATATATATATATAATATTTTAATATATACCAATTTTAATGTATATATATGTATGACAAATTCTCTATAGTTTATAGCAGGGGTGTCCAACCCGCGACCCATGGTAGATATTGATGCGGTCCTCACTTCATTTTAAAAACTATATATTAGACATATAAAACAACATATAAAACTAATAAAAAACAAAATAACAAAACAATAATTAACAACATAATAAATTGTTATGTTTTTTATAACTAACAACATATAAAACTTATATTAAACATCAAATAAACTTTAATAGTGTTTAATACTTTTATCTTAGCATAATAGCACGGGCACACATTAATTATACGAGTGATTAGTGGATCAACTCGAGCCGATTTTGATAAAATATTTTATTATTGGAGATATGTCCACGGTATAGATCTCATGTCATTTATTAACAAATAAAAATAAAACACTGTATGTATAAACTATTATTATTAAAAACTATGCGGCCCACAACAACTTCTACCCATATGATGTGACCCAGACTTCACAAAAAGTCTCCTTATATAGTGGACATTTAGTAATTTCTCACAAATGTTCACTATGTTGATGTTTTCTCAATAGTAGACAAAAACTTCCTATAGTGAACATTTTTTAATTTTCCATGGCTGTCCACTATATAGAGGTTTCACCGTATATTAATTTCAACAGATAACTCTAGTATGATAAATTCAAATCGATTTTATCAATTATTACTTTGGTTTCATTTAACCATATAGCGACACTACAATACCACTACAGTAGTGATCAGATTAGGCTATCACACTAAATATGCTAGAATAAGTTTTACAAAAATTTGAATATCATTTTGTGTGGTGGTAAAGTGATACCTAGTTATCTTCCAATCTTCGGTGTCGGTTGGAGCCGCCCTAACATTAAAATAATAATTGTTTTTTGTTATAATTAAGTTTGTTTTTGTGTATATGAAGATTTTAAACTTCCTCTCACTATTTAAAATTCAGTTAAATTTTCTCATTTGGCACGTAAAACATAATTATAGTCATTTTTATAATATATCTTAATATCATAAAAAAAAAATGTTCAAATATTTAAGATCAGTTCATTTTTTGTATAACACTGTATTATATTATGAAATTGGTTCTGTACTTCTGTGTATTTTATAATAGGTACAAGTGTACAACTATTTCACATCATATACGTAACAATAAATATTAATAAGTATTATTTAAACTTATTCAATGTAATGGAGAATGATGATATACAAATACTAGCGTTCAAATTTATTTTTATGATATTTCTTATTTTATACTTATACTACCTATTCATACAGTTCTACATAAATAAGTTGGCATTGGTTCAAAAGTAAATAATAATAATATATGATATACATATAATTTTTTTTTTATTATAATAGCATTAATAATTAAATATAAATAATATAACAAATGCAACTTTTTCGCTAAAAGTTAATTCAATTTACCATAATATTAATAAATAATAATAAAATTAATTACTTTAACATAAATATACTTATCATAAAATACACTTATAAAATATACGCTCAGAATCCTTTTACGTATGCTGCGATTTATCATTAAATTCAAATTTAACACGTATAGGTACATTATGATAACTTAATTAATAACAAGATTTACTTTATACTTATTGTATAGAATAGTGGTGACACAAAGTGACGATTTTCGAGGTTTACCAATTTCTTCTAAAGTCCTACATAGGATATAGTTTTCAAATTTTTTACATTATAAAATTATAAATAGGGTCCAAAACTTAATGGTATAAAAATGTATAAAATGACATAAAAACATTTAACTTTACTGTAAAAATATTAAAATAAATTGATAATGATTAAAGCATGAATTTTTATGCACTAAAAAGTATCAAAATATGCAAGAAAATTTTTTTTTATTTATTTAAAATTCACTAGTTAAACAATTTATAATAATTAATTATACTTAAATGCTTAATAAAAAATGTTCGCTTTAATATGTGCAATACATTTCGAATTTTGTAAAAATGTGCAAAAATATGCAAACAAAATTTCACTGTTAGATTGAAATTATTATGAATTGTGAAGATAACTAAAATCTAAAAAATTGAAAAAGAAAAAATATGCAATTGCATAAAAATTCGTGCTCTAATAATGATAAACATCTCATAAATTATCAAATAAAATTATATATTAAATACTTCAATTGATTTTTTTTATGTTTGAAAAAAATTATAATAGGTATATACCTAATTTTTAGTAAATGTATTCTTTTGTTGTAAATATAAATATAAATATATATTGATAAAAATTTGTTGAAGCCTATTCGACATATCATGTTACTTTTTTCGAAAATTTAATTTAATAATTTAATAATATGTTACAATACAGTTTAACTTTTAATAAGAAAAAAATACAAATAGGTATATGTAAGAAATATAAAAATGAATAAAATAAACTAAAAATGTAAAATAAAAATTGTTCCATTAGATTTTATATTTATTTAATAAAATTTCTGTAAAATGAGAAGTACATCAGAGTAAAAGAAAAAAATGAAAAAATGATCAAGTCCCAGCTAGGCCTTATAGTTATAAATAATAACTACAAATAACATAATTTTCTAATTACTTGCGAATTAATACAATATATTTTATTTTTATTACAAAAGTGGGTTTGTGTCTAAGTAAATATGGTGCATATCATATATTATTTACATATGATTATATATTAAAAATATTACTCAATTAGAAGTGATTGTTTTTTTTATTTTTTTAACTATTTAATCTTAAATCATTTATTTTCTTCGAGTTTATTCAATAACTAGTATCTAATATTTAATTTAGCTGTTAACTATAATTATTCATCAATTATAGAAGAAATATTATAAGATGAGAAAAAAGAACAATTATTTGCGTAATCTTAATAATTAATGTGATTTTCACATATACTCTTTAGTATTTTAGTATACACATTGATTGTCAACATAAACGGATGACGATGCTGTATAGAATATGTGTGATTAGTAATAAGTATAAATAACGTATATAATATATTAATAGTTAAGTTAAAATACATTTATAGGTACCTACCGTACCTTGTGTTAAGTTTTGAGTGAATAATTGAAATAACTGTCATACAGCAAATGGTACAATAAGTACGGGTTAAAATTAAATCACAGTGGTATGTAACTTAATTACGAAGTGTAAGAAACACATAGTTATGACTTATGAGTATGTAATCCCAAATCTCATACTTATATTTATTAATATAATATAGAATAATAATAATAATATAATTTTAGATTTACGCCAATATAAATGAATTTATTCGAAATGTGATAAAAATATTTCAAATTTATTTACTTTAAAAATTTAGAAGTTAAATAATGTATGTTAGTATTACGAGTATAAAGCTTCGAAATATTAAATAAAATAACCAAATAATTTACTATTACTATTATTATTATTATTATATCTTTTAAACTTTAGTAGTAACTGTCAATTAACAAATATTTTATTACTTATACATTAAAAAAACAAAACAATTTAATATTAACAAATATCATATTGTGGAATATGCAGACCTCTGCTTTTATAAAAACAATTAAACAATTACTTTTACTTAGTATCTTAATAGTACAAACGTATAGTTTTAAAATCAATTTTTTTTTCTTTTTTAGAAAACTGGGATTGGATCTAGTTCCTAGGTGTGGTGCCGAAATGGTTGATCCAGCAACAATGAGTGCCGTCGAGCTTTACAAAGTTGTATGTATATTTAATAATTCAATAATTAGGTGTCTCAATGTCTGTATTTAATTATTTGTAGACTTTAATTTTATTTTTATGAATTTTAGCATGTTCAAAGTTCGGAAAACATCCAAGGTGTATCGGTTAGTATTTCATTATACTTTCAAGTATTATTATAGAATTATATTAAATCAATAAAAAATGCATTTTTTACAATTTTAGGCTCGAGGGACGTTAAGAAGACCTAAAGATACATCTAAAATCCAAACACGTCATATGTTTATGTGTATGAGAGACTTTGGTTACCATATTGGGGAAGAAACCGAAGTCTACTTTTCACTTTATGATGCCAAAAACTTTAAATTTATCAGGCAAGTTTTATAATTGTTATTTATAACTTATTAATATAACAATATGATAATTTATTGGTACGTGTTTTATAATCGTTTTATATTGATCATATTATTTTTAAAAATTTCCAGTGAACGATTTTTAGTAAAAATTTCCAAAGAAGGCTTTTCTAATTACATTGAAAAATTACACAATAATTGTACGATTTTTACGGTAAGTTATGAATGTAAATGCAATCGATAAATTATTTATTGATTTATTTGTTATAATAATATATTAAATATGTATACCATCCGATTATATTTCATTTGTATATAGGAACTTGGGTTGCAAGATTTATCGCGTGATCTTTACATCGTAGCTCATGTAATGCGTATCGGAAAAATGGTGTACTCAGAGTCGTCCAAAAAAGTGTCTCTGTCATCGTCATCGTCGTCATCGTCTGCGCAGACACCGGTATCCTATTTCAAACGTCCGCTGGGAGTTGCTGTCCTGAACATTGGCGAAATGCTGATCTCGAACAACAGCGGCAGCAGTGAGGAGCGAGAGTTTACGTTTCGCGTATTCCAGACGGATGAAAAAGACTTCTGTCAGCTGCACGACACACTGATCCGGAAACAGAACAACAAGTACAGCCCGCTATCCAGCCACCCCAACTACGGTATCGTCATATCACTGCGGATATTGGATGGCGATCTGCGGCAGGTACGAGAGGAAAATCCGCTGGCGTTCAAAAACGTGTCGACCACAAAGAAAATGGGTTTTCCGGACGTGATAATGCCAGGGCACGTAAGGAACGACTTGTACTTGACCTTAGAGAGAGGCGAGTTCGAAAAGGGCGGAAAGTCGACTGGCAAAAACATCGAAGTATCTGTTGTCGTCCTCGACTTCGAGGGCAATGTGGTCCCGGATTGCATATGGGGGGCATCGGGAACGGATTCGTCCACCGAATACCGTTCGATGATCGTTTATCATCATAACGCTCCGTGCTGGATGGAGACCATTCGGTTGGCCGTGCCCATTGAAAAGTACAACATCGCGCACATACGTTTCGAGTATAGGCACTGTTCTAGTGAGTCATGCTCGTTTTAATTATTCATATATCGTTTGAATATAACCATTTTATGGTCACGATTTATACGTACTGATCTATTATTGCTCATGCACAAAAAAATTATTATCCCGCCAACAAGCGGAAACCGCTGATAACGTGATCAATAAATAAATATTTTAGTAGGTTATTACTTATTACTATACTTGTAATACTTTGTATTGAATTAAAATTTAAAAATAAAATATAATGTAGGTATTGTAGATCTATATATTATACTAGGAAATATCTAATAAAATGTTATGTATATATTATAATAAATATTAGGAAAACAATTTCAAATATATATATTATAATATAAATTTTAACAGATATATCCAAGTATATAGACCTCCAATATAAAGTTATTATATTTTTTAATATTATTAAGTATAATATTATATTATATTTTATTTTTATTTAAAAATAAATGTATAATTACTTTAACTAGTATGTACTATAATAAGTAAGTAGGTAATTGATTATAGTGATTGATGATGAATCAGTTTAAGCATTACACATCAATGATTTAAAATTAATTAATTTTATTAGATTCACTTTTAAAACATTATTATTAATCACTATTCAAGTATTCAAGTTAATAATGCATCGAAAAGTAATAAGAATTATAGTTCTACTTTGAAAAAAAAATAATTGTAATGCTAATTTTATTGTACGATAATAATATATTTTATTATCGTACTAATCGTAGGTAGATGCTTCATAATTATACATAAGTGCAATCATTGTCCTTTATTAATTTTGACTAGCTTTGCTTTTATTAATATTCTTAATTTATTATTATTAAACATTACTGACCAGTATAATATTAAATAGGTATTGCAAAATTCAATGAATGTTTATTTATTAAAATTATAGATAGATATAATGTTTACAAACTTAGAAAGTTTTTTCCCCAACGTACCTATGTATTAAAGCTTTACAGAGTATTAAGGTATCAATAAACAAAGTCGATTTGGCATTTGCGTTTCTAGCTCGCGATAAAGCGGATAACAAGAAATTGTTCGGCATATCGTTCGCGCGGCTGATGGAACCCGAAGAAGCTACGCTGCAAGATGGCGTACACGAACTGTTCGTCTACCGCTGCGACGAGCGCACTAAACTTCATCCCGTCGACTACTTAGGCTTGGCTGCTAGCGTACACGAATCGTCTACTTGGACCAATTCGCCGGAACCGGGTTCTGTGTTCTCGTGCAGCCATAAAGAAATAGTGACGATTCGCACGATGCTGTGTTCTACAAAATTGACGCAAAACGGTACCTAACCATTTGAATTATTATAACACGGACGTCAAACCTTATATTATTGATGACAGCTTATTATTTCGTCTCGTCTCGTTAAAACTATGTTAGATAAATTCGAGACTGCACGTTTCAAATTCATGTTGGCTGTTGCTTGCTCAATTATATAGAGGCTGGTTTTGTTGTAGTCTAAACGTTTTAACATTTTGTTCAAATAAATCTGTTTAAAAGACAACGTGGTATTTTATTGGATATTATTTTTTTTTATAAATAAAATTTAGGTACCTACTACAATTTTTATGTTTTCAGTTGATTTGTTGTCATTATTGCAATGGAAAGAACACCCTCATCGAATTCAAGAAGCATTGACGCGAGCTTTACGCCTAGACGGAGAAGAACTTGTAAAGTTCTTGCAAGATATATTGGACGCTCTCTTCTCAATGTTTTCAACAGATGATGGCAATTCAACCATCCACTCTGGACTTGTATTCCATGTCCTAGTTAGCATTTTTAGTTTACTCTATGACAGCAAGTTTGAACATTTTAAACCAGTGATGAACGCTTACATCAAAGAACATTTTGCTGCAGCTTTAGTATACAAGTAATCGCCTTATTATATATACAATAAATACCACAGATAAAATATTATAATATGTCTGTAACTAATACAGTTTTTTGACAAAAATTATTTCATTGATAAAAATATAAAATTGAAAATAAAATTATATTATATATCTAATAAATGTTTGTCTATTTTATGTTAGAGGATTATTAAGCAGTGTCCAACATTGTGCTGAGTTAGTTATGTCAACAGACCGTCAAGAGCCGATACAAAAATGTTTCCGCTCATTAGAATATATTTTCAAATTTGTTATTCAGTCTCGTCTATTATTTTCTCGTGCAACTGGTGGTCAGTTTGAAGATAGTTTCCGTTATGATGTACATCGTGTGTTTGCTTCTTTGGATAAAATGTTGTGTTCGTCTTTTGAAATGATTTTACCTACGCAGGTAAAAAAAAAAATAACATTATTTATATTATTCAAATTAGTTTATAGTGTGTTTAAAATTATTATGTTCTTCTTAGATTGCATTATTACAAAGTGCAAGTGCTGTGTTTGACCAATTAGTTCAAGTGTTACCAGTCATTGAGGTAGCCAAACTTGGAGTATCCATGTTAGATTGCTTGCCATCTCGTGATTTACCTTCACCATTAACCCAAGCTAAATTAGGCGCTATTAAAGATTTAGTAGCTGGAAAGGTGTTTAAAGATGAT
Organism: Melanaphis sacchari; assembly: GCF_002803265.2. Classification (NCBI taxonomy): domain Eukaryota; kingdom Metazoa; phylum Arthropoda; class Insecta; order Hemiptera; family Aphididae; genus Melanaphis; species Melanaphis sacchari. The sequence goes on from NW_020271042.1 coordinate 6,270,335, forward strand.
GGTAATACATGAAATACTTAAAATATCTTTTAAATTAATATTAATTAAATACATATTTTTGTTTTGTGTCTTTAAGCATATAAATAAGATATTTTACTTATTTAAGATATTTGAATCAATAAACTTTTGGTATATTATATTTTTGTTTTTGTGTTTATATAGAAGCAAGAAATTTGTTATTGATAACAATATGTAAACATCTAAGACACCATATTAGTACTAGAGAAGAAATTCAACTTTGTACAGATATCTTAGGAGAAATTTTAACATTTCTATTCCATTTAAATCGTTTACATGACAGTAGCAAGGTTAACATATGTTTTCGTCGTGATTTAGAAATATTAAGTCTTAGTACATTAGATATGTTAATTGAAACATGTCTTATTGTAATTGATAGAATGGTCTCCGTTTTGGTAAGTTACATTTAGTTTTTATTACAAATAAATATTAAATACTAAAAAAAATATTTAATACTATGAAATTCTATATTTTCAGGCCAATATGGTTGCATGCTTAATTTCTTTGTTACAACTTCTTGACGATTATCATTATAAACGTCTTTGGGAAGAATTGGGCGATCGTAAACCATTAAAAGATTTTCTATTAAGAGCGTTTTTATTATTTAGACATTTAATTAAACACGATGTATTTCCAACTGATTGGATGGTTATGAAAATGACTACTAACAATGTAATTCTAGCAGCACTACAACAATTAGCAAAACCACTAGTATTTTGCTTCTTAGAGACATGGCCACATTTTGATTATCAAGTTTGGTCCACTTATTTTAAATTAGCTGTTGCATTTCTTACTCAACCAGCTCTTCAATTGGAAACATTTACTATTGTAAAACGAACAAAGATTATTGAGAAGTATGGTGATATGAGAGTACTAATGGGATATCAAATATTGTCTGTATGGTCTAAACTTGGTAAAAAAAAAAAATGTTTGTTTTTAAAAAAAACTTCATTAAACTAAATTATAATTTAATAGGCGATCACAAGATAAACTTTATACCATCCATGGTGGGACCATTTCTAAAAGTAACTTTGGTACCAGAAGCTGAATTGCGTAAGGCAACACTTCATATATTTTTTGATATGATGGAATGTGAACAAAGAGCTCGGGGAAATTTTAAAGAAGTTGAATCAGAACTAATTGACAAACTGGATTATTTGATTAGTGAAAACAAAGGCGATGATGAGTATCGACAACTATTCAATACTATGTAAGTTTTTTATGGTTTTAAAAATGTAATTCAAGTCAATTAATTGATATTGATAATTGTTTTGTATACGCTGCACATAGGGAAAACTTAAGTATAGTGTAAGTCCAATAAAATTTGAGAAAAATAAAAAATTGACCTGAATTTTTGGTATGATTTTATAGATTATTAGAGAGAGTACATCAAGAAGAACAGGATGGTAGTTGGCAAGAAACGGGTTCAGTATTCATTCATTCTGTTACACGTTTATTAGAACGACTATTAGATTATAGGAGTGTAATGCGTGGTGATGATAATCGTGACAAACGCATGTCATGCACAGTGAATTTGTTGAATTTCTACAAAAATGAATTTGATAGAAAAGAAATGTATCTAAGATATATTTACAAACTTCATGATTTGCACGTTTCTGCTGATAATTTTACTGAGGCTGGATTTACACTAAAACTTTATGCTGATCAACTAACTTGGACAGATGGACCAGTACTACAAGGTGATCCAGCAACTTCGATTTGTCAATGGCAAAGAAAAGAACAGCTATATCATGAAATCATACAATATTTCGATAAAGGAAAAGTAAGTATAGAAACTTCAAAAGTTAAACTATTTTATTTTATGTAATTATTGTTACAGTGTTGGGAAAAAGGATTACCTTTATTAAAAGAGTTATCAGATTTCTATGAAAAACGACTATTTGATTATACTAGATTAAGTGCAGTATTGAAAACACAGGCCAAATTCTGTGACAATATTTTGACTCAATTACGACCTGAACCAGAATATTTTAAAGTTGGATTTTATGGACAAGGATTTCCACTTTTTGTTCGGGTACATTATTAGTTTATTTATTAATACTTAAGTATCTTGAACAGTGCAACACACACCTTCACCTTCTCTGCCTAATTTTGAAATCCAAACTTAGTTTAAAAAACAAAATCCTTATATATAAAGCCATATTAGCCCCTGTTTGGACGTATGGTATCCAAATATGGAGACAAGCCAAACCGTTTTAACATCTGCCCACTAGAAGCTTTTCAGTCAATAAGTCTACAAGTAATTACTGGATGTCCATGGTATGTCACAAATCTAAACCTACACAACGATCTATATATTCTAACACCAAAAAAATTAGCCCATCAATACTATAAAACTTTTCACAACAAACTAATAAACAATAAAAATCCTCTTATTTCCCAAATTTCCTCTCTAACTATATCAGGAAATCATATCAGACAATTAAAAAGAAAATGACCTAGAGACTCCTTAAACCAATAAATAAATATATACAAATATAAAAATGTATGTAAATATTCAAATTCAGAGGTGCTACTAATGAGTATTTTCCTCAAAAATGTCCTCATGTTATGTAAATATTCTTCTAATTAAAAAATTTATTTATTGTACTTAATTAAGTATAGATTGTAAATAAGCTTTTCAATAAAAAAAAAAAAAAAAAGTATCTTGAATATTTTAATAATAGTTATAAATTATTTTTTTTTGCAGAATAAAGTTTTTGTTTATCGAGGTTTAGAATATGAACGGATGGAAGCTTTTACCCAACGACTGCAAACTGAATTTCCAACTGCTCAACTTTTAACAAAAAATAGTCCACCATCACAGACAATTTTACTGTCTGATACTCAATGTATATTATATTTATTATTAATTATTTATGAAGTTCTAACTTTAAAATCACATTTCAGATATCCAGATTTGTAATGTAAAACCATTTCCAGACATTGGTCCACCTTCTTCTGACAAACCTTTAGCTATGATTCCTGAAAAAGTTGGACGTTTTTATGAAGTAAATGATGTGTGCACTTTTCAATTGGATAGACCTATGCACAAAGGTCTGGTAGATCGAGATAATGAATTCAAAAGTCTTTGGCTGGAACGTACTATTTTGATTATTAGTGAACGTCTGCCTGGTATACTTAGATGGTTTGAAGTTATAAGTACAACAACCGAGGAAGTACCCCCAATTAAATTTGCTTGTGAAACTATAGATTCTGTTAACAAAAATTTAAAACTTATAATTAATCAGTATACAAATGAGCCTAAAAGAAACATTAATCCATTAAGTATGAGACTTCAAGGAACAATTGATGCAAATGTTATGGGTGGTATATCAAAATACCAGTCAGCATTCTTTTCTCAAGACTTTGTTCAAAATAATCCTCAATATTACTCACACGTTTTACATTTAAGCTCATCTATAAATCATCAAGTAGGATAAGAGATTTTATCAAAAATTGAATGTATAATATTATGCTTTATATATTATTATTTTTAGATTGAAATAGTAGAAAATGGACTGTTAATTCATGGTCAACTGGCACCACCTGAAGTACAGCCTCTTCATCATCGTTTGGTTGAGCGTATGGTACAATTAAAACAGAATTTGAGAGCCCCGCCTCCACCAGAAAGTATAATCAAGTATGAATAACAGATTACTTTATATAAAAATAATTAAATAAGGATATAACAAATTAATTTTATAATTATTTTAGCACCCCATTACCACCAATACCATGTGTTCCAATTGATAATAGTTTTCATTTTCGTTCTACTGAAGAATATACAAATACCGTTACTTATTTTGATGAGCGACGCGATGAATATGAAGATATATATAGCAAGACATTTGATCTACCAGATGCATGTGCTCCAATAGTTCCACATCGAGAAAATCGGATTAAATCTGAGGGATCCTTACCAAATAATAAGATTTTGTAAATAACTCAAAATATTATCATATTTTTATTCATAAAATGATTGTTAATTGTTATAATAATTTAGAGCTGATCCAAAATCAAATACTTCTTGGAAACCAGGAAGTCCTAATTTGCAAAGACATTCTGTAGATAGCAATATGAGAAATTCATGGTCACTTGAAGATAGTTCTCCACCACCATTACCTCCAAGAGGTATTATTCATATAAAATGTTTAATTATTTATTTATTCATTTATTCATTTTTAGCGCCAGAAAGAAGAACCAGTGATGCTCCTCCATTACCACGAAGATTACCTTTGCGCCGTGTAAGTAACATTTCTAATGCAATTGTTGTTCAAAATATTTACCATTTTACTTTTTGATATTATTTTCTTAGGATTCTGAAATTACCGATTTGGATACACCAGTATTACGTGATTCAGGCTATTCAGAATCTTTACATTCGGCATCATATGAAGAATTTGTGTTACCTTCAATTGATAAAGATAAACCGCCACCTCCATTGCCACCTAAGAATATACAATCTCAATCAAATTCTGAGCCAAATGGTATAAGCCAAATGTAGTAGACTCTTGAGACTTGATCATTGATGACTCAAAATTCTTGATATTTCGAATTCTTAAAATTCCTCTTTAAATAACAATAATACTTAATGTTTAAATGATCTTTTTAATTTAAAAATTACTAAAATAAGTTTCCAACAACTCAAATTTTCTTATTCAAATTTAGTACATACACATTTCAAGTATTTTAAGCAATGAGAAAACTAATTCATATTACTTACTAAAAAAAAATACTTTATCATTACAAATATTTTTTGGTTATGTCTTGATTTATAAAATCCATCATAACATATAAATGTATAAATGTAAATTTGAATTTTTTATATAACTATTTATGTATTTAAAAATAAATATATACTCATATACTTTTTTAAGATTTAAATAACCCAAATTTTTAATAATTAGAATTTTTTTATTGCCCTGTAAATTTTTTGAGTTTTTGATGATCGACTATAACTAAACACTTTAAACAATATATTTTGTTTAATACATTTTTCTTTTAGAACTTCCAATTTTGGAAAATTACTCTGTGCCTGGAACAATGAGACGCTTGGAATCCAGCCCCTAGTCAAATATAAGACTCATAATATAGAACTGGTGCCATTATATGCATAAATTTAACTATTAGATAATATGAATTAAGTTATTCTTAAATTATTTTTATACTACATTATTGTATTATAGAGTGTGTTTGTGATGTTTTAATTTTATCATATATTTTTTAACAATACTCTTTATGACTTAAGTTAAAATTTAGAATGTAATTTTATCAGTGTTTTTTGTGTGTGTATGAGCATCACTACTTATTCCTATTGATCCTATCCAATTAGCTATTTTCATACATTTAATGATTACATTTATGGTATTCTATATAGCAGTGTTTTTCAACCTAGGGGTCGCGACCAGCTTAGCAGTTGCCAACTTATTAATTAAGGTCACTAATGTACAATTTAAAATTTAAATACAAAAATTTTAAAGTTCAAATAATAAAATAAAGTAATGAAAAAATAAAATCAATAAATATAAAACACTATATCGTGTACAGTACTATTACAGTAATTAATAATAATCTATGTGAGTATATAAAAAAATATAATATATGTAGGGGGTCGCCACACTAAAAAGGTTGAGAAACGCTGCTATATAGTATATATCAGATAACAATCTGAAGAAAACAAAATTTTTCATCTGTTTCGACAGTATTCCACATATGTATGTTTTTCTTCATTTTTGAATATTAATTTTCATTTCTCTTGTTTAATTTTACTATATACAGTAGTTTTATTAACTATAAACAATTTAAAGTTTAAGTTCTTCTAATGTAATTGGCAAAAATATTTTTATATTATACAAAAGATTAAGAAAAATTTGTGCCAACATGTGTTTTCAGTGTCAAACTTAACATATTAAAATGTATATTCAGTAGTTCTAATTTTATGTTGTTAGCATAAATATTAGTATGAACTGGCCATATGTCAAACTTTAAGGTTAAAAATTAAGAGCATTATTTATGGCCTCTTGTTAGTTTTCATTATATATTAATTTTTAAGTAAATTATGAATAAACTATATTTATAAAAAAGGCTCAAAAGTTGCTTAAAAATCTTAAAAAAAAACTAACAACACAAAATTAGATCTGCTCTTATCAAATTTGGTTTATTGTATAATTTGTAAGACGAAGACAACACATGTAAGGGCGGTGTCCTCTTAATACGATATTTTTTAAAATAATATTTGTGTAAAAAGTGTTAATTTATAATATTTTTGTTTTTTCATCTCATTATAGTATTGTACATTTGTACTATTTGTCTTTTAGCCCATATTAACATATTATTATAAAGAACAATATAGTTTAATAATTACTCTTATCGTATGACTGACGTTACCAAATGTGTATACTATGTGTGGGACTGGCTTTTAATTCAAACATTAATGTTTTAGTTCTCCTGCTCAATATTTTATTTTGTGTGTTAATTTTATATTATTATTATTATTATTATACATTCCAGTCTTCCATGACTATATTAATTATATTATAATTTATTTGTATTAACTACATTATTATAATTTATATCCTCATAATCCAATTTTATGATGCTCATTATTTATTTACCATGAAAAAATAGATTAGAAATTATTATATAAAAATAAATAATCAATGTACCTTATAAACGAGTTTTATTTTATTTTTTATTATGAAAAAAATATTTACAATCTACCTATGCCACAAAGCATAATAAGCAAATTTGAAGATGAGGAGTAAGACCATCCGATGATAAAACCCAATGTTAATTTTTTTTTAAAATTAAATTATAATAGTTAGTTAACCATCTGTCATTTAGTAAATCTCAACACCATTTTCTTTTAGTACGGCTTGGGAGGTTTCTAGGAAGCGAATTGGATGCAAGTTCAGCAATTAAAGGATTAGAATGAAATTGTAGTTTAGAGTGAAATTTTTTTATATTTTATGGCTATTTGATTTACTGTTTCTATTTTAAAGTAATTTTGAAGTATGAAGTTTGATACTTATCATGCTGCAGAATAGATAATTTGGAGAGTGATGAATTAGAAGGCTTGGAGGATAGGTAGTAAGGATGGTTTTGCACATCCCCAGATTTGGATTTCTTAAGCCCTAATAAGGCCTTAATAGGGATTTGTAGATGGTAATTTTTGTATGGAGAGCTATATAGTTTTGATTTTGAAATTGATTGAAGTAAGTGAAGTCGACTATTAAGAATTTTCTTTTAAGATTTATTATGATGACTCCTAGTCAATCTTTTGTCAAGTATGATACAATGAGATATTTTACTCCTAAGGATATTGGGATTGGAATTCCTTAAAAACGATGTAGAAGAGGTATATAAATTGATTTATTTAGATTAATCTTAATTGTCTAATTGGATGACCACTCAGACTATTGAATCTTCTAAATGTGTTTCTAGAAAATGTACTGTTTCTACAGGATCATTGCCAGGTGAATGAATTCAATGTCATCTGCAAAGGTGGCCATAATAGTATCTGAAGTTTTAGAAATGTCAGTCGTATATACATTAAATAAATCGAGGATAAAGGTCGTTATCTTGGAGAACTCCAGCTTTGATTGGATAGTTAGACTATAGAGTTACCATACCAGCTTATATAAGTACGGTTTTCTAAATATGAACGAGTTCAAGTTATTAATTTGTATAGTGCAGGTAAAAGAATTTAAATTTAAACAGTAGACCCTCATGAGTTTTATTTTAATAACTTAAAAATTTTTTAAAAAAAAATGTGGTCATGTGCTGTGTGCAAAACAGCAGTGCCCATGACCGTATGTGTGTGTAATTCCATCCTTGTCTAGGGGAGTGCTAACCGTCTCTCCTTTTATACAACACAAATCTCATATGTAGTTTTCTGTTATATATACTAACAATTATGTTAGGAGCATAACACGTGAGAGCTAGTCAAGAATAAGCTTTTCAGATCACTCTATGTAATAAATGTGTTCCTGATGCAATGTTTCATTTAACGTCTAGATAGCGTTGTATGTATCAAAAACGTATAAAAGTTTTAGCTAAGACGAGCGCAATCATTTTGCTAATACCAAAATTGGCTAAACTATAATTTTATTAGTAATAAATAACGAATTTATTTACTTTTTATTTGATTATTATTTCCGTTCGATTCGTAAAGTGGAACATACCTAACCTATGTTTTATTCAATACGTAAAGGAGACATTTCGGTTGAAGGCGTGTTACGACGTATGAGTAGGAGGTAGGTATTATTTTATAGTATTAGTATAATCATAGACTAAATAATCAATATTATAATAAACGTATAAAGGCATACAATGACTGAAATTTGTCACACGATTAAATCAATATACTATTATACCAATTATAAAATAATAAGAATTAGAATATTGAATACCTATTTATACTTCAATAAGTGTTCAAAAATTAAATTAGTCTACAGACATGCAATTTACATATAAGTTTGAATAAGATGTAATTTATAATAAATATAAATTAGAGATTTATTTTAAATGTATAGATAATTTTTTAATTTTATTTGAAAACTTAAAAAAGTTTATTATAAATTTAATCTATTTAACTTGTTCATTTATAGTAAATTATTTGTTTTGAGTGGTTTTATTTCAAAAGATATATAAACTCGTGTAACATATTAGGTAGGCAATTATGTGCTAAAACGCATTTTCTATTTAAAATTATTTTACAATCTATGTAGTGTATCTACATAATTTGTATACTAATTTTTATCTTTTTCTTGCAAATTAATTTACTTTTTATTTTGTTGTACTTTTTCTCAGAATAGATTATTCAATGTGTGGTCAGCATTTCGTGCATAGAAATTATAATTATATTTATGGACTATGAGCACATATCATTGGATATTTTATTTAGATTGATTTAAAACATAGTAGCTTGGTCAAGTGTATACAGAATACATACTTGATTACCAAAGTTTTATTTAGATTATTTAGAATGAGCGTACCACACAGCCTACAATAAGTAATAAGCATAGATTTATTTTTTAACATCATTATGGCATTATATAATATATTTTTACAACTGATATTGGTATCAATTATTAGAAATAAATAATAACGAATGCATACCTAACATTTTATAATAAAGGATGATAAATATATGTTAACATGAAAGATGAAACAATAACATTATGAATACTTACTTTTGATACTAAAATGTAGTTGTTAACCAAATAAAAATAAATCACATTATTTAGTATTTTACTTTATCATCCTTATCCCTATTAAGATTTTCAATTTTTTTTTTCAAAAAGTATTTTTTCACTTGCATTGCTTTTCTACTATTGCATGTTGATGATTTTGCTCGCATTTTTAAGATAATAATTATTATTACATATAAATCATTAATAAAAAAAAAATAATTCTTTAAATTAACTCTAGAAATAAATACTACAAAAATAAAATTGGATTTATCATTAATTATTTGTAAAATATTAGTAATTATTACTCATTAGGGCCTTAAAGTTCATCATGCATTTGCATGTTTTTACTGAACACACCAAAACATTTCTAGATCACTGATCAACTAAAAATTTGAATTATATCTTTACAAATCCAAGTACAAAATTTTATTCAATGTATAATTGCATATTTCGAGTTTTTTTTTTTATTAGTTTGCATATTTTTAAATATTTAATTGTTAACTGTATATTAGAGTCAAACATTATATTATAGTTATCAAAATAAATTACTTCTTAAAGATCTATCAATAGATAAAATTTGAAATTTATTTATTATTGTGTTTGACAATGTGGCCTCATCAAACTGTAAAGTATTTAATTTTAAATTGTAATGTTTAAAAAAAGAATAGATATTTTTTTGAAAATGTAAATCGTTTTATAATTTTTTATTTCAATATTTAGATTTAATTTTAAATGTATAATAAAATAATATTTTTAATTACAAATTAACGAAATTTTTGTATTAAAAGGTAGATTTTTTTACTTATAATTATAAATTTAAAAAACAATTTATGGGTATAATATGACAGTGCATATATTAGTAAAAAAGTCACCACTGCCCAGTAAAATATACCATATAAATACATAAACGTGTAACATGTTTATAATTTAAATAATATGCTATAATACGCATTTTATTCAAAATATTATGCAAAATAAAATAATCATTATTTACTTCAACATAACATGATTTATATCCCAACATGATATAATCTATAGTTTTATTAATTTTAATATACAATAGACTACTGGACTTCTAACTAAAAACAATTGAATGTAATGGAGTTGTAATGCTGAGTAAAACCCATAAAATAAATTATGTATATTAATTAGTTAAATCAATTCTATACATTGATCATCATTCATCAGTCAAGACAATATAGTAAACTTTTTTTCATTTTAAATTTTTACATAACTTTATTCGTGGTTAAAATAAATAACAAATTGGATAATATTTAATTATTTTTAATTAGTCGAGATATTAGTTTGAAATTAACATCAAGTTATAGTTGTAAACTTTTTTTAAACAATGTTCCATGTACCCTAGAATAATTTTTTCCAAATTTAAAAATTGACTAACTTGCTGGCAATGTACAATGTTGGGTTAATACATTTGCCAGAAAAAATAAGTAAATAAATATACTCATAAATTGGTCTAAAAAAAAAAAAATATACAATAATATATAGTAATAATAATAATAATAATAATCAAAATATTTTATAGTTTTATACATATAAATGTTTCTATACACTTCTATAATGACAATTAATCGTAATAATTATAAATCAATAGTCCTACATAATTGTACACATACACTTATACAAATGATAAAATTTTCAATATAATATACTCAAAAAAATAGAATGTACAAATCAATGAACACTTAATTTAATAATAATCTATTATTCCCGTATCATTGGGAAACATATATTTTCGCAGTGATTAGCATCAGTCTGTTTTGGCCATTTTGGCTCGCAGTTTAGCATGAACTTGTAAAAATTCTGGTTTATCTTCATCTTTTTCTTTTGTATCAGTTTTTTCCATTTGCTACAAATCAAAATGAAACATAATATTAGTGTCACCAAATATTTCCAGCTTAAAATACTTATTTAAAATGTTTGAATATTGAATTCTTGTTTTGAAAGTAATTCATATAACTTATATGATTAATATTGCTTAATGCTTTACATTTTACTGACTTATCTTCATTTAATAAATGCTCATAAACAAATATTAAATATAATTTGTTTTGGAGGCTGGAATATATTTACATGGTAGACGATGTACATATAGTATCATTAAAGAGGAGGTTAAAGTATTGAACTTTCTAGATGGAAAAACCCTGAAATACCTCAAGAAAAGATTATATATTTATATCCGCTATGATCAACACTATTAGCTAATATTTCAACTTTCAGGTTATATTAAATTAAATCCACTGAATTTTTTTTATGGCAAGTTATTCGTTATAAACAAAAAAAATAGTTTTAATAGTTTTAAAGGGATAAAAGAGACTTACTGAATACGATCCAAAATTACGAAATTTTAGGATACCTTTTAATAACATTTTCACGAGAGAAAATCTTAATCAATACAAACTGCCGGTAAATCATAGTACGATTTGCGGTTAAGCCTCGATGTTTAGTGGTGTATATCGAATTTCTAAAGCAGTGTGACCCGGGTCAAATCATTATTATTATTTTTAAGAGTCTCGTGGTTTGGTGTATCTAATAGCTTAAAAAGTATGTCTATGCATCCATTTATGTATATTATTTACTCCTCCCTCCCAAGAAATTTTTCTACGGGTCCATTTATTTGTTCAATAATATTCATGTAATATAAAATAACAGAGCTATTCGGCTGTGTAACCGATGATTTTTCTATATCAAAAATTCTGAAAAATCTTTACATCAATAATAAGAAATAAGAATGCATCTTTTATTTTCACTATTTTTTATGCGGTTCGGCACCGATGAACGCAAAAATGACACCATCAATTTTCTATTGCCAACCTAAAATACTAACGAAAAGTTTTATGTTTATACTTAAAATATTTGTTTATCGAACATCGAAACATATATTTTATAATTGGGTTCAGGTATGTAACTGGTAATAAATATTTCATATGTATATATAATATATATTATACATAGATAATAGATCCTAAATATAATATACATAATCAGACCTACTTGTAGTCGGTATGTTGGTTCTAAATTTTAATACTCAAATACCGATATGTTTCAACTTATCATCAATGTATTAAAACGTACTTAAATTAAAATTATAACGTATTATATAGGTACACATTAATGTACGTGTTTTTGAAGTGTTGAATGGTACTTAAAAGTGAAGTGATTAAGCTTATGAGTTTTTTTATAGTTTGTGTATACAAATTAAGTAATAGCACACCCATAGAGACGTAATTAGAAAGGAATTTAGAATACTAAAATAAGCTCAAACTTCTAATAAAATTCAGTCATTGTTATTATAATTATATATTTGAAATATAAGTGATAAGTTTATTTGCTATTATTGAACAGTTAAGGTTTTAAATGTTACATATTGAATTATTGCATTCGTCGTGTGAAGAATTATATGAAGTATTTTTATATTTTTATGTCGTTTTAAAAATCACTATATATATAGTTTATATTGGTTATATTATATTTTTACACATTATATTATATTAAGTTATGTAAAAGGTTTCGTTTGTTGAAAATAAAATAAAATATTAAAATACCGTTTCAATTTTTTTTGCCCGTTCTTCTATCATTCGTTCGAATGGTGTGCGGCAAGAGTTTTTTTGTTGTTCAATCTCCTTTTGACTTTGTGTTCGCTTGTGTTTTTCTAGTGCCTTTTGCAGTTCTGATTTTTGTCCCAGAACATTTTTTCCGCTAAAATGTCAACAAATCTTATAAAAAAAATCAAAATATTTTAAACACCTAAAATATATACATTTTTTGGTTGAATAGGAGTTCTCGATGAAGGTTTTGATGGTCAGCGGAGGTCAGGCATGGGTTGGCCGGCTTCCGTGGTAGGATTAGTCCATCCTGGTGCATGTCTCTTGTGCAATCAGTCGCCATTGTCATATCTGAATAAAACAACACACAGTTATGGTTATAATTAATAACAGATAAAACACAGCAAAATGTGTTTTTATATTATTATATAATATAACTGTCACAATAGTTATTAATTATAAAAAAATACACACACTTTTAGTATGAAAAATAAATTCTACCGAACGTATGCAGAACAAATTTATAGTATTTACTATTTAGATAAATAAAACCGTTAAAGCTCTACGTTATTATAAAGTATCAAGTAAATATTGATTTATGACAAATAAAAACATTATTCGTTAGGTAACCTCATTATAAAAAATTTAGCTTTTAATATATTCACTGTATAAATGTATAAATCATACTTAATAGATCATCTTATACTATCTTTGAGGATACATTTTAAAAATTGAATATATTTGTATATTTTATACTGCAAATTACAATTTTGAGATGATAATATGGGTACTTAATATGATGTGATATAAAAAATTATAAAAATTATTGTTGTAATTTATTAGTATAAGTACGTCTATTTGATATACTTATCACTCATTTTTTTTTCAAATGTACAGAAATTAATTTTTTATCTTTTGTTAAGTTTTAGAAAATGAGATGAATAATGTGTTTTGTAAACAACGATATTCTAGTTATTATTTTTTTCAGAACATATGGACAGTAAAAAAATACTTTACTCTTGAAAATTATGAAATCAACAATAGGCTTATTAAATATATATTATGTTAAACAGTTAAATGGTAATTATCATAATTTCATTTAAAATTTTTAATAATACATAATTTTTACATAAGTATTTTAATAATATACGCAATTAGTCTACAATGAACTCACAATAACTTAAATGGATTTAATAAATCATTAAAACTAACACATTTTGTAAAATATGTTGGTTTATTTAACAATTAATCTACGTGTCAAAGATGTGATTTATGATATTTCTATAGCACATTAACCTAGTTTCTTTTGTCCTAAAATATATACTCATAAAATCAATAATTTTTCTGTGTCTGCTCAGAAGATAAAAGGTAGATTCTAACCAAAGTATATTTTAAATATTTAATCTTACATCAAAGACCATATGGAGTTAAATAATTTCCCTAACGCAAACCAGGTATCTAAACAATTTTTATAAACATAAAACTTATTGATATAGAACGATAATTTAAAATATAGCGTTATTATAATAAAATCCAGTATTGTGTCGATTAATGATTTGATTAGAGTATATTGCGGTTGTAGGAGTAAAAAAAACACTCCGTGCTTAACATTTGCTAACGCTTGCTACTTCATATTCTCGTGTCCTTCGTTCTTATTTTTTGAATTTATTATTTTGAGATCTGCTATAGTTCACGAATGATAAGAACTCTATTTTAAGTTGGCTCTTGTATAAAAGCTAACAATAGCAGTACGCGACCTTTTATGTAAAATGATTATTTGCCAGATTCATAACAGGCAAAATCGACACGTTTCTTGGTTTATAAAGGAGTTCGAAATCATAAAAAGGGCAAGAACAATAACTTAAATAATAAAAATAAAAATAAATTTAAAACGAACACATGTAAATTTTTTGTATGAGAATTAACTGACATAGGGACGAATTGAAAATAGAATTTATCAGTAATATACGTTTATATTTTCAATTAGTTATATTTAAAAACAAACTTAAATAATTATTTAGTAACTGTAGTTAATAAATTCAATTAAACTCAAATTATTATTTTTATAGCTAAATATAATTTATCAACCCTAAAATGTAACGATTTATAGAGTTTAGACGTTATTATGTCATAATTCATAAATTAAGAATATTTTGTAGTTATATATATATAGGAACTCATTACTCATCAATCATTAGTAATTATTAAAAAATAAGTGAGACGTAATTTATATAATTGTAATATAATATTATATATAAGACCATTAAACAATATGAGATTTATCAAAATATGACGCTGGTTATGTTAATATATTTCAGTGTCATAGCCACAAAGTAATAAGGAGGTAGCAATCCTCCTAAAAATGTCACTAAAATTTAAAAATGCTTTCAGTGTTCTGTGAACATATTACGTTAGACTAACTATATGTATTAAAATTGTAATTTGTATGGACATTTCTGAAAAAATTGAAAATATGGTTATAACATCAGCATATCAAACTTATGAGGGATTCTAGTAAGCCTTTTTTATACAAGAAATAATCAGCCTCCCTTAAAAAAAGCAAAATCGATAATTACGGTCACTGATATATTTGATATGCATTAAACATTATATATATATATATTTAATGTATCTATTAATATTATTTATTTAATTTATACACTTGAATACTTCTTAGATAGACCTTAGAGATATCTTTTTATCAATTATAATAGGTAATACGTAGTTTTTAATTAATGATAAAGTTTAGAAGGCATAAAATAAATTATTAAACGTAAATGATAAGTCTATACTTTTTTGTGTGAACAATTAAAATCAAACTTGACCAAACTTAACAAGTTACATGTGAACAAAAGTTTAACATTGGTTGAATGTATACGGTATAGTAAATACTATAGTCATTATAGTATAGTGTATAATATTACCCACTTGTTGCTCATTTAAAAATAACACATTTCCAAGTGTTGTGAGTTGTTAATTTTAATAATTTGTAAAAATTATTTATATATACAAGATATAAAGTATAATGATCCATACAAGTTTCAATTGTTTTTTATAATGGAATAGTTAATAAAATACATTCTACATTATGCTATGTTGAAGGGAGACATATTTTTTTTATATTCAAAAGGCTTATATTGAAGTAAAGAGAGAGGCTTGAAAGGAAAAAGATAAATAAAATTTCACAGAGAACCCTAGATCTACAGAAATAAAAATAATAAAATCGATTTAATTAAATTAAATGCAATCTATTTTATTAAAACAAAAATGTCAATCTGTATTCAATATTATAAAATAATTATAGCGAATGTGTAGTACACGAATAATACAGGATCAGAACACAGTGTAAATGAGGGAATCGACCAGTAACACAACTTTAAATACACGAGGATAAGTCCGCGGAATTGAGATTTTTTATGAAGTACTTAATATTGAGATTTTAATTGAAACGAATTGAAATTGACTAAAGTTTAGTATATTAATCAATTGTTTTAGTGCAAATAACAATACGGCTTAATTGAAAATTATATTAGGTATAATTTTTATTTCTTATAAAATATAAAATCTTTTAACTTTAATTTTCGATTTAAAAATGTTTTGCTACATCCTAATCATTAATTAGTAATCAAAATCACAATACGCACCAAATATTACAAGTATCTCTATTTATCAAAAGAATAGATATTTTACCAAATATGTACCATATTATATTAATTAACAAAGAACGTTTTTAAATGGTATTTAAGTCGTTTGTTGATAAAATAATTAAATATGTGACGGTATGACACATTTTTTCTTTCTGTAGTCACTAAAAGATTTAAGACTTAAGTGGCACAAACATATTTATGTTGTTCTGAAAATTTATTGTTAGAAAAATAATAATATAGGTTGATACCGTCATCGGCTTCAACGTGCACTACTTGTTGCTGTTTGATCGATCTATACATGTACTTAAGACTGTCACTTTAGGAAATGATGAAAATATTTTGCAGCATTTTTATCAGGATAGCATATAATGTACAAAATACGTACTATTATTTCATATAATCATATAAACTTCTGAGTGTATAAGAATTACCTATATGTTTATTATGTATTTATGTGTATATATCTATATTCTATACTAATGTTATTATGCGTGTGTGTGTGTGTGTGTGTATAAATAAAATAGGATACAAATACTAAACAACATTCAAGATTTTCGGTTTTCTAGGCTAAGATGTAAGGTTTGAAATTTATATAGACAGTCGCGACACGAAAAAATAATAACGGTTTAAACTATGCGGCCACTCCTCTTTCAAGAATAAAAATATAAAATAAGCACTTCTGCAATACGAGTGGAAATTATAATAGGGTATTACAGTTAACAGTTATTTAAGTCATTAAAGTAATTATTAAAAGATGTTATATACATAATATAATCAATAATAATTATTGATTATTTCTTTTTAAAATTCGGTAATTTTAATTTTTACCTCATATTAAGCGTAGATATATATTAGTATAATGCTAATAACATACATTTTATATTGTTAGTATTAATTAACCCTATGCCCCAATTATAATTTTTTTTCAGTCTAACATTTACACTTCTTAAATGTAAGTATATTTTAATTATTAATTATTAATTTCAAATATGTTTAAATTTGATATCTCAAATAAAATTCTAACCTTTGTATTTATAAAATACGACAGCCGTATCAGCATCTATTATTATCTTTTCAAATCTAACCTTTATAATAAAAGTGTATAAATACATTCATAATATGAATGAGTATATAAATAACGATGAAATAAATTGTATAAACATACAAAATATAATATGTAATCAAAGAATAAATCATAACATATCATTCCTTATAATTAAAAAATAATAATAATACTGTAATCACTTAGATGAATTGTACCTGTACAAGTAAATAAGTTTTACTGTACTCGATCTGTTCGAAGAAAATTGAACTTTAAAGGGTATTTTTCCGGATCATAATATGTCCGATGAAATATTGATAAGGTGGTACATGAATACAAGGTAGCTGTAAAACTGTGCATATAGTACGAAAAGTTGGAAAAAATAGCAATTTTATTGTTATTATGTTATTAATTATTGTTATTATTTTTAATATTATTATTTGATAGTGGATAATAAAACTATACCTATAAATGGAATTGTCGACAACAATTTATCGGAATTCATTCTACCAGACTCAAAAGTCAAGATACACGAAAAAATTATCAATTCCGTTATGCATATTTACAATTAATATACTTTTTGAATATACATAAATTTCACTCATGTGTTTCTGGCCAAAAAAAAAAAAAACTTTTACGCCGATATGAGAGAGTAGTGAACACACCACACAAAATAATACAATATTGCAGATTTAATATAAAATATATTATCGTAAAAAACTAGTCTTCTGCAAAAGGGAATACGCGTAATAACCGCCACTATAAGTTGACATCCCCTGGCCTTGGAACGACCTATGACGATGGGTCAAAACGCGCGAGGTCAAGAAACTCGTTCTTCTGAAATCCAATTAATACATGGGTAACTACTAACTACGTGTTAGTATATACCTTTCGAACGCAAAATACCATACAGGAAGTTTTCTCACGAATACACTGTACGCTCGTCAACCCAATCGATCGGATCATTCGTCTCGGTTATTGTTTTAAACGCGTACGTGCGATTCTCACGTGTTGATATTCTATTTGCAATGGCACTACACATTAATAATACGCCACAATCGCTACTTACTGCGATACGCAACGCAACACTACACCACACCGGGCGGCGCGGCGGAATCTTTTATTTTTTTATGAAATAAACGTTTGTTCGATTGCGTACGCTGTCGGGTACAATATGATTATAGTGGCACGGGCACAAGTCGGTCACGATCGTCCGAGTGACCTACAATCGCCGTCCTAGTGTCAAAGATAACGTGTTTACATTATTGTATATATTGTAGATTTTTCATTGTTCGGCACGTCCATTCTATATGTATATGGTATAACGTGCCTATAATGTAAATTATATATATATATGCATATCGAAATAAATCGGCGCAACAAATAGATTCCGTTTATGATTTACCGATGAATTACACAGAGAACCGGAAACTAAATCGATTGGCACACTGTATAACATATTATAATATTATAACGATCCCATTCATCTATTAAATTGTATTAATGAACAAAAAGAAACTACTCATTGTATATCAGCAAAAAAAAATGTACTAGAAACTGAAACGCATTCATTCACCCCGGCGAGCAAACGGAGTAGACTTTATGCATAACTCACGTTTCAACGTTTGTATATAAAAAAGTCGATTGGAAAGTCTTTCACTTAGATCACGATTATTTTATATAACGAACTATTAACATTTAAACAAATAAACATGATTGAGATTTTTTGTGAAGGTTTTTATTGTTTTAGTCTTTTATATTAACATTTAAGAAATGACATGTGTCATTAAATATATTTTAGACATTATTTGTAAACCAAGAAGGAAAAATAAATTATTATCAAATGAATCATAGAACAACAATAATTATTATACTTTAATTTTAATGTATTTTTAAAATAACCCTCGACTTTAGTTGCTAATTAATTTAGACTTACATACTCGTTTTATAGGTATTATTTATATTTATTTATACAATTATAAATTTAAAAAAAAATGTTAAAAAGTTTGTTAAATACGACAATAAAAGCGGTGTTAAAAGTTATTATTTTAGTATTATATTATTACTATATTATATCACTATAAATTAGAAGTATATAATATTATATTATGAAAAAATAATTTATAACGAAATCGACGCGACTTATCGTAATACGTACTACTTGTAAAAACAAAACTATAAACATACTCCGAGATAAAATTGTAACTATATAAAAAATAAGTAATTATGTCATATTATTAGCGCTAGTTTAATATGATGGTGTCATAAATCATAATTTATTTATTAAAAAATATCAAAGTTGGCTACTGTCATGAATTAAAGTTTATACAAAAGTTCAGTAATTAAACTATATTGTTAAATTTAAATTTGTGTTTACAATAAGTGTGTGAACACTTAAATATAAATATAATTTACTTTGAGATTAATCAGATTACATTTTTAACTACTACACACTGTATATGTAGATAACTATCAATAATTATTATTCTAAATTCCAGACATTTTTTTAAATATTATAACTAAAATAAATAGGGTATGATAATATAAACATTATTCATAGCTATAACGAAAATGAATTGAATAGTTTTAATAAATATATACTATAAAGTATAAAATATAGACGTAGGACGTTTATGAAAATATATATATAATCTTTATGCGAATGTAACCAAATACACTATACGTATACAGTGTAGTATAAAGTAATTAGGCGGTTAATAACAAAACATTGCAGGAGTTAGCAAGTAATACCTATAATGAATTATTTCGATAGGTTATAAGTTTATAACACAGTAGAATAATAAAATATTTTTTATTTATTGATTCAATAACCTGTTGCGGTTCTTGTATTCAATATACAAAAAGAAATATATTTTATTTGTACTATTTATTTATTTTTCAATCACTTATAATTATAAAATAAATTTGTAATTAATTGTCGCAATTTTATATTCGTCAAAATAGTATATGAATTAGAGGAGTGTAATACAATTTCATAATCTATTTATCCTACCGCAATATTTTACATGCTTATTTATCACAATTTTCTTTTGAAAATAAATTCATATTAAGTGATATTAGACAAAACATAAATAAAAAATAAAAGATAGTAATTATATGACAGTCAGATTCCGAACGAAAATGTTCGATATAAGTATATAACCAAATCAAATGAATCCATTTTTCCATCTCCCTCTCAAAATTATTTAGACATTATAAATTATACTATATAACACTGTATTTAAGCCAATAATTTACATTAAGATTTCTTTAGTTAGGATTTAAAAAAATTTAAATTGCAATTTTGGATTTTGAACGAAGTGATAAATGTATTTAAGTTTTGAATATTTTAAGTCAGATAGCTTGAACAATTGTTATCATAAGTTATTCTCACAGCAAGAAAAAAAAACCAAAAATACATAATCACAATATTTATTGTTTTATAAGCGTTTGAAAAAAAAAAAATAATTCATCAAAAGTAAAAAAATTGACAAATAATTTTGTTCTTAAAAAATAATAAAATTTTTGAACAAACTTTATTAATCTCGTTCGATCAGGATCGATTTTTGTATAAATAAATCTTCATTGAATTTAAATTCATCACATTCATTAGTAACTAATCATTGAGTAATAAAGCGAAATCGAAAACTACTTAACAGCAAACCGATTTTTCAAATTTTTTTCTATTGAGCTATAATAATTTTACTTAGACAATTTATTTATAACAATAGTCGTTGTTTACTTACTATTTAATTGATTGAGTTGATGTTTTTGCCCATCGAGACTCTTGTTATCTGTCTGAAAAAAAAATATCCATTAAAAACTCACTTAGTTTAGATTAAAACATACCCAATATGGATTAATTGAATTCATAAAATTTTAAGCGTTTCTAAAATTTTTTTATATATTTAATTTTATAAGTTAACTAAAATTAATTAATAAAAGTTTTGATTTAATATAATAATTTAGTTTGATATTTCAGTAGCAACCATCTATATAATACAAGATATTATGAAAATAAACATAACCTATTTTTATTTTTAAATGAGATATTTGTTGATCTCTGTGGTTTTGGATAGGTAATAAATGATAAAGTTATTTATTATCTATAAAATGTTAATACTCATTAATTAATAGGGTAATAAGTTTACCATACAGTAAATATAATATGTTAAATTCAAGCTACACCTCTATTAGCTTATTTCGGTGTTTCACATTATAAATATTTAATATATTTTACGTAAACAGTTTTTATTTTTATGAAAATAGTGAATATAAATTTTATACTTTTACAAGCTATAAATTATAAATAATATTTAACAATAACGTAACCATAGTGTAGATATGTGGTGACCGTTCTACAACACCTTCTGTATTTTAATATTTTCCTTAGTTTTAGTAATTATAACTTGAAATGAAAATTTTTTAATTTTTTTTATCATCATTATAAAACATATATTTTAAAGTTGTCAAGATAAATTATTTGGAATAATTTTTTTATGACAAATCTAAGAATTTTCGAAAGAATATGACGTTTATATCCTTTTTAGATATTAGTTAACTATAATGGTTATTGTTTTACTAATTACTAATTAGTAACTGCCACGAATGTATTGATAATAGTTGATTTTTGAAATCATAAAAAGAATATAACCAAGAAACGTGGTGTATAATTTTATTTAGATAAATACAAATTTTAAAGTAATAACTAATAAGTATTTTTTTTTTTATTTTATCAAATAATATAGTCTGTAAGTTACTTTAAACGATAGCATTTAAATTTAAGTTTATAAGCATCATGGTAAAAATAAATATGTATGGTTAAATTGTCTACTGAATAAAATCAGGGGATTAATTATTATTTATTTTTTCGTGGAGATGGGATTTATTTCAAGGAATATAATCAAGAATCAGGATTCAAGAAAGGTGTCGTTTACGAATGGTTGGAAATATTTTAGTGTGCGTTTTAATGATATTTTAAAGAACAGAAATGGAAAGTTCCAGTCAAGGGGTATTATATTTATTAATATAGTTTAGTCATAAACTCTCATAATTTTTAACTTATAAAACGTAGTGTTCAATACCTTTGCAACTCAAGTCCTTTAAAATATAATAGAATACATTTTATGTATTTAAATATTTCTACTGTTACTGAAATCTGTTAGATTTCAAGTGTGACCAATGTCATAACATTGGCAATCAGTATTACTTCATACAAATGTATATAATTATATTAATTATATAAACGATATCGACGTCTGTACATGTTTATATATTTGTATTATAATCTCTTAAATGTACCTACTGCAGATAATTGCTTTCCAAGAAAAAAAGCAATTATTATGATATTTAATTTTTTATTGGTATTTGACTAATTATTCATAACAATAAAAAACCGTAAATTAAATAACATAAATCTATAAATTGTGTATTAATTTGGAATTTTATCATTATAATGTTTTTAATGAGATAATTTTGTTATCTTGTCAGTTCTTATGAGAATATAACTCATAAATTAATAAAATAAATGTACATTATTTTATATGGAATCGTCATTTATTTACTTACAGGCTTGTCTATAAAATAAAGTAATAAATAAATAATAAAATATTCAATTTAGCCGTTTTAAATAATTTTATAGCTCATAATAAAAAGGTTTTGTAAAAATTGTTTAATTAGAAGAGTATAATAATTAATATTATCAATTTAGTAAACAAATAGCAAATATTAATCATGAAAATAAGTTTATATTTTTTGAAGATGATTTTTATTTTGTTAATAAATGGCTAATTTTTTTTCATAAATATAAAAAATAAATTCTGAAAAGCCATTGCTTCCTAATAAATTGTCATCTCTAAGT
Source organism: Melanaphis sacchari (assembly GCF_002803265.2). Lineage (NCBI taxonomy): Eukaryota > Metazoa > Arthropoda > Insecta > Hemiptera > Aphididae > Melanaphis > Melanaphis sacchari. The sequence goes on from NW_020271042.1 coordinate 6,293,662, forward strand.
ATTAATTATATGCTTACATTATTCATAAACATATGTATACGATTTTCCAAATGTTATAAGCAATAATAATAAACAGAAAATTCTTAATAGATACATTTGGTAAGATTATTGTAACAGGTGATTAAAACACGTATCTAAATGAGTATATGATGTGTTATTAAAATAAGACTTGTGCGTTAATACACATTATAGCTATTTAGGTAATAAAATAATAATACATATTATAATTCTATACTGGCAAATGGCTTTATTAAATTTAATGTTTTATTGTAGATATTAAATTGTGTGATACCTAGTGATTAAGTAATTTTAAAGATATAAAATAATAGTTGAATTTAAAAATAAAAATTTGAAAGTTGTCAGTTAAACATTATTTGATAGTACCTACCGGTCCATCTGGGTTTTAACGCGGAACCATTCAGGCAGGGCAAATGATTAAATTATAAATAATGAATAAAAAAAAAGAAAAAATAGAAGAGGGGCAAACTCCATGTATGCAAGACTTAACATTTTTTATTGTCTAAAACCCGTTTCATTACAGATCACAGTTTTTTATACGTATCTAGTTCTAAACAAAATCACACGTGATGAAGGGGGAAAAAACCATAACATCCGTTGCCTGTAGTGATAAGTTTAATAACAAAAGTAAAAGTAATGCAGTAGGGGAGAAAAACCGGATATTAAAATTGTAATAATAATATAATAGATATATTCGTGCATATGCAGCGAAATATTTACTACTCACGAAGATTAGATAACAATCGTTTATACATAATATAATCACTTACAATCTCACAATGTTCTTCTAAACATGTAACTATATTATTTATCCTTAAAAAAATAGTTAGATGACACTAATTTTTTTCTTGTCCGTTAAACAATATTATATAATACAGCTGATATACCAAGTATACAACCACAATTATTATTTGGTGTAGAATACGATTGCGGTACGGTAACTATAAGCAATACCTTTTCCATAACACAATTCTATACGTTTAATTAACTATATTTTTTTTGCGATGTTTCATGTAGCCAAATTTTACAAATTATATAATATTGTAATGTACAAAATTAATTTATACAATAAAAAAATACTTAACAGCACAGAAAGCTTCCATTAAATACTTAATAGTCAATTTATAATAATGTTCACACATCAACTCATAGTATTAGGTAGTATAAAATTTATTAATGGAGGAGATCCATATGTTGAAAGAATAGTAAAAATGTGTTCAATTTCATTATGTATAAAAATTAGTTCTATCCGATTGATAACACAATCAAAAATGTTTATGATGAAGTTAAACAGTTTTGCTTACCATTCATTATAGATACATAATATTTAACTTAGGTATTTGAAAAAAAATAATAAATAATTTTGAAGGTGATATTAAATATTATGTATACTTCAATACTTGTCAAAATAATATTAATAAAAATAATTTCGAATTTTTAGATACAATATACATTTATAGATTCAACGAAGTGACAAATATAATAAACTAATAACATTAAATCTTTAATGAATACAAATTAAAGTTTATATTTTTTATAGTTAATAATTGAGATTTCTAAAATCAAAATTATAAAGTATCTACTATACAGTTTAGACTATAGAGTGTAGACACCTACTTAATTAAATTTTAAAAACACGTTTTATCAGATACTTTTTCTCGTATACTTATGTATTTATTTATTTTTTTTTTGTGTCAATATCTAAAATTAAATTAAAATGATTACAGCAAAAATAGAAACTAATATTTTTAACATCGGTATTTAAAATATATGCATACCTATAATATTAATATTTTACATTAAAAATACCTAAATAAAAACAAAATACTCCAACACAAAAATCATTATTAATGGTTTTACAGAATATGAACAATATAGCTTTATAGAATGACAAATTCACCATAAAAATGCAAAAAACTTACCTTTACTGTAAACCTAATACGTTGTAATTATAAATAAAATATTAATTTATAATGCTTAATGAAAGAAAATTAATTTAATAATAAAATAAATAAATTTAAATTGAATTTTTAGTGTTTACAAGAATGATAATTTAGTTCGTACGTGGGATACCGCGTGAGCTACTCTCCTAGGCAAATACGTTTTAAAATGTGTTTCCTATAATTATTATTACGATGCAATTTTAAGTTTTCCAAGGTTGCTCTGCATTATCGAAGTCACACCCACATGTTTTCAACATAAGTAAACATCACTTGAACAGTATAAAGCCAACAAGCTATTGCAATATAATATATTATGATACATAATTATTGTTCTAGAGACAAGCAGATAAAATGCATTAATATCCGAAAGATTAAAAAACTTATCCAACAATCACTGCGACATAATACCATTCTCCCTAAATATTATACAACAAATAACATTAATAATTTGAATCATACACGTGCTGAAACGATAAAATATTTTCATACACTTTACTTCTAGGGTGATAATAATGATTATCGTCGGTCAATTAAAAAAAGGTTAATATGGTGTAAGAAGTCTATATTATTATACATCGTATAGAGTAAAGGGCACATAATTGTCTGCAATAATTTAGTGTAGGTAGTAGGTACTGTCGTAGGAACGTAAAAAATACTTAAGGAACAAATAATTTTCTAAAAGGTCGAAAATGAAAAGGTTGATACCTGTTTTTACATATTGTAATATTTAAAAATGTGTTATTAAAATTTTTAACAACAAGAAATGGGTAGGCACACTTGTTATTTTTTATAAAGCAGTAAAGAAAGACCCATTTAGAGATACCTATTTTATTTCCACTAACCTTGTCACCATGAACCGCCAACGTTGTAAAAACAATTAACACCCATTAGTCGTTTTGATTATAAACAATTAAATAATATACATTTTAAAATATTCTAATAAACAATAATATACGTGTGGGTAGAGGTACACGACATCATGACAAACAATAATACTCACGTTTGAGATAAAAAAAAATCTTTGAAATAATTACTCTACAACAGAACTATGGATGTATAGAATTCAAGGAATTTAGATTATAAATAAATGTATTTTAAGACACTACAGAATGATTATTTTCATGGCATAACACCACTACATAAGGACATGGGGTTTTTCTAATCACTCGTTTCTGCGCGGTATAGGTTTGAAGATCTAACAGACGGATAAGGTATTGTATTAACTATTTATTCGTCTATGTGCTATATCATAATCTACAAGACATTAAATCGGTTGTCGTAACAGTTTTTGAAATATTTTTAACGTCTCATAGTAACAATATTAGGTGCTAGATAACATATTTGATGCATGATAAGTCTTAAAAATATATCATGAAATCAATTTAGTATATAGACGTATTATATATTTTATAATGTTTACTCACGAATAGTTGTGATTTACACCTGCTCCCCAAACTGTAGCGAGCGGTGTATGTCGTGGAATTCTGTTATTAAACGAGTGTAAACCGGTTTGTGCACACTGGTCCGTGGATAATAACAACAATAACAACAATAATATTACGTCGGTGGTTGGTTCGGGTGGTTGGTTATATTCGCCGCAGTTTTCTCCTGGCCTAAGGGGTAGGTGAGTACCGGCGGCGTTAGGATATTATTAAACGACCAGAACGTCGATACAGCAAAGGTCTTGGGTGACTAAATAGCTCAATGCGTACCGTCAACGGATGCAACACACTTAGAAGGAAGTGTACGAGAATATCGACGACTGAGACGCTGAATGGAGAACGGGAGAGCAAGCAGGACGGCGGTACACGACCGAACGATTCGAAACTTGAACGATCACTGTGCCATCTGCCGACCGTTTGCGGGAAACTGCGACGATATCCGTGCGTTGTTGTTGAGCGTTCGGCACCGGCGGGAGACCATCCGGTGGGGGCGACCTTGAAAGGGACTGCGAGTGGTGTGCCCAGTAAACGCGGTACCGCCCGCCCACGCTTTCGTTTGTATACGAAATTATATTAATATATGTGTCAGTCATCCCTTTTCGCCAAATTCTCACACCGTTCGGCACTCACCGACGGCTTTAACCTTGACAGTACCGAGCGTGCATTCGATCAAGCTGTGCGGACGACAGCGGCGGCGAGTCAAGATTACGTTAATTTGAGACGAAAATAATACCTACTGTGCATGCGAACTTTATAATTGAAACACTAAGTGCTATATCACTACTCACTTCTACCCACAGGGTAAAATTACTGTTGGATTATTATTATTAAAATTTAAAGATGAATGATGGAGATGATAAACCGTTTATTTAATATAGGTATTCCATAACGTCACATTGTCACTAAGGATAATATACATTTTATTTTTTTTCCATAATTTTTATATTATACTCTTTTACTGTAATTACTATTTTAGAACAGACTTTAAAGTCATTTTCGTTCCTCAACAAAAATGCAAACTTATTTGAATCCGTTTCGTTTGTACCTAAAGGGACGGTTTTTGAATCATAAAAGAATTTTATACAAATTCAATGAATTTCAAACCCATATTTTTACATATACATTATGATTAATCTTCACACAAGTGAAGTATTAATGACTGGTATATCTAACGTATACCTGTAACAAGTCGTGAAGACAATTTTTAACCGATTTATTGATATTGATAATTGTAATAATTCGAAATATATGTAAATTGATAGATGTTATTTAGTAATATGTTAATAGACATTGACATATTAGAAGTGTTACATTTAAATTCAATAATAATTATTTATACCTATCTTAAAACAAATTGCAATTTCTACTCAGTAATTTTTTGAATGAATGAATACGTAGAAACATTATTTGAAAATAAATCGTAACGATTTAATATTAATAGGACGCCCACACTATAGTTGCATATCTTATAAACTACAATATAGCAAATTTGTTTTAAACAATTCTGATTTTGTACAATAACCTTTAATAATTATGTTAAAATTTACCTATATAAATATAATAAAACTGAAGGGTAAAAATATTATCTGTGATTTTACAATGTATTAATTTGTAAGCAAGTAATGCATACGTGAAATATTACAATTAAAAAATTAAAATATCGTATGAACCCAATTAAAACACAAATAATGTTAGAAATTTTAAGTTTTACTATAGGTTAATTTTCACACTATTATTAAAAGTTACTACACAAAATTAGAATTTCTGAAAACAAATTTGTTATAATGTACCTTTATTAGACGGAATCAAAATAATATATTTGGCCTATTTGGGTGTGGCATTTTTTGAAACATTTATGTTCAACCATAAAACAATCAGAAAATTAACGTGATTATGATGAATTGTTTAAAAAATTGAACTTCGAACTTATAAACAATAAATGCATATGATATTTATTTAATGCTTTATGAACTTTTAATTGTATTACATTTCCTAAAGCTTTTTACTTAAGAAATTAAATTTCATCAATATAAATCAAATTATAAAATAAAAAAATTCGAATGACATAATAATTATCTTAATAAATAAACAATTTAAAAAATTTAAATGTGTAATGATAATATTAAGTCTACAGTTATTTTCAAAAAAAAAGTAGGTGAGTGAGTAACACTTTATATGGTATCTACATAAGGTGTCAGGTGTACGAAAAACAATTCTGAGTGAAAGTGTCAATCAGTCTGTATCATCAAGTAATAATGTTTTTTTGATTATTTTACTTTAAACACTATAATAGTAGGTTAACATAATTTTGTCCAAAAATATTGTAATTACTATATTATCAATATTAAATTATTCTGAAAATCTAAAAATAGATTCATATAGAATACCTATTAATATAAAATATTTTAAAATAAACCAAAAATGTTATTTCGTATAGTGAAATTCATAATAATATAAAATATATAAAAGTTTAAGTTCTCGTATTAAATTACAAAAAAATAATTGACATTACGTAATACGTTATTTATTTTTTAAATAAGTAAGTTGTAATTTAAAAATAATTGACATAATATATTTTTTAGATTTTATGCGGTTCCAATTTGAAATACTTATGAGAAATGTTATATTAAATTTTTAAAAATTAGATACAACATGAAAAGTTGTCATGCATTTTAATGGACTTTGTCAAAACTCTAACTACAAATTTATATATAAAAAAAAATTATGCCTTTGTATTTTTAATATTTTTGTACAGATTTAAGAATATATTTTGTGAATCTTGTATTTAATTTTCAAGCAATTCTACTTAAGAAATCTTACTTGACATTAAAAAAAAAAAAAACTAAAAAATGTTTTTTACACATCATACATTTTAAAAATCGTCAAAACATTTCGATAATTTTAAAGAAATTAGAAAATAATAATATAAATATTTGATGATCATTTCAAATTTCTACGGTTATTTGTTTTCGAGTTACATCAAAATATGAAAATTTAATTTACGTAAAAATTTCTTTTCCCTTTAATTTTTTGTCTGTTTATCCCTACTATAAAAAACAAGTACTAGACTGTCTAGACTAACCTTTTTAAAGAAACTACTATCATTTTTGAAAATCGAAGCATTTTATATCGACAACTTATAGTATATTCAATTACAAAAAAAAAAAACACCCCATAATAAAATCAATACATTCATTGATCTGCTATCATAGTTATTACATACACATTTTGTATAATTTCATAAAAAATTTTTTAGTTTTTAAAATTACTGAAAATATTATACTTTTTCTCCAATTAAAATAAGAGATAAAATTTGCTATTAGATGCTATTCTTTGAAAGTTAAAAATAAATTAATTTTTACTTTGAAATTAGACTCATAAGAAAAACACACATAATTGTATAACAATTAATAATTATAGGAGTGTTTTTATTTAGAATTTTTAAATATAATTTATGGATACATTAGTTTAAGGCAAAACGTTTATGATTAGTACTTAGTATACTTAATAGACATAATTGCACTAATTTTTACATAACACATAGTTTATAAAATATAATTAATAAAGATAATAAAAAAGAAGTTTTATAGAATATACATTATAAACGATATAAATCATAATATTTAAATTCAAATTCAAATATTGATAGAAGTTATCAAACATTGATATTAATAAATATTTAATTGAGACTATACGAATGTAATTTATTAATAATTATTTTAAAGTTTAACTTAAATTTGATTTAAAATTTATGAGTTATTCTGATTATGATCATTGTACATTTTAAATTTAAAAAAATATTTTGTACTATATAAATAATAAAAAATATATGTATAACCCTTCAGTGACAAAGTGTCAAATATGCTAAATAATGCTAAATACATACTTAACTGAAAAATTTATATTATTTTGATAATCACTTTAAAAACACCTTATTAAAAATGAAACATTACACTAAAAACTAAGTTTATAGCAATAAACTTATTAATTGTAAATAGTATTAGTATATTTGCAGTTGCAATAGAGATCCCAATGAATAATAACAATAGTAAAAAGGCAATTATTAATCGAAGTGAAGTCATCAAGAAAATTATATTCATTTTCTTTTAATATTAAAATAGTTTGATTATCATTTCCGCCAAAACTATTTTCTTTATAAATTAATGTTTGATATAGCTTTTAAATTAAAAGTTTTAATTATACATAAATAGAGTAAAACATAATTGTGAATCATTACAATCTCATTTTAATAAATAATTTTATAAATCACATACAAAAAAGAATTCATATTTATATAAAAAAATGTATTTCAAGCCATTTTAAAAATAATATTCTTTACATAATATCATACAAAGCTTGATTTTAATATTATATTATTGAATTTTTCAATTAAATGCTGCATAAAAATAATTATGCCACTACATAATTAAACCTAAGTCCAAGATTATATTATTTGACAAAGGAAATACAAGATAACTAATACTTTTTAAATATAAAACCAATTATACAAACATTATACTTGAAAGCATTAAAATTATTTTAAACAAGATCATTTTGGTATGACATTTATAATGTATTTGGTGTTTGTCATGTTTTTTATGCCTTTGTCTGAACTAAACCACCAGTACACGACTATAAAAATAATCTAATAATAAAATACCTGTAATTCAAGTCGTTCAAGGGTTTCGTTTTAGCTTATACATTTTACATTTAGTTAATTTATAATTTAATTTAAATTTTACTCAGTATATTTTAGATTCTGAGTGGAACGACGAATGTATTGATTTTACAATGATGTGTGTCATTCGTTTATGTGTTTGCATTAAATACTTTTTATACAACAGAAAAATATTTAGATTTTCAACTGAGAGTGGTTTCTACTTTCTAGTAGAAAACTGAATTTAGTTTGTACTTAAAAAGTAAAAAATTCCCATTAATATTTAAAATAATAGGTACGCAAGTAAGTACCATGCTGCTTTATATTAGGTGTCGATTGTGTTACTACTGTCACTATTATGAGTGTGTTAAATTTGAATTCAATAATATATCATTGTATATAAAAAACATTTTGAGCGAAGATGGCCCTATCAGCCTTATCACTAAGTATATTTTATGATATGTTTTTAATATAGATATTAAAGTCAATAATTATTATAGTATTAGTATATAGAAAATTGATATCATTTTTCCTAAAAATATTGCATTTACTGTATTATTGGTATTTAATTAGTATAATAATGCTATATATAAATGCATACTTAATTATATTAAATTAATATAATTCAAAATATAATAAGATCTTTCAACAAATATTATAATTGAAATTGAGCAATGTAAAAGTTGTAAATTTAAAACTCAAAATTTCCCATACTGGAATAGTAAGAAAATACTCGAGCAATATACATTCTGTACAAAACACTTTGGTCAGTATAATTTGAATCTAATTAATATCAACAAAGAAACATACAAATTGTTAATAATACATATCACAGTATTAAATTGAAATAATTTTACTAATTGAAAAATATTGAGGTATGGACTATCGGACTATCTATTCTATATTTTAGTACTAACAAAATTAAGAGTTTTTCAATAGTAATTTACCTTCTTAAAATTAATATTTCACTAAGAAATCTAAAAACTATAATATTTTCGATACATAAAAGTAGTTTGGGATTTCCCGTATTTTAAAAATAATCAATAAAACGAACAAAAATGTTAAGAAATTTTTGATAAAAAAAATTTTGTTTTTTTATGTAATTCCATTACAAATAATCATAGATTGGTATTTGAAACTTTCATCAAATATTTATGTAAACATATTCTGCACATCATAGTATAATTCAGTGGTTCTTAACCTTTTTATTATGGCGATGATACAATAAAAAAAAATTAAATTGTTCAATATAATAAAATAAACCATAAAACCATTAACTTTTCCTGTCCTGTTTATCAATTATACTAGAACGTTACATTTTGTTAAAAATGATTCGTTCTACCAAAATTATAATCAATTTTGAATGCCTGTAAAGAGAATGTTCGAGTTATTGCTGAATGCCAATATCATAAATATGTCTATAATTTAAAAAAAATATTTAGTTTAAATAAATATAACTAAAACTATGTCAATATACCATACGATAACCAACAATAACCAATAACCATGAAATATTTAAAATATTTGTAGTTATTGGGTAATTACTTAACTAAATTAATAACGAATAATAATAATTTTAAGTCGGCACCTATACGGTATTCGCGTGTATAGTTTGCATACAACATAGGTATAAGAATAAAGTTTAATATATTTATATTCTATATAATATGTACTGTAAATTGGGTATACGTGTGTCCGAGACATTAGTTGTTAGAGTATATTCTAAATATACAGTACCTATATATAGTATATACATATACTAACTGTTAATATAATAATATACAGTTTTAAAAAAGTGCGCAGGTACATTATACATATGTATAAATAATTTTATACTATATTCGTATCATTATAATAATTCATTGTATACAATATGGTTATGAAATTTCAACCATGTTACAGACCTCAGTACTATATATTACGTTCAGACGTAAAGCCTATACAGAGCAGGGTTTGGGGCCATTACCTCCTTCGAAATATCGTATAAAATCATTGTTTACTTATATAATAACGATACTATAACTTTAGTAGGTAGTCTTAAATAGATTTTATTTATAAGCTCAATTGATACATGCGAACGATATTTTGACCGTGTACTATATAATATACTATAGGTACTATATTATAGTCTATAGCAGTAAACAAGAATGGTAGTACATTCCTAGACCCTAGTTTATTACTGTTGATAGTTGTATTATTTGTATTACAATTGTAAATTACCCTAAATAATTATAAATAAACACTATTTATTATTTGAGAAAATGAGGGATAAGTTAAAATATATTCACCCTTCGCCTCTTTAATTGCCATAATTAAACTTAAAATAATTATAATTGGACATTTTTAAATATAAAATAAATCTACAAATATCAAATACTTATACAGACGTTTTAAATTTATTCATATGATTTAAATGTTTGAATGAATTTTAAAAATTGTAGATTGTAGTCATTCATAGTTCATTAGTATACTCCATATAATTTGTACGATTATTATAGGTTTTTGGTTCTCGGTATAAACTACATCGATAATACTCATCGATATTATTAGATAAGTTACAACTGAATTACAGAATTGATCTTCTGATGGGTTACTAAGTAATGTAACTGCATATACTCTTAAAAGAGGTGGGTGTAAATAGTTAATGTCACATCAAAATTTTAAATAAATACTAAAATAATTAATTTTTGTTGACTTATTTATATGAATGGAAATTTTGTTGAGAGTAGCAAGAACATTTTTTTACTTATAAAAAATAAATGGATGGGTGGTAATACTTTTGTTAATTGCATATGTTCTTAAAATAGGTACTACGTACAATACTTTATTGTGTATTTATATATAAATATAATTATGTAAATACAAACAATTATTAATAGTTATAGATACATAATTTAAAAAAAAATAGAATGTATGTATAGAATTTTTAGAAACAATATTGACTTGTACAATATGTATAAATAAACAAGTTAAAGAATATCTTTGTTGTATATCTAAATACCTAGTAAGTATAAGATTTATTCTATGAAAAAATGGGTAATACCATTGAGTATATTATATAGTACTATATATACTCAATGGTAATACCTATAATGTTCAAACTTAAGTGATTGTAACGCGTAACGCGGTATATCAAAAAAAATTCTAAGCATCTAACAACTGTACCTACTTATATTTCACATAAACATTTTCCTTGTTTTACATACGCACACATTCATTATGTTTATGAAATATGTACAGTTATCAGTTAAATATTATAATTAGTTATCAATTAGATATAACATAATATCTTTCCAGATAATATTTATCGAATTTTACGAAAAAAAAATTAAAAGTTTTAAAAAGTTTGAAATGTTTGAACATCGAAAAACCAGCGTATTTATTATATACGCCTGAAAATCAAACTACAAGATTACAATAGTCAATAGTACATTATAATAAATATAATGTATTATAATATATATATATAACATATTATATTACATTATAATATATATAACCATAATAATATATCTGCTTTCGTTTAAATATGATTAAAATTAATAGCGTATAACTGCATGTGAAACATTAAATAATCTACGGATATTGTTGAGGGGGATATTATTATTATATAATATCATTATATCAAACTGGAGTGATCTATACAAGAGTGAGAGGGTAAGAATGATGGCACCCCGGGACTTTGCAAGGATGATTATGACACTTCCCTTATACGATATACAGTACTTTATATTATTATTATTACAGTATGTATTATTAGAATATTCCAAATTTCACAGAAATTAAAATTTTTCTATAGGTACATACATTTAAATTAAAAAAAAAAAAAAAATTAATCAATTTTTATTATACTCTTTATGTAAAGCATAATATTGTATTAATTGTAGACAGACTGTAAGTCATAGATGTATAAAAAAAAATTATTAATATATTATATTATTATGATGGCATCCTTAAGAAATTCTAGTCGTGCCACTGCAGTCGCCAAAAATATATTATTATGAAATGAAGGCGCGGCTTACCTTGCAGGGAGGCGTGAGAAAAGTGCCGCTCAAGCTGGTAACTGGCGCTCGTTGTCCGGTCTCGGTCAGACAGCCGTCTGATTTGGAGTCTGGACACGAGGACGCCGGGGCTGCTTGGCGATCGGTCGCGGGTCCATCACCGCGATGACACCTCTTCTGTTGCAGGTCAGGCACGGATGCGGTCTTCTCCAATTGCTGTAGTTGAACAACGGCCCGATATGCATTCGGGGACGACGGCGTTGACCTGCAGGCCATCGCAGCGGGCGGTACGAGCCCGTCTAGAGCGGCCAACCGGTCACACATCGCGCGCGCAACCGGCAGCCGCAGCAATGAGTCACGAGCGAACGAGTAAGTCAGTAAGCGACAAGCGGGGGACAGGCACACAGCCACGGAGCACAGCGGCGATCCCTGCGCGCCACCGACAACTTTGACAGTGTGACCACGATCGTTACACGATATAGGTATACATGTTTAATCGCATCGTTACAATATAATAACGCACGAGTAAACACGATAATTTACCCTATCCCCCGCCACGACGGCACATTTTCGACGTTTTTCCGACTGAAATTGGTAGTACGCGAGTACTAAAACTGTTTTTAGATAGGTACTCAGCAAACTGAAATCGTATTAAACACGAATCACTGCCCATCCGGTTAGTTGGGTGGTTCTGTCGATCTATTGGTAGTAGGTCACACTGCGGTCCACGGCTCCTCCCTCGATTCGATCCCGCGCCTGTTTGACGACGACCAGACGTAACGACTAACGAGTCGTTTTCAACCCCCTTATTGCGTGAGGTCGACCCTTATATTGTACAGCTGGTTATGCATGCGAGGTTTCGCAATATACACGTGATTTATTCTCTGTAGAGAGCAACTTTATGATGATGTGCTAATATATAAGGTTCACTGTAGGCTGTATCGCCAAAATAACTTACTATACCCAACTAAATTATTATAGGGAAATGTTATTTACATGCTAGCCGATATGCTGGTATTAAATATTTACATACCGGGGTCAAACCAATTTTATTTAGAGACCTGTTTTAAGATATTATATTCTATGTTTAGTAATATGTTTTTTATTATAAAATAGAATTTGATTTTTATGGGTAAGTTATTTCTGGTCTTAAGTATTTATGCGTCTATAATGACCTCATATAAATATATAATATCCTATGTGTGATTAGTTATTATAATAATATTTTATTAAACAAACTTTCTGGCGAATGTATATATTATGATATTATAATGCATGCAATATGTATTATGTAACACTACATAAAATATATCTGCGGTACATGAATATTATTATAATATAATATGTAGAATGAAAATATGTCGAGAGTAATGAGTAATGACTAATGTTATAATAAATATTTAAAAATATAAGAATACATAATGACAGTTACTGTACTAAGTGTACTAAAATGAAGATGTTTGTTTAGATTATTTTTTTTTTCCGTTTCGTTTCTATAGTTGTGATGGCAATAGGTATATAATATATCATATACCGAGTACTCCAGAAGATCACTGCGGTAATGTTGATAATAATAGCCTACGCGCACGTAATAAATTATGAATTTCGTAATTAAAAATTAAACAGAGCGGTCGCTTGTTGCGTGCACATTGCCTATTAAAATATTGAGGGTAAACAATGGTGACTGTCCAGCAAACACAGTCTTTCCGCACCGGTGCACTTAGTCATAATTCATAATTGTTTGAACGAACGTTACAGTATTAACACAATAACACGCAAAATATAGCTACTTTGAAAAAGTAATACAATCTTAAAAAGCGTATGTATATAAATTGGAAATTTGGAAATATATAATTACGTTCATCTATTAGTGGGAAAAAAAAATGTTCATGTTTGATTGTAATTTTTAAGTAAATAGACAGGTGAACTATTGCATATTAAAATTTAAAATTCAAAAAATACTTTTTTTGTGTTCGGAATCTATTAAATCATAGTATCATACTAATATAACGATGGATGAGGAACAAACATATAGGTATAGCTGGTTATGGATTATTATAATTTAAAACCATATCGATATTTCTCACTTTAAATAATATTACTATTATCTACATATAATACATAACATATTTTAAAATAAATACCACCAATATTATATATACAGTGAAACCTCTATTAATGGACACCTCTCAATAGTGGACTTTTTCTAATTATGGAAACTATTAAAGTCCCCGGCAAAAATGTATGCACATAACAGAAGTTATACTTAATCTCTTAATAGTGGACGTGTACACTAAAACCTTTTACCAAAATTACAAATTACCTCTTATAAATGGACACAAATACACAATATATGTACACATCGAAAATGTGTAAGTAATAAAAATACTATATTTATCTTTTATACATTTCGGTCATATTTTATATTATCTTAAAGGTTTTCCTATTCGAAATATGACAAATGGTTCGGTTATATGTTCGGTCATCAGTTGTGTGCTACACATTGTATGAATGCATACCTCCGTTAAAAATTTTATAAACATTTTTATACCCACTTTTTATTACATACATATTATATATAAACAATAAATTAATGTTTTAATACATACCAATTTCAATATGTATATACTTTATGTGTGTGTGTGTGTAACCAATTCTCTATAGTCTATATCGTCTCCCTATAGTGGACATTTAGTAATTTCTCGCAGATGTCACTATTTAGTTGTTTTCTAAATAGTAGACAATAACTCCCTATAGTGAACTTTCCCATGGCTGTCCACTATGTAGAGGTATAACTGTATATATATTACTATTACAACACACACAATAAAACTTAATACAAGATCCCGCATAAGTTGATTTTATAGTTTTACATAAAACATTAAAAATTTATAGACATAATTTTTTTTAAATTTAAAAGTATACGTATATCAAATAATTATATGATATTTAAACGAAGAATAATAATTTTTAGCAATGGAAAAATTATCTGGTAGAAAAATATAGTATATGCAAACATTTAACAAATGAAATTATTGTTAAAGAATTTCTAAAATAATCATTCTTAATGTTAAAAAACTTAGAAAGTTCTGACTTTAAAATAACTAATATTTAATAAAAGTATTTTTTTTTTTTTTTTACTTAACTAACATATACAATTTTAATAACATGTATTAGCATACATTTAAATTATTTATTTAGTAATATTTTATTTTTTTTAAATTTTTTTATTGATCTTATTTAAGCCCGGCAACTAAGGCCATCAGCTATGCATAGGAAAATATTTTATTATTTATTTTTATACGAGTATTGCAATTAAAATTAGGTAATATTATTAAAACTTACCAAATTTTTAAAGTGGTACAATCGATGTCAAATTTTTCCTGTTTACCTTTATAATTATTATTTTAAAAACATTTATAAGTCTGCATGATTATTTTACAAATTATTGCATAGGTATATGAAAAAGTGAAAACTATTCTTAAAATATAGGAAGTTACATACCACACATGCACATTTATTGTCTTTGTATATCCAATACAAACGATAATTAAAAATACTCTCGTCAGTGATGCCAAAGAAATTTTTTTAGACGAAAAATAGGAACCAGTTAATGAAATAAAAAATATACAGTACAATAGCAGAGCTTGGTTTAATAAGTATAATTTCAGGAATGAGGAAAGTACAATCAAAGTTCCTTTTTTAATACTAAATAAAACATCCAAAACTCTACTGTTTGAGGGATATGGTATATAATTATTTACAAGTAACCGTGGTATGATAATGATAACATCTAGAAATTCCATACTTTACCAGGTTATCAGAATAGTTGACAAAATTCTAATATTGTAATTATTTTTTAAAGAGGGTTATGTAAAAAAAAAATTTCCCTCCACCTCCGTTAATCAATTGTTTTAGAGAACGTCAACGTAAAATTTGTTTTCTCTCTAAAACCCATGCACAATATAAATAAAACGAACTCATACAAAATAGCTATTAATGATTTTTAAGGAATCTTATAGTAAAATCATATATTACAAAAATTATAGATGATAATTTTATTTTTTTGTGGGTTTGACATAATATCAGTTTCATCTTCTAT
Source organism: Melanaphis sacchari (assembly GCF_002803265.2). NCBI lineage: Eukaryota > Metazoa > Arthropoda > Insecta > Hemiptera > Aphididae > Melanaphis > Melanaphis sacchari. Next base: position 6,309,825 of record NW_020271042.1, read on the forward strand.
TATTATTTTGTTTTATATTCAACTATAAAATTTTTTTTAAGAAATTTAAATGATTATTAAATTGTCAAAAATCAATATATTATTATATCTTTAAAAATATAATTTTTGTAATGTATTATTTTAGTCTTAGAATATTGAAGAAGAAAAAATAATGATTTTGTACCTTTTAATAACAATAATTATTAAACATGCTCTTAAAAACAATGTTGAGCCATTTAGAAAGATATTCTCATAACTAAACTTCTCTTGCATTTTTCCAAATAATAAAAGCTTATATGTTTTAAACTTAGAAAACTCATTTTATCACAAACTCATTTAAATTATTAAGCTTAAGAGAAAAAAATAAAATCCATTTGAAAATCAAAATTAATTTTTAACTTTCACTTTCTACTTCAGTGGGTTACAGGTCATGTTAATATGTTAGAACAAGGGTCAATACAACATTCAAACAACTTCCATTCACTCTCTCCAAATTTTAATGTAGTTAAAATGCAAATCTGGGCAACAACTAGTTAAAAAGTTAAAATTTATTGTTTTTATAGCTTTTAATTTAACTAGTTAAAAAAAAAAAATCTAACTTAATTATATTGTTAAAATTAAGTTATTTGTAAAATGTAATTTACAATTTTTTTAATTTATTAACTGTATATTTTTTGCATTCATTAATGGTAATTTTTTTTATCACGTTTTAAAATTGTATAATATTGTAATTGTAAATACTATAGTTCAAATACAGCAATGCAAATATTATTGTTGAAGTCACCTTGACCATTTAGACAAATCCCATCAGTTAATTAATATAGTAGTAATAAAATTGAACATTATTATAATTTACCAAAACCAGTCATTTTTCTTTTGATGAGATAAAAATGTATGTGAGTACATTTGAAAATATTAAAAAAAAAAGTAACTTAAATTTTAACAGAATAAAATTAATTTTCTGAAAATTTGTAACTCATTTACTAATATTAATTTAGCTTAATATTATTCTATTTTTTTAGAATAACTTATTTTAAACTAATTAAACAAAAATAGATATCTTGCCTAGCTTGGATAAAATATTGCATCAATAGCATACCAATAATATCAGTGTATTTTAAAATTAAATGAAATAAACAAAACAAATTTCATGTATTTATATAATATTTTATAAAATCCTTAAAACAAATCTTTAAGTATTTTTAACATAAAATTCTACTTAATTTTATATTTTGTATTCTTACCAATTAATCAACTATTTTTAATAGAATTTTACCACTGCTTTTGTCAGTTGAAAAATGTTCTAATGCTTCATTTACTTGATCAAGTTTTAATGTTTCTGATATATTTGGAGTAATCACGCCCATTTTACACATGGTTAATACATCTTTGATAGATTGCCTGGCAAATAAATCATTTTAATGGTTAAATTAACATTTTTAGTCATACATGCTATAAATTTATATAATTAAGTATACATTTTACCTATATATATGTATCTATGTATTTATACATTATATATATAGATGTAATTAGTATTTATAAAGTATAAGATTAAAACTAAGAAATATTTTAGTGTTGGTTTATAATAATTATTTGATATATTTGTATATAATGTTAAAGCATTTCAGTTGAGAGGATGTCATACCCAGGTGTGTTGTCACGTGTGTTTTACAAAAATACAACATACCAAATTTTTATTCAGTCAAACCAATTTTCTATTGTTAGCTTTAAAAGTAGAGTGTATTGACCTCAAGTAAAACTTTTAGATAAAAACGTTACATGTGTTCTTTTATTGTTTTTTTTTTATTATTATATTTTAATTTTTAAGAAAATTATAAAAATTCTTATATCTTAATATTTTACATACTCACTAAACTAAAAAAAATAATAAAATATTGTAAAAAAGCAATGTATAAACACAGATAATATTCTTTCCTTTAGGTTTGTTAATAGATCAATTCACTCTAATATTTTGTTAATTTTAAGGAATAGTGACGTATAACTCAGTTATTATATATTATTGTTAAAATATCTGTTATTATTTAAATTTTTTAATTAAATTATACTATTAAGGATTTCAGTCCATTTGTTTTTTGATCCCCCACAACACAGTTCTAAATATAAATGTACAGTCTATTTAACTAATATAGTATCAATTTTTGTTTAAAAATATTTATTTAAAATATTAAATAACATTATCTACCTGTATATCCTCACTGAATGTGTACGATAATTATTCAATGATACACCGATTAAACTAAATGAAGGCCGGCGTAAAAGTTCATTAATATTTAACTGTGGTAGTTGTAATGATGCAAACCCTGCTACTATTACTTTACCTTCATGGCCGACACTAAATAAAAACCAGGTAATTACTATTTAATTGATATATATATTTCATTAAAAATTTATTAATACAATGATTACTGTACCAATCTAATGCTGATGGAAAAATTTCACCACCAACAGCATCGAATACCACATCCACTCCTTTGCCGTCAGTTTCTTTTAATACTCTTTTACACAAAGACTCGGGGCTTTTAATTTCAAATGAAATAAAAGCTCCTTTATCTCTCACAATAGATGTATTTTTCTCCAAACGACAAGCTCCAATAACCTTAAATTATTACATAGGGTAATTTGTTTTGTTATTTTACAAATTAATAAATTATTATACCTTAGCTTTACACATATTTGCAGCTATATCGACTGCAGCTAAACCTAAACCACCAGCAGCTGCTGTTACTAAAATAGTATTATCTTTTTTTAGGTTTGCGCGGCGAGCCAATCCTATTAATGCTGTAGCATAACTGTCTCCAATTGACACAGCAGTTTCATAAGATAATTCTGATGGTATACCAAAAACATCCTAAACATTAGAGAAATTACAACTTTATACTTATAATGAATAATAATTACATACTTTTTCATCAACAATACATTCTTCAGCAAATCCACCCATGATTTCTTTGTTTAAAACCAACACTCGATCACCTACTGATATATCTTCTTCTTCATCATCAACATTTGTAGCTTTGGATTCAATTACTTCCCCAACAATTTCAAAACCAGGAACATATGGCAATAGTGGTTTGATTTCAGATAACCCAGAGCAAATTAAAGCATCAGACATGTTCACAGCACAATACTTTACAGCAATGCGGAGCTAGAAATATAATTAATTATTTAATGAGAAAATCTAAAAATTTAAAAACTTTGTTATAATATTTACTTGGCCTTCTTTGAGTTTATCTGCAATTTTAAAATCTTCAAGAACCAATGGTTCTTTAACAGTTTTTAGAACAGCCGCTTTTGTGAATTTTGAACGAACATTTCGCATTTTGTTATTCACATAAATGTTATGAATAATACGAGTAATATATTTCATTGTATAATTCAATGTAATTGGCAACTGATTTATTATATCAATCAAATAACGGAAGTTCTTTAGTTTTATTATTAAAATGCAATGTACATAGTTAATACAGACAATATTACAATAAATAAATAATAAATATTTACATTTATACAATTTATACAATTATTATCAATTATTACTCCTTATCAATGGTAATTTATCACGAAGCCGGGGGCCCATATCACGATTCATAATCTTTAAATATACATCCTAAAAAAAAAATAAAAATTTAAGTAACCATAGATAAGTAATATGAAAATAATAACAACTATTGTGCAATAATAATTCTGTAAATTCTAATTTGTATTATTTAATAAAAATATTTTTACTTCTTAAATTTTGAAATGGGCTTAAGTTTGTTAAGTATTGTTTCGAAATCAAATTTTCGAATATTTAAACCAAAATTACTTGGTAATTATATTAGAACAAATAAGGAATTGGGATGTCCAAGATATATGAGTAATTATTTGCGTAAAATACCAATTGCTACTTCTAAAAAGGTACCTAAATCATTTATTTTACATAATTAAATTTAAATATTTTAAATGCAGCTATTGTAATATTTCTAGTAAATTTCTTTGAATAGTAATTATAACTTATTACTTATTAATATATTCATTGCATTAAATTTAGTATAATATAGCACTACAAAAGGAATTATCTGCTATAAATAAACTTATATTAAGATATACACATTCTCAAAAGAATGGAAATGGTGGTAAAAACACTGATGATCCAAGAAATGCAATGATGATTAAAATCATGATGGCGATATTTACTGTATATATAACAGTATATGTTATAAGTATGTTATTACCTAATGCATCAAATCCTGAAGTAAGTATAAATAATCTACTTAATGGATGCAATATAAACATTTTTATTATATAATGGTTATAGGATATGCGCTATGTATCTTGGAATGAGTTTGTGCATTTAATGTTGGCTAAAGGTGAAGTTGAAGAAATAATTGCTCGTCCTGATTTAGATATTGTTACAGTAAGATTACACGAAGGTGCTATTATTAAAGGACGAAAAGTAAGTATAAATACATAACTAATTTTATTTCTCTATCAAAAATGTGTTTATTTTTAGTTTTTATACTTTGTAGTTAAATTTTATTTTAAATAAGAAATAATTTAAATATTTTTATAGATTGATCAAAGAACTTATCATATGAATATAGCAGATTTAGAAAGATTTGAACAAAAATTAAGAGAAGCAGAAACAAAATTGGGTATTAAACCTGGTCATGGAGTACCTGTAGTGTATGATCGTTCTCTTAATGCACCAGAATTGATATTATTTTTATTTTTCACTGGTCTTCTTGCTTTGGCATATTTTGGCCGTTCAAAAGGGGGATCAAAGTCTCCAATCAGCTTAGATATGTTTGTAAGTATTAAAATCAGTAGCTTATATATTGTGGTGATGTTTGATGGGGGAATATGAAACTTTCCTCTGACCATGCTTTATTATTAAAAATATTATTTCACTAGATTAGGATTTAATAAAATATTATTAATCATTATAAATTATTTTTTGTTAATATAAATTGTGCATAAAATCTCACAACAAGTAATATGATAGAAATGTGGAATAATTATTATACAATAATATATTATATACAATTTTTAAAGTAGTACTATGAACACGATTTCTTTGTACAATACACACTCATATAAAATGATAACAAATATGTATAGGCTGTATATTAGGATAATCTGATATTTTACACTAAAATTACATTTGAACTTATCAAATATTTGTTCTACACCCTATTTACAATATCCTTCTTAAAAAATTCTGTTTAAACCTATTATAATAAATACATTATATATTTAATATTAGAATTTTAACTGTAATTAATATTTGCTATTTAAATTATTTTAGTCTCAAATAAAACGAGCAAAATATACATTAATTGACCCATTAATTGGCCAAGGCAAAGGAGTTCGCTTTAAAGATGTTGCTGGTCTAAAAGAAGCAAAACAAGAAGTCATGGAATTTGTTGATTATTTAAAGAGGCCAGAACATTATAAAAATTTAGGTGCAAAAGTTCCCAAAGGTGCATTACTTTTAGGGCCACCTGGTTGTGGTAAAACAATGTTGGCTAAAGCTGTTGCTACAGAATCAAATGTACCTTTTTTATCTATGAATGGTTCTGAGTTTATTGAAATGATTGGTGGTCTTGGAGCTGCCAGAGTACGGTAAGTTAAATTTAAATTAATTATATTTTAGTTTGTTTTGATTATTTACAAAGAATTATAAATTTTGATTAAAAATTATAGAGATTTATTTAAAGAAGGAAGAAAAAGATCTCCATGTATAATTTATATTGATGAAATTGATGCTATTGGTCGTAAAAGATCTTCAAGCGGTCCAGAAGGTGGTGGTGATGAAGGAGAACAAACATTAAATCAATTATTGGTTGAAATGGATGGTATTGGATCCAAAGAAGGAGTTTTAATGTTAGCTTCGACAAATAGAGCAGATATATTAGATAAGGTTTACAATATTTTTGTTATAAATGTGATGAATTATTATTTCCATGTTTATAAATTCATAAATAATGCAAAAATGTAAAATGTATGGATATTTTAGGCTCTTTTGAGACCAGGACGTTTTGATCGACATATTCTTATTGATCTTCCTACATTAGAAGAACGTAAAGAAATTTTTGAACAACACTTAAAAATAAAACTTGATAAAGAACCAAAACATTATTCACAAAAAATGGCTCATTTAACTCCTGGATTTAGCGGTAAATTAACTGAAAATGCCTATTTTATTCAAGTATATTTTATATATTATTTATAAAAATGAATTAGGAGCTGATATAGCTAATGTTTGTAATGAAGCAGCATTACATGCTGCTAGAAATAGTCAAAAAGTTGTATTAGAAGCTGATTTAGACTATGCAGTTGAACGAGTGGTTGGAGGTACAGAAAAACGATCTCATGCAATTTCTCCAGATGAAAAAAAAATTGTTGCCTACCATGAAGCTGGCCATGCATTAATTGGTTGGTTATTGCCTACTACAGATGCTCTCCTTAAAGTTACAATTGTGCCTAGAACTAATGCAGCTTTGGGATTTGCCCAGTATACACCCACAGAGCGTTATTTACTTACTAAGCAAGCTGTAAGTTTTAATTATACAATTAAATAGATCATGAAATAAATTATAGAGGCATAAAGTACCAATCAAAACTATGATTTATGATTTGGTTTATTGTTTTATCATAATATGTATAATTTATTTTTATTTTGATTTAGTTATTTGAAAAAATGTGTTTGGGACTTGGTGGTAGAGTAGCTGAATCAATAGTATTTAATAGCATAACAACTGGAGCTCAAAACGATTTGGACAAAGTTACAAAAATCGCAAATTCTCTAGTATTATTTAAACATTTTATTAGTTTCATTGATGTGAAAATTAATTATTGAATTTGCACATTTAAGGTACGTCAGTATGGTATGAATGATAAAGTTGGATTGTTGTCATTTCCTGAAGATACAAAAAATAGCATAAGGCCATATAGTAATAAACTTGCAGCACTCATGGAAACTGAAGTTTCCCGATTAGTTTCTGATGCTTATTTTAACACAGAAAAACTACTAAAAAAAAATTATAACAAACTAGAATTGGTATTGCTTTCATTCATGCATTTTTAATATTACATAAATAATATATTAATATATGTTTTATAAATTATGATATTGTATATAATTATTATTATTCAATAATTGGCCAAATGAAACTGTAAATTTTATAGTTATCACAATTTTAATATTAAAAAGGATATTCTAAAAAGTTTTTACCAGTGGCTTACTTAGGAAAGAGACTTAAAAAGCGTTATCTCCTTCCCATTGGCCATATATTATGATTAAAATCTTATGTTATAAAAAACATGTTTCTTTTATAGTAAAAGCTAACATGAAAATGGTTTAGAACATTGTATGTATTGTCAATAGTAAAGGTTATGATGACTTTATAAAAATTTTGATGTAAATTGTTTAGCCTCTCATTGAAAAATCCAAGGTAAGCCACTGGTTTCTATACTAGTAGATCTATTTTCTTATGTATATTCATATTAAATGTATTGTTTATTACAAACTTACTATATTTTATTCATTCTTAAAAAAGATTACAAATTTTAAGTATTCTCCATTTTATAAAATAAAAAAGGACATCAAACATAAGGTTGATCAAATTTTTAATATTGAATTTTATTTTTAAAAATTATGTTCAAAAAATAAATCATTTAAATGTTATTTCTATCAAAATCATAAACTTTAAATTTTTAAGTGTTATATTTTTAGTATAATATTATTCATTAATTAAATTTTTTCAACATTATTTTTTTTTTATTTTTTAGATTGCTGAAGAATTATTGCGGAAGGAATCATTAAATTACGAAGAAATGGTAAAATTAATAGGTCTACCACCAAATGGTGAAAAACGTACTGTAAAGGTGTACGAGTTTAACACACCCGTGGATACAAAAAATACCGATTCTTCAAAAAATTAATAATTGTTTACTATTAACTGTGTTTTGTTAACTGATATTAGTTTAAATGTAACTATGTAAAATAATAATAACTAATTTAAATGACCATGACTTTAATTTTGAAATATTCATCTTTGCGCAGTTGTACAGTAAGGTTGTGTTTTATGTACCTTTTCTATCCATTATTTTGTTCATCATAAATATTTAATGCCTATTACACAACAATACCATTTATATCTACTAGTTCAGTAACTTATATCTTATATAATAATGTCTGTTTCAAATATTAATAATTGTACTGAATGTGATATAATGTTTACTGAACTTGGTGCTCTAGTTAAATGTGACGGTTGTAATAAGTGTTCGGGACTTCGACTAGTGAGCTCAAATGATTAGCACTCAAAAATCGAAACTTGAAATATTTACTTATCTACTGATCCGACTAACTAAGGTCATAGTTCGGGAAGTATAATATTTAATTATTGTATACATTTTTTAAAATTTAAAACAAAAAACCTCGTAAAAAACCAAAATGGCAGAACTCTTGATTATATTATGACAAACGACAATGTTGAAATTATTTCTTTAAATCACTCTTCAAAGTCCCTTGTTCCTAAAATTGATTATCATCACCCACCTTTAAACAATTTTCTAAAGTTTATGAATTCAAAATTTAAGCCTAGGTACCTCTGAATGTCCTATTATAAACAACTTTAAAAGATGTGATTTTAATAAAATCTTTAATTTTCTCTCTAATATTTATTTTGATTCTAATCTAAACAATAACATCTTTTTTTTTGAAGAGGTTGTAAAAAAATGTTTTGAAATTATTCATCATACTTTTAGTTTATTTGTCCCTAAAAACATAGATGTGTTGTGTTTGAATTCAATGTGGTATCATTGTAGGTATACAAAAACAATTCTGAGCAGAAATAGTTTGTCAACTTATAACAAATATTTATGAAAAAAATCACTAAAAAATATTAAATCCATTTTGGGAGCCTCTAAAATGTCAGAAAATAGTTTGTCTAAACAGTATATTTGCTAGAAAAATTTAATTTGAAAATTATTTTATATGAAATGCGTTTTTGTTTAAAAAACCTAACCTTGTACCTAATTTACAAAAAACGCTTTTTTGGTTAAAAAAAAATGTATTGTTTTTTTTCTCTAGTTAAACTTTTAATAATTACATGTCTAATAACAATTCTATGATTCAAAATATATAGAAGTACATTAAAGTACTTATTTATTTTAAATCCAGAGAAGAGCAATGAATGAATTGATTTTACAATGGTGTGTGTTTTTTTTTTTGCTTGTCTGTTATCAATTTATCATCTTTTGGAGCAGTAAAAATACTTCGATTTTCAACTTTAGGAATGGTTTCTGAAAAATTGGATCTATTGTTAAGAATGGAGAAGCCAAATGTAAAAAATTTCATGTACTTTTCAAAACAACCGAAAAAAGTAAAAAAAAAAAAAATGAAAAAATGATCATTTATACATAATCGCATTATTTAAATTTATACACAAGCGGTATTTAACAAAATTGATAATGTTATTTTGATATAGGTAACTCAAAACAATACTAATTGTAGATATTTACAATTTTTAATTATTATTTATAGTAGTATATTTTTGTAGGTAGTCAGAAATATATAAACATTTACCTTTTTATTTATTTATTATAAAAATCTTCATTCGTTTTTTCATCTATGAAAAAAAGTTTACCACTAATCATATTATTTTTTTGAGTGTGTGAAGCTTACATTTTTACAACATTGATAGCATTTTCTGTACATAATAACATTTTCAAAATATTTTCATTTTTCGGTAGGTATGAATAGGTACCTATATTTTATTATTATAATTAAATATCAGTAAAAAAAAATTACTAAATATATAAAAAGTTTACAATCATGAATAGGGACGGGATTTATATGCAAATGTATCTATGTATTGGCAGTGGCATATTTAGGGTAGGGTAGGGGTGGTGTTGCGGATTTCCTTCTCACCAAAAAAAAGTGTGTATAATACAGGGACGATCTGTGAAAAAAGTCTTGGGGGGGGGGGGGGTATATTCTTCAAAATTGCTGACTAAAATTATTTTAACTTTTTTTTTTTGCTCTTCGGTTTTTCTATACCTACTTTTTTTATCTGATGAGAATTGTCCCCGTATTGGATCAATGATCAGTATTATTAAAATAACACTAATTATATTTTGCAATTTTGCATATTTCAACGATTTTACTTGTTAAATGCGTATTGTAGTTTTTTAGTGTATATTATTATGTACAGTACATAAATTTATTCTTCGTCATATATTCACGTTCACAGCCTCATAATATTGATAAAATTACGATCGGTCGTTATTAGTACTAATTACTAAAGCCGAGATGATATACACATATGCAATATACCTATAATATATTAATAAAGATCAATTTTTATTTTTTATTAATATGGGCTAACATTTTATAGATAACCTTTTTATACCTAATTTAATAATAAATTATTATAAATATTTATTTTTTTACATAATTTTAAATAAAATTCTTTTGATTCAATTTTTAGTGCAAATTTTGTAGCATATTAAAGCATTTCAAGAAGCTTTTGAGGATGTTTTGTGCATATAACTCCGGTCCCTAATCATGAAGTATGGTTAGTTAAACTTAAGGCAGACAAAAAGCTTCTGCTCAAAGTCATTTTTTGTCACTCGATATTTATATTACGTCAGCAAAGCGGTACCCTCTAATCAATTTTTTTTAAATTAATTTTTTGTTAATTGATTAAAATTTTCAAAAATTGTATAATTTTTGAAGTTGAATTGTATGTGTTATGAAACAAATTTTCGTTAATTTAGATTTTAAATTTATTATACAGTTTTCTAAGAATTTCCTTGATTAAGTCCTAAATAAACAATACAATATAGAAAACCACTGATAAAAGGTCGTTTTTTCCATGGTTTTTATATGAACCTCAAATACCAGTTTTCCGGTATAGTACGGTTGTGGTTTTTAGTATTTCCTGTCGTATGTTCTGTACTTATATTTCTAATTTCAATAACTTCATTAACATTTTGTTTTTGTATAACACAAACACTACGAACTCGTTTGCTATATATTGTGTTATTTGTTCTGTGTACATAGTGTTACGTTCTCGATAAACAGATTTTTTTAAATATTTTAGTTTGATAGTATATTGCGACTTAATAAATTTATTATCTCTGTGCATTTTTATGCAATCCGAAATGTGTTGTTTCCCGACTAGTTTTTAAACCATGTGTCTTTATCGGATTAGAAGAAAATGTAGTCAATGTAGGTACTTACTCTTGTAGTCCATCATCTCATCATAAGTTGAAAACTACCAAAAAAAAAAAAAAAACGGCGAAGAATTCAATATTTCGATATTCAATGTCTTCCAAAAGGACTTGTGTACTGTTGGCTGTGGGCTTTCTGTTTATATTTGGTCCCTGTGTAAATGGTATAATCATTTTTTTTAATCGTCATCGATCTTGCCACTTAATAGATGATATAAATAGTAATTAATTTATTAATTATGATTATTTGTTGTTATAGGGTTATCATGTTATTGTGACATATGCTCTGATTCAAACTATACTTGTGTTACCGATGGATATTGTTTCACAAGTATATCTAAAGATACAAGTGTTATTCGCCATTCATCTCGGTAAAGTTGATTTTTAATTATCTTTTCTTAGTTAATATTATATGTTTGTTATAAAATATTTATTATTATTCTATATGAGAATTAGTACATTTAATTATTAATTAGTACAATAGATAAAGATAATATAATCATTAAAAATGTTATTATTCTTCAGTATCAATTTTTCTTATATTAGCTTTTCAAATCATTTATAACATGTATATTTACTATAACTACTCATATTTTATAATAAATAAGTGCAAAAATTAAATATAATTTTTAGTAGGTATATTATTAATAATATATTATTGGTCAAACCTTAAAAATATTGTTCATGATTTTAAGCAAAACTTAATCCTTAGCCCAATTGTAATAGTACATTAAGTCATGAAGTTAAGGATATTAAATTTCTTATATTCTATTATATTAGTAAATACTAATTAGTTTTGATTAAAATAGTTAATTCTTCCACTGACAGTATAATTTATTAATTTTATTGTAATGATGATACATTTTCAAGAATTTTAAGAGGTTTTGTGGTAGGGTGTATAGGGTGTATGTGGAAAAAATAGAAGGCATGTATGAAAGAGCAATAACATGAGTTTTTATAAGGAAATGGAAGAATTTACTCTAAGAAAAGATGTTCAGTGTGTACCAGAATCTAGTGATAAGTCCTTATCTATCGTCCTTAGTATTGGAAAAAATTATGGAAGATATTTATTATTAATTGTCATGGTGCTTATTGTCTACAGATGATTTTGTGTTAATGGGAAATAACCCAGAAAAAGTAAGCAAAAAATTAAAAAAATCATTGAAAGGATAGAAAGAAAGATACTAATTATAAATAAGAATAAAGCAGACAAGTATGTATGATTTTAGAGAAATTAACTAAGAAATCGACGAAATAAAACATACGATGAAGATGAGGATTGATATAGCTTGTAAGATGATTAGTACATAATTCATCTCAATATAATTAGGACTAGTAGATATAATAAAATATTGATTAAGAGGAAAGTGTTAAAGAAAGGATTATCTATAGATGGATAAAATTAAGAAAAATATGAGATAATTAGTATGGCAAAGGGATGCTGTTGTGATTAAAATGTAGATTGTATACAACAGTAGAAGGCTAGTCATTTTGTATGGATCAAAATGTTGGGTAGAGGTGGTCAATAATGTAGAATAGAATTGGAAGTAAGAAATTAATTAATTTGGGGTAGGTACCAATCGTTGAAAAAATAAGAGAAAATAGGTTGAGATGGTTCAATTATATTATGAGGATAGGCAACTTGGAGACAAAGAGAGTAAATGTGACAATGAATGTAGAAGAAAAGAAAGCTAAAGGAAGTCTAAAGAAGAGATAGGTAAAAATAGAGCCCTATAGAGATGTAGGGAAAAGGTGGACAACCTCGTATAATTGTATGTGAAAGATGAAAAAAGAAGATTATAATAATATGTGAATAAAATTTATCCTGATTTGTAATTTTACATTTTATTTCTACCAATGTATTTTAGGCTAATATATTTATTTTTTTGGTCATTTTATCTATTATCTATATTTTTCATATAGAATAAATTATGTTAATATCTATTGTTCAATTTGTTGCTATTGTTACCTTTATTGTTGTTTACTACATTGAATTAAGTTGATTATTTTGTTAATTTTATATCATGTTTCTATCATGTTTTATTTATCACACATTATTAGAAGATATATCTTTTAAAGAAAGTACTGAAATCCAATGATGTTGAAAAGATTTTAGCATAATATTTAATCATAACAGTTCATTTTTAAAATGCAATAATTTATCATTGCTTTAGAAATTTATAAAAATAATACTCCAAACCTTGGGCCATCATGAGCTTGATGAGACAATAGTCCAATAAACGGTCACTTTATCTTGTGCTGCATTTTTTATCTGCATGCTTTTCTATTTCATTAAAAATAATTATTATGTATAAATATTCCATTGTATTATTTAATAAATAAGCATTTCCTTAACTGTGATCTGCATATATACCAGATGGGGTCTGTGAAGGTAAAGTGAAAATATTATATTCAAAAATAAATATGTATACCAATGTAATATTTGTGTCATACTAGAAAATATTCTGTTAAATATAAGTACACCATAGAGTTGAAGACAAAGAATATCCAAAAATATTAGAAGTAGCAATAAGACCATTAATGTAATTTTTAAACAATGTATTTTAGTGAAAAAATGTTTTCTATTCATGTGTATACTAATAATAAATATAAAATCAATTACAAGTAGAATTAGATTTATGAATCCAACTATCTAATATATATATATCCTAATATACCCAATTTAATATCAAAGAAATAACTCCAATCATCAGCCATCACATCAAATATTTTTTTTTACTCATTATCAGGGCTCATGAGTTCATGCATTTGCATATAAATATTGCTAATTCTTATTTCGAGGTACTCTGGTTAAGTATGTGAAGTTTTATTTTGCATTTTTAGAGATTTTTTCCTATTCAGCATATTTATAAGTTTTTGTGCTGTATAAAATTTATGGGAATTATTGCAACTGTAAAATTAGGAAAAATAAAACCCAATAGACATTATTTTATTTGGTTAATCAGTGTTAAACAACTAGTGAAAAACATATGTTTTATGAAATAGTTTTATCTTAAACTTTAAAAATGGTTTATTTTAAACTATTTCAGCCTTTCTCTTTTTAATTTGCTTAGTTTTAGAGTTTTAGCTTATATCAATATATATTTCGAAATCTTTCAATGCTTATTGTGCCAGTTTTTAGTGCATAAGTACATGTTTATTTATGCATCTTTAGGGCATGACTTACAAGCCTTGCTAATTATATAAATTATTTGTTAATCCATTAATTTTAAATCATACAAATACATAAATTTAGTTAAGAAAATTAAGCAATAAAATTATTAATATCATTATTTAATAATGTTTTTATTTTTATCAAGAGGTTTTTAACATTTTTACAATTCTTAAGGTCCTGCAAAAGATAAGTTTGGAAAACGCTGTAATAAATAATAATGAAATAAATAAAAATCACTAACTTGTAACTGAATTATATTTTAAATATTTTTGAACATGAAGTTTGTTTATATAACTTAGATTAATTTTATCAATCATTTTTTATTATAAATTAGTGTAAGTATTGATTTCATAGTAAAAATGCCATAAGTTATCAAACAACATTTTTGAAAAAAAAACATGTTTTTATTTAACCTTTTTTTTAAAAAAAAAATCATTATATCATGTTTATTTTAATTATGATACATTTGTCCTTTATAAATTTTCCTGAAAAATCCGATGAAATGATAATAATTATAGTTAAATCGATTAAAAATATCTCACATTTTATTATGTTGATCATAAGCAAGAATGCTATCAATAAAAATTTTTGATAAAATATTATATTTAAAAGCATTTTATTATTCTTATTATTGATAGTTATTTGGAAGTCAGTTTAAAAAACAAATTTATAAATTCTTTCAAAAAATATTGATCATATTGGAGGCAAAGCCAATCCAGACTATTGAAATAAAAATGCCATAAATTATGTTTTGTACTAAACGAAATGTCATGTCTTCAAGAATACTTAGATTGTTTTTGCTTAGCCTATTGATTTTACTGCATTTTAGCTGTTTAAATTTTATCTATGTTTTTTTTTGCCATATTTTAGATTGACAGTGTATGTGCTTACACAAATTAAATTTTATTATTATTATTAATTTTTGTATTTTGAATTTTAAATCCAAGAGACTATTATATTAAAGTTTAATTCCCTAGATAAGATTTTGATACCATTCCTATATCGATATCAAAAACAAAAAAATAGCCATCACTAAATATATTATAGTATTATTATTTGTGTCAATTATACTGAAATTTTAGATTCTGACCTCTATTAACTGTTTAAAAGTTTGCCTAGTATCAATAATAATAGATAGAAAATTAAAAACACTTTTTTTATGACGGGTAATTTTTCAAATAGCTCATTCATTTTTTCCTTATGATTTAACACTATTGTTACATTTAAAAACATTCTAATGAGCGAATTTAATTTGAATAACTGATAGCGTTTATTTTAACTTTAAAGAAAACCTAAAACCTTATTTATATGTTTTAAATCTATCCGTCTAATAAATTTATTTCTATATTATTCTGTATATATATATAAATTTTTACATTCAATTTAAATAGTTCTTAAAGCATTATTTGATTTTTATGTATATACAACTCAAGTATATATAAAAAACATGAGAGTATAATAAATAAATAATCTCTTTATTTATTAGTTATTATAATAACCTGTACGCTTTGATCACAATTTTAAGTTCCATTAAATATCTCTCGTGGATAATCTTGTATTGATTCGGGATTTTTGAGGATTGAAAGGAGGGAGTAATCAAATACATATTTTTAGACAAATTTTAAATTTAATACTATTCAGATATATCATACAAGTAATAATATACTAATGGATTTAGTTAAAAAATAAAAATAAAATTATCTTTTTTATCAAATTAAATACCTTAATAACTACATTATTTGATTAACTTATTGTTACAAAAATTATTGAAGAATACAATAAAATTTCACTATAGAAATAGTTCTAAACATAATAATATATTACTTAAGTCAATTAAACACAAATTATTGCCTACTCAAAATATTTGTCGGGTTGACCTACAATATTATTATATTATTATAACACTTATTTTCTTATATATTGTAGTTATTAACTAAAATTTTAACTTATTCTAATTTGGTCAATTTTGCAATCAATAAAAAACTGATAAAAAATTGTTTTAAAAAAATACTCTACCTGAATCTGAATCTATTGAAAAAAATGACGTAATTTAAAATAAAGTATGTTGTATTACATATTTACCAAAAGGGTTAAAAATTTGAAATTTGTTTGAAAATGTGTATTTTGGTACTTTCTTTCAATCCCTACAAACCTCATTTCAATATAAGATAATTTAGATAAAATATTTAGAAAGACCTGAAATCATGATCACACCGTACATGATATATTTAAAATTAGGTATATTTTAAATAATTTGTATTGGGAATTGGCTTTAAGTTGTTTGCACAAGTACCAGTTTTTCCCACCAGAAAAGCCAAATATTTGTTTTCGAAGAAGGTTTCTGGATGAAATTTCAGTGTCATGTTGCCAAGATCGAGATTATTGCAATCGTTGGCTATACCCAAAACTTGTTGAAGTTAAACCTACAGGTCTATATATAATTTATGTGTGCCCTTTGTAACTGTTGTTGAGCTTATTTGGTTTTCTCGACTAATATTAATAATATTTAAGGGTAGAAATTTATTTTTAAATCAAATTTAACATTATGTTTTTTTTATGTTTGTTTGATCAGTTTTATTATTGTTATTCTAAAATAATTTTTGTCAATTAAACAGTAAACTAATAATAACTATGGGCTAACATTTAGGCATTGTGTGTTAATTAACGTGTTTGAACTTTGATAACTGTGCTCGTTTTAGGTGTTTGGAGAATAACATAGTGATCCCACGAGAAAAACCTTTGATATGTCATTACCCTAAAAAACATAATGATTCATTTGTAACCGAATGTTGTAAAGACTATGACTTTTGTAACAGAGATCTTAAGCCGACACTACATATTAAGCTTCCAGGTAGAATTTGTTATTTTATTCTCTAAAATAATATATTTTTCTAATTGTTGCATGAATTTTAATTAATATATTTATATAGTGTATTTTTCAAAATTAATTTTATGCTTAAAAAACCCAACTGGTAAGAATAAGTTTGTCGATTGTTTTTTTTTTATTTATATATTTTAAAGAAAATAAATTATTAATATTATATATACAATACACTTAACTATATAATGCTTATTTACAATTAATATTCCTTGGCTTAAGATTTTATCTGTTGTACATTATTTTATTGTATTATATTCGTATTATTCATACATTAATGTGGTGTAAATACAGATGATTCGTTGAATGACCCTAAGAAGGAGAGATTGGGTACATGGGAACTAGCAATTATAATAGCTGGTCCAATAGGTGTCGTATGCCTTGTAGTCATGCTCATTATGAATTTTTGGGCTGGATCGACAAAACGTCACAATATTAGATATCTACGAACTCCTCGAATTATTGCTGCTGATCAACAGCCTATTTTAACTGCAGCTGTTTCTTTAAGAGACATGATAGAAATGACTACTAGTGGATCAGGATCAGGTATATTCTCAAAATAATAATTTCATGTATTTTAAATTGCTTAATTTATATCCAATTTTATAGGATTACCACTTTTGGTTCAAAGAAGTATTGCTCGCCAAATCCAACTTGGTGTACCTATTGGTAAAGGTCGTTTTGGTGAAGTATGGCAAGGAAAATGGCGAGGAGAACAAGTAGCTGTAAAAATATTTTCATCTAGAGAGGAACGATCATGGTTTAGGGAAGCTGAGATTTACCAAACAGTTATGCTGAGACATGATAATATTTTAGGATTTATTGCTGCTGATAATAAAGGTAAACATTGATCATCTTAATCATACAATTTGTTTGTATTGTAACCAATAACAATTTTAGATAATGGCACTTGGACTCAATTATGGTTAATAACTGATTATCATGAAAATGGATCATTATTTGATTTTTTGAATCGAAGTACTGTGGATACAAATGGAATGATTCGTATAGCTCTATCTATAGCAACTGGTCTTGCTCATTTACATATGGAAATTGTTGGAACTCAAGGTAATAATACATTAATAATTAAATGTTTACATTTCACATTTTGGTTATGAATTTTAGGTAAGCCAGCTATTGCACATCGAGATCTCAAATCGAAAAACATTTTAGTCAAATCCAATGGAACTTGTGCTATTGGTGATTTAGGACTTGCTGTACGTTATGATACTTCTATGGATACAGTTGATATACCATTAAACCACAGAGTAGGCACTAAACGATACATGGCCCCAGAGGTAATATTTAAAATAATTGACTTGCATAATTTATAATTGAATATTATAATGCAATATTATATTTTAAAAAGGTTTTGGAAGAAACAATCAATATGAATCATTTTGATTCATTTAAAAGGGGTGATATTTATGCTTTGGGTTTAATTCTATGGGAAGTAACACGGAGATGTTATGTTGATAATATACATGAAGAATATCAATTACCATATTATGATAGTGTACCGTCTGATCCCACTATTGATGAAATGCGTAAAGTTGTTTGTTTAGAAATGAAACGACCACCTATTCCACAGAGATGGAATGCATACCCGGTAATACAAACAAGTTATTATAAAATTTTCTTTGTTAAAATGTGATGTCTGATGTTTTATTATTATTTTTTTAGTGTTTACAAACAATGAGTAAATTAATGCAAGAATGTTGGTACCATACTGCGTCCGCTCGTCTTACAGCATTACGTATTAAAAAAACTCTAGCCACTTTGGGTGCCATGCAAAGTCATAATATTAATATTAATATTTAAGGACTTAATGACCTCATAAAAAGTAAACTTCTAGCTGCCAATAGATTATCTACAAGCATAATGTTTATAATTTCTGGATATGTAATTTAAGTTTCATAGTTTTTGAAGTCTCCTAAAACACTGTATGTGCCATTTTATTCTTCGAAAATGTCATGGTAAAGGAACTATTTTATATTTATTAACTAATACGTACTTATTAACCGTGTGTTTTTGTAATCATCATACTTGGTTACCATAACAAAACTTTTGAGTGTTGAAAATTGTTTTATTTTATTAATAATTTATTTAAACTCAAAATAATTTTAAATAACTAAAAAAAATTTATTGGAATTGTTGCGAATTTGAAATTTCTATAAAAAAAAATAAAATATATTCTGGACAATAGATATTTTATATTTGCACGTAAACAACTATATAAAATTAATATTTTTTGCATGGTTGTTAACCATATTTTTATATTATTCCCATATTTCTTTTTTTAAATAAAAATTTTCAAGAATTTTTGGAAAAAAAACCTATGTTCACCATTAGGATCTCATTAATGTAGCTTTCCATAATACATAACTATTAATTAACACTTTGATTCCCTCCTTTTTTAGTCTAAGAATCTTGTTTCTTTGTGTAAAACACTAAAATATTATATGTATAAATAAAAAATGGTTTATTGTCATACATTTACTTCCAATTTAATCTTATTTAAAAATAATTTTATAAATTATAACTATTTTATACATTGAAAATCAGTTTGAATAAACAAACAAAATAATTTTGTATTGATTGTGAAGTATAATATGCACTAAATTTATTTTTAATTATAACCTTGTAATACGACTGTAAACTAAATATTTATTTGTGCTCCAGTTTTAATTAATTAAATTCAACTCGAGTCTGAACACAACTCTAGTTTATATAATTATATAATATGTCATAATTATTTGCTCATAATTAGAGTTTATGTTAAATGTTGAAATGTTTTATATTTTCATTTTTTGTGTTTACCTACATACAGTTTATAATAACATTCAAGATAATTTTATATATATTATTAAGTTAAATTTACATATAAATTGTGTACATAAGTATACCGAGTGTCTCAATTTCTTACAATTAAAGATTTTAATTATTTTTAAAATTTTGTCAGTAAAATATTGAATTAAATTTCCATGTGACAACTGATTTTATACATTTTTGTAACAACACAATAATATAATATCTGAATATTTTTGAGACGCGATGTATATAGTATGTATATTTACCTATTTAATGTTAAGTTGGGCTTAATGTTGTTAGATATGAGATCATGTGTACAATACTTACATACTTAAGGGCAGAAATAATATTATTAGTGCTCAAATTAAAAAGAAAAAACAGAGTAGCCTAGATGATAAATAACAGTACAATTTACTATTAAATATTTTATACTACTTATTGTACATAGTTTATATGTTATGTATATAATGATACTTTTAAAAAGGCTATTCTTGGAGGCATTATATTTGAAATGAATTTTAACTGTTTTATTTATAAACTCAAAAGAAGCTTTTTTTTTTTTTACAGAGTATTTTTCAATTAATAATATGAAATTATTTATTATTTTGTATTAAGTAGTTTTTTTTTCACAATAATAATTTTTATTCAATCAACTTATTTCTTTGTGTCTGTCATATTCAAGATTTTATAATCCTTATAATTTGTAAATTTAAATTTGTTGTATACTTTTTAAAGTCAAGTCAGCATTACAATACTGTATATTTGAAATATTTTTTAATTATTTTAAATTGTATAATTATAGAAACCAATAAACAATATGTTATTATGTACAGATGCATGATGATAGTTTACAAAACGGAATTTATTTATTATTACGTTTTTATTTTCTTTGATGTGTGTAAATATGATATTGCTTAATTTTTTTCTCACTAAGCTATTTTATTTTATTTTTAGTTTTTGTAAATTAATATATCTATTATAATAAGTATTTGTTATAACTGTACTCCCACTATAATAACCATACTGCTCTCTACCAATCCATATATATATTTTTTATTTTTTTTTAGCCTGAAAGCTTATAAAAGTTAAAATGTTTTGTTTTAATTTATACATTTTTTCATTAAATGATATATATGTATACTATGATTTAAATATATTTATATAATGTATTATAAGTTTTAAAAGAAATCATTTTCATCTATACTTTATTTTATGAATTCTGATATATTGGAATATACTATATTTAATATGTTCTAAATTCTTTTTTTAAGAATAAGAGTGGAAATTTTTGGTGTCTTTAGAAACCTAACTTTCATTTAAGGTTTTCAGAAAAAATGAAGTACCTACAGGCTATAATTTAATATTAAATAGACATATAATAGGTCTACTTTTTAGTACCATAACTATTACAACCATCTTAAAACAAAACAAAAAAAAAACATCTATTAGATATGAGACCTGAAGAACATTGATTTAAGTTAAAAAATATCACAGAAACAGAAAGTAGAAAATTTAAAAAAGACCATATTTCAAAAACATGTTATAATATTATAGCTATGTTTGATACAACTGGTCAAAAACCAATCAACTAAATCAAGACTTTTAATATTAAGACAATTTTTTGCATGTTTATATGCTTAATTATTCACATTTTTAATGACAAAATAGTTTGATAGTATTCTGTCAGCTTATATTTTATGTGTACAATACTAAAATACTATTAAACCAATTACTAATACTAATAGGTATTGGTACCTAGGTTAAAATAATTTTTTCCAAAAACATTTCATACAATGTCATGTATATAAAGTAAAGTAAGATAAGTGAAAAGTTAGTTGAAATTTATAACTTAACTTTATGTAATAAAACTGCTTATATATTTTTTTCTTATAATATAAATTACTAATAAGCAAACTCGTATTTAATGTTTAAGTCTTTCCTATAAAAGTTCAAGATAATATAATAATTAATTATAAAATAATTTACAAATCCTTACAAAAGAAAAATTGAGGCCATTTATCTCAATTATACTAAAATTTAAAATATTTATGAAAACAATTTATGACGAAGAAAAATATGTGGTAATAGCTCAGTCAAAATATTTTGAAAACATTATGTATGTTTTCTTTTTGAGTTATAACAAAATCAGAAAATAATTAATTTTCATGTTAAAAGTATTTTGTCAAAGTTTTCAATTTTAAATGTGCATAATATTTATAGAATTATACTAAATTATTTAGTAACAACTGATGTAACTAATAACAACCTCATTACATTTTCAAATCTTTTGTAAGTTAGGTGATAGCATAGCAATCTGAAACACCTATACAAGTTGATAAATAAAGCATTTTTTATTATTTATTGTTAAATCAATCGATTCATGTTCAACTTTGAATTTAAAATAGATTTAAGCACATTTATTTTTAACAAAAATGTTAGGATTTCAAATAAATAAAAAATTTAATAACATTAAGGAGTAAGATGTCTTATTTAGGAATTATCAAATATCTTAAGTTTTCACTTGATACATTAGTCAACAATTTAATTTAGTAAAAATTAAGAATTTTATTAAACATAATTGTGTATAAAAAAAAAGATAATACTTTTTTATTTATAAATGTATCTGAAAGTGAATGTTATTATTATTATTATTATGTAAGCTTACAAGGCATGAAAATAGTTTAAATAATAACAAAATAAAATATTTTTTTGTTTTTCACATAGCATACAAAATGTATTAAAAATATTAGTAACCTAGTGTTAATTTTTTCACAAATAATGTTAATTAGTTAAAGTTCTCCAGCATCATAAGCTTGTTGATATCCTCGGCCAGCTTTTTGTTCGGGATCTAATTTAATCATATCATCTATTCTGAGAATAGTTATTGCAGCCTCTGTTGCAAATTTCAATGACTTAATTTTAGATATAGCCGGTTCTAATACACCAGCTTTTAAATTGTCACGTATTTCGCCTTCTTCTAAATCTAATCCGTACCATTTATAAACATCGTTTTCACTACTTGTTTGACTTTCATTATGGTAAGATCTGAGTTTAGCCACTAACTCTGTAGCATCCTGGGCAGCATTAATTGCTAAGGTTTTAGGGATAACTAATAAAGAGCGTGCAAATTCTGCAATAGCCAGTTGTTCCCTGGAACTCAAAGATGTAGCAAAATTTTCTAAGTAAATAGATAAAGCTGCTTCAACTGCTCCACCACCAGCTACAGCAGATTTGGATTCAAGTACACGCTGAACAGCACACAGGGCATCATGAATAGAACGCTCCATCTCATCACAATAGAAATCATTTGGTCCACGTAGTATAATTGATGCAGCACTTTGAGCTTTCGGTCCTTTAACAATTATTAATTCATCGTCAGATATTTGGTCTTGTACAACTTCAGCAGCTTCACCAAGACTAGAACTTTCAAAAGTCTCTTCTCCTTCCATATTTGTTAAAGAAGTCAAAAAAACTGCACCTGTAGCCTTTGCAATTCTTTTCAAATCAACCTTCTTAACACGACGTACAGCTAAAGCTTTGGCTTCAATGAAATATTTCAAGCAAATGTCATCAATACCACCCGTACATAATATAACATTAGCTCCAGTTGCTAAAATTTTTTGAACTCGCTCTTTAGTTATATCAGATTCACGTTGACGTATTGCTTCAAGCTGATCAACATCATTAACCAAAACCTGTACACCTAATTTCATTTTAGTTTTTTGTAGAGAAAAATCTAAACATGCAATTTTGGCATTTAAGATTTTTTTTGGCATTGCTTCAGAAGCAACAGTACAATTCAAAGCATATCCTTGAATGAGTAAACTTTCTCGTGCACTTTTACCATGTGCTTTAAGTACATTAATGGTCTTAATAGGTACAGACACTCCACCACGTTTATCAGATGGTCGTTTTACAAGCATGCATGCATCTACTACCATTTTTGAAAAGAATTCTGAATCAGCCATGATTAATTTGCTAGACATAGATGTAGTAGCAGCATTTTCCAACCAATCACGGCGTAAATCATCAACATTGACAGTTAAATTGTTCTGTATATATTTACAAGACTCTTTGCATGCCAATCGATATCCGCTTATGATAGATGTTGGATGTATTTTCTGTTTAACCAACTCATCTGCATTTTTCAGTAATTCCGCAGCTATTATAACCTGAAAAATAAATTAAACATATGACACATGTATGTATATTAGAAAAATCAGAAAATTCAAGAGCACTGAGATAGCAGATTTTTATTAGTTTATAAGAAATTACAGGTATAGACCAATAAGAATAATGTAATTTACGAGAGCCTTTTGAATCTTTATTACTAAGTACTATTACCATACTTAATTTTAAAAGCTTTGGTAACCATTATATTTTCCCTTCCAGTAAGGTTTAAAGCTTTTAAATCAAAGCCTTTAACTAGCTGTTTTAAGAAACTGATTGTTTAGCAAATGGAATTGTCAGTTGGTGAAAATAATTAAATAATAACATTAGTTTTTATTAAAATTAGGAAAATTAATACTCGTATACTTAAAATTGTTATAAGTATTAAGCACATTATTTAAATAAAATAAAAAATAAAAAAAATAAAATTCCAGAAAAATGATTTTTTTGGTTGTGTAAGTTGTGTTAAATCGTATAATATTCAAATAACTATAAAAAATTTAAAAAAAATGAATTAACAAAAATAAGTATTTAAGTTGCTATTATCAGTACTTAGACTAGAATTAAGTTATAAAATAAAAACTTCAACGTGTAAGATAGTATACTTACAACTGATGTAGTACCATCACCAACTTCTTCATCTTGTAACTGAGCCAATTCAACAAGAACTCGAGCAGCTGGATGTTCGACATCCAACAATTTCAAAATAGTAGCACCGTCATTGGTTACAGTGACATCCTAAAACCATAAACTTAAGTTTTTCACACAATATTTCTTAATAGTTAAACAATTATTTTAACTTACTCCTATGTCATCGACCAACATTTTATCCAGACCAACTGGTCCTAATGAGCTTTTAACAATATTTGCAATAGCATTTGCTGCCATCACATTTTGTGTACGGATGGGTGTTCCAGAAGTCCTAGAACCGGCCACCGTCAACGCACTCACAGACATGACTTGTTTTTAATTTTCACACGATAAATTTAAATAATTAGCAAAAATACTTGCTAACGTTTATGCCTGTTTCTGATTATTCTCGATTACACCTCTTCAGAATGCAATTACAATTGAAATGTATACTGACTATACTGTATAGTCTATAGACATTCTGTGCATCGGTGCACCGTATTAGGATTTGAGGTTATGTTTTTAAAGTATATATTATTACTATTATTCATTATGCTTATCTTTTTTTTTTCTTCTAAGACCTTAACCATATAACCAAGAGTTTGGAAACGGATTTTGAGGATAAGGTCCAAACACTCCAAACATATATAAACATTATGTATTATGTAGTATGTACGAACTGTTCTATTTACTGCCCTAATTATTGTCCTATATGACATGGAATTATAAAAAAAAAACAAGTAAAACATCAGCTGAATCCCCACATAATATATTATGTAGGAATTGCCAATCCCAAACTCGGTAAAAAGTGCTAAAGCACTGACATTATAGTAATTGTTTTTTATTTAAACAGAAATCTATATTTTATTGTTATTTATTGAAAACTATTATTTGTATTAATTTTTTTTCAATTCTTTAAATATTTTAATACAGTCAATTTTTGTATAATCAATATTTAATTTATGTAACATATTTAAATATTTTATGATATTTAAATACAATTAACAATTTTTAATACTTGATAGTTGATATTATAACACACATAAATACACATGTATAATTTTGCTGTTTGTAATAATTTAAAACATGTAAGTACAGTAGTATACAGATTTATTTATTTTTTTAATATTTATTGTGCTCAAAATCTAGTACAACTATTTTCAACAAAATTAACAAGTGTCAAGTGGTTTCCAATAAAATAATATTTTTTCCAGTTATAACTTGACTTCCAGAAACAATATCAATAAGATCTGATGATTCTGATGTAATTTTAAATTCTTTTTTGCGGTTATACTCCAAGGATAATTTTTCATTCAGCGATTTAACATTTTTAGATGCAGAATCCGTAGCCATCATACGAGCAGATTGATCCACAAGGTATTTTCTACCATGGCAAAGAACAAAAGTGAAACAGTAGAAAATTCAATGTAACTTCTCATATTTTCTTCTACTTCTTCTAAACTAGTAATATGAACCACCTTGAGAAAGAAATCTGGGTTATAAATGGAAATTCAATCAACTTGTGATGTACCTTTAGTAACAATCCGGTTGTAAAATATTTGACAAGCAATAAATTTGGCGTAATTACATTCATTGAATATTTTTGAAGCTTCTAGAAACGTGGGATAATCTTTTCCTATCTTGAAAACTGTATATAAAATGTTAGATTTATACGATTTATCTAAAACTTCTTCTGATTTTTGGCCTACACACAAGACTTTTGTCAATTTCTGATCAGGCCTGTCTAGTTCTTGTTTAACTTTTTTCACAGTAGCCACCACACAGATCTCGATCTGACGTAATGGCAAACATAAAATAATTTTCAATATGATCGAGCATGTTAATATGTATATAATGTTTGTAAAATCATAGCGCACCACGATCGAATGGATCTACGTCTTTCAGCAAACGCTCGGTCTTTGCCAGTTGGCAGCTGACTCAAGTTTCATGGACAAGGTGATTTTATTAATGTTGCCATATGACTGTATGCTTTTATCTGAATGGCTCTCAGAGACATTTGACAAGAAGTTTTTATCGAACTGCAACAAATGACGTGAGTACGTAACACAAGACGATGAATGCGACGATCTAAGGTCTCAAGATTTAAAGGCACGAAAGATAAACTGAATATAGAAATCGTGGTTTTATCAGAAATAGAAAATTAGGCGTGACAACGAATAGATGCGTCGGAAACGGGAAAATAAACATACACGCTTCAGGGTGAGTGACTTCTACAGGGGATGGGTCGGAAGCACTTATTTATCGATAGAGTAGCGATGACTGAGTGTGTGACACGATGTCAGTGACAGCGCCAGGATATTTTTCTAAGTAGGGCCAATGTGAGACCAACAATTATAAAGTAGGGCCACAAAAATGAGATTTAAACAAAAAATTATAAAATATATATAAAAATTATGTAATTAGAAAAATAATATTATATAATTTTTAAAAATTATACAATATAATATAGAAGTATATTAATCTAAATTACATATAAACCGTACAGTGAAAATACAAATACCATTATTTTCTACTTATGAAAAGTGAGAATATTATTATGTCTATGGTTAAGCCAATGGTATGGCTATGGCTCTACCTGATACGTCCCCTGATGCGCCGCTACTGTATGATGTACAAGAATTGTTATCATTGATTTAAAATTATTCTTGTTTTTCAAAATAAAATAAAAAATGGTTTATGCTCACTTTTAAAGAGATAACGGCGAACACGAGACAATGGACTTTGCTGTTAATAAAACATATATATGTAACGTATGTATAATTGAAAACTACCATTGACGAAAATACAGAAAACGAATTATGAATAACTATGATTGAAAATTGAAATCGGAATTAAAAACAGAAAAAACAATCACATGCATTTTGATGATTATTTCTATAACGAAGTGCAGGACGACGGAATAGAATGTAAACAAACATAAAAAAAATAAATAATATATGTATAATTTTAACTATTGTAATTAGTTATTGTCAGGGCTATGTATTATGTATTTATTGCACTAAAAAAGTGTTAAATATGCTTGCATTTATATACCTACTAAAAATAGACAAAATATGCTCTGAAAAATTTAAAAATATACACTACAAAATTTGAAAAATGTAAAAGTATGCTGTTAAAATTCAAAAAAAAAAAAAAATGCTCAATAAAAATAATGAATAAATAATAAATAAATATAGTTAATAAAAAAGTACATATTTATTTATATACCTAATCTTAAAATTGTTCTTAACAGTTTGAAAAAAAAATACATATTTGATATATTATAGTATAGATTTTTTGGGTTATAACACTTATAACCGGTGAGTAAAATTCTGATTACGGATGACTCAGTTTATTAAAATGTACATTGGCATTCTACTTTGCCTTTTTCTTATGTTTTGACATTTTAAAATTATTTTAATTGACAACGTAATAGAAAACTAAAACAGACAAAAACAAATACCTACACAATACACTACAATGAACATACGTGTCACATTAGCAATAAAAATAACGTGACAAAATTGTTATACTATAGTAGGTACTTATTTATTTTTTAATTTATAAAATATTGAGGATATATAATATGTAGGGACCGGATTTATATGCAAATGCATATTTGTATTGGGATAAGCTTTTTGAAATCTGATGAAAATTGTGCCCCATTTAGATCACTCTTATTAAAATAACACTAATTTTATTTTGCATATTTTGCATATTTCAACGTTTTTACCTATTAAATGCATATTGAATGCATATTTGTAGTTTTAAAGTGTATATTATTATTTATAACACATATATTCGTTTTTCGTCGTATTTTCACGTTCACAGCCACATAATATCAATAAAATTGACACCGGTCGTTATTTCCAAAGAGTCTATGTGAAAACCGCGAAAATAAAACAGTGAAAACACTAATAGCGAAAAGTAAGAAAACCTATACGTATATACTTACAGATAATCGGAGGAATTTAACGTTTGAACACATTAAGGAACTTCTGATCATCCAATGCAATAAGGTAAAATATGACGACAAAATACTTTATAAGCTTTTTTTATACTTTTTTAATACCATATTAATTAATAAATATTGTTACATAATTTTACATAATACATATCTTTACATAGGTTTAAACAAAACTTTAAATGCATATTTAAGTACATATTTAAAAATAAATACATATTTCATAACATATTACAGCATTATTAGAAGCATATTTTGAGGATTTTTTTGTGCATATAAATCCGGTCCCTAATAATATGTATGAAAAACGGATTTGTAGATATCAGAACAAACATTATTTTACCATCGGTTTTATGAGATTTTAATATTAGACCTTATAGACTGAAAAAATAAAATATATTTTAAGAAAAAAAACATTAATACGAAGAAATTTTGAAAACATGTGGGCATGTAGCAATCAATATATTAATTTTATAGCCTTAATTATAACACTGTATATTAATATATATGAATATATATATTACATAAATACCATGTTAATTTAAAACAATTTTTTAAATATTTACTTATGTTTAATGGTTCAAATAAAAAATTAGATTTAAAATATTTTTATACTCGTAATGTAAATTTACAAATTTAAAATATCAAGGAATTTAAAGTAGGTAGGATTGTAAGAAAATATAATTTTACCATTAGATACCTACTAAGTATTTATTCTAGAGCATTAGACTCACTTGATAATCATTTTTTCTAGTTTGAAATGTTTTTCACACATCCTTGATTAAAGTTGTACGAGTATTCCCAACCTGTATATCATCTTAATCGTGATCATAGCAAAGTAAAAATCTAATATTATGATTGACACCTTGTTAGGTTTACAGCTTATTTTTTAAAGAATACTTATAACAGACGTGTGTGCGAATAACACGATTACAACTTATTGTATCTCCCTTAAAAAAATATGGTTTTTAATGTTTTTATAGATTTTTGGTGTTCATCATAAATTCATAATTGATAATAAATAACAATAAAATTGTGGTATGAACTATGAATATATGATTATAATTATAATTTTTAATTTACGTTTTTTTTTAATTATTTTGATTTATATTTCATGGAGTAAAAAGTATGAACATTAATTTATTCTGTGATATGAATTTCTTCGTGCATTATCTTTTATCAACAATTTGCGGCTCACGCACGTGATTTTCAAAATGTGTAAATGTGTAATGAACTTATGAATAGTCAGTGACCAGTGTATGATGTATAACTATTAATATTAACTGTTAACCGGCCAGTGGCCACTGACTTACCAATTGATCACATCGTGCAGTTTACTAGCGTACAGAATTATAGCTTTACAACACTAGTCAGTAGTCACTAAACCAAAAATCTTTGCCGTTTATTTATAGTTAATATTCAACAGTTGATTCGCGATTTTTACTTACTGGTCATATAGTTGTTCGAAATGTTTTACCATGATTTTTACAATGTGGATCCGTTCAAACCCATCAGTTTGGAATTTAACATGTTTTCATCGGAAGAAATAAAAAAATTGTCAGTGGCGCGTATAGATTCCCTCATATCATTTACTCCTTTGGGCGAACCCGTACCCGGAGGATTGTATGATGCGCGTCTCGGGTCGATTCATATAAACAGTGGCAAGTGTTCAACTTGTAACCAAAATTCGGTTTTATGTTCTGGCCATTTTGGTCATATTGAGTTGCCATGTCCAGTGATCAATCCAATATTTACCGCAGCAGTCATTCACATACTCAAGATAAGCTGTTTATCTTGCTACAAAGTGTTGTTACCACGAAAAACTACTATGTTGTTGGCAGCGCAGTTAAAGCTTCTTGATAATGGTCAATTGACGGATGCCCATGACTTGGCTACTGAAATAAATGGTCTGTGTGAAGATGACAATAGAGACTTGTCTGTTGAAGAACTAGAAACATTTATCAGCTTATATTTAAAAGAACGTCTACAAGAAAATGGTGGGTCTTATGTGAAGAGTGCTGATGAAATACGACAGACTTTCATTGCTGAAGCCTTAAATCAAGTGAGTAAATTAGAATAAAAATTATTTAAATGTATTGTATCATAAAAATACTGCACTATTGATTGATCGATCTATTTTTCATTATATTGTATTTTCTGAATAGGTTACTGCTCGACGAATTGGATGTATGCATTGTAAAAAACCACTTTCAATGATTTCTAAATCGTTTTCAACAATTACTATTTCTCATGCAGTTAAATCAAAAAAAGATAAAAAAACTAAAGAATATTTGTTCCCAACAGATATAAGAGAACATCTGAGACAATTGTGGATCAAAGAAAAACATTTTATAAGTGCTTTATTACCAGTCTTGGCTCATTTGAAAGTTGAATATCCTACAGATATTTGTTTTATGTCAGAAATACTTGTTACTCCTTCTAATATTCGTCCTAACTTGATGGTTAAAGGAAAACTAGTCGAGAGTCCTAGAAATTCAACTTATAAGTCTATTTTACGAGAAGCCAAGGTTATACAATATATATGGTTATTACGAGATCAAAAAGAAGGTCAAGAAATTTCACCAGAAATTACTGAACTCGTCAATGATAGTCAAGGAAAAGATAGTGTAGAAAAAGTCCAAATTGCTATGCATAATTTACAAATGTGTGTTGATGCTCTTCTGGATGGAAATTTGTTTAAATCTTATAATAATAAAGATCAAACAATTAGAATTGGGTTGAAACAATTATTGGAAAAAAAATCTGGTATTATTCGTCAAAATATGATGGGTAAACGTGTTGATTATTTTGCACGTTCTGTGATTACACCTGATCCTTATTTAGATACTGATGAAATTGGTATACCAGTTGAATTTGCTAAAAAATTAACTTATCCTGTAGCTGTTACGGACTGGAATAATAAAGGATTACATGGAGTTGTATTAAATGGCCCAAATCATTATCCAGGTGCAAATATGATTGAAACAGATGCAGGAATTGTAAAATGGTTATCTGCTACAAACAAATCGCGTAGAGAAGCTTTATCAAAAACCCTTTTTTACAAAGGTCCAAATTCTAGAGGTCCACAAATCGTTCATAGACATGTTATTGATGGGGATATGATGCTTGTTAATCGACAGCCATCTTTACACAAACCTAGTATTATGGCACATAGGGTTAAGGTTTTAAAAGGAGAAAAAACATTAAGATTACATTATGCTAATTGTAAAGCATATAATGCTGATTTTGACGGTGATGAAATGAATGCTCATTTACCTCAAAGTGAATTAGCGAAGTGTGAAGCTAAAGAATTAGCGAGTGCTGTTTACCAATATTTAGTACCTCGTGATGGTACTCCATTAAGTGGACTTATACAAGATCATATAATATCAAGTGTAAGAATGACCATCAGAGGACGTTTTTTTACTCGAAGAGAGTATATGCATTTTGTATATCAAGCATTAAGTTCATTTGATCGTGAAATTAAGACTGTACCTCCAGCTATCATCAAACCTGTAATGTTATGGTCTGGTAAACAAATTATTTCAACATTAATTATTAACTTGACTCCTCTTAATCAAAAAACATTCATAAACTTAATGTCCAAATCTAAACTTGAACAAAAATGTTGGAGAAATTTAAATAATTATCAATATCCAGATTTTTTATCAGAATTCAATTTTATTGTACGAAATGGTAATTTATTATCAGGAATTCTAGATAAAAATCATATAGGAGCTTCTACTTACAGTTTGGTGCATTGTTTTTTTGAACTATATGGTGGAAAATATTCAGCACAGTTACTTAGTGCATTCAGTAAATTATTTACTGTTTATTTACAATGCGATGCCTTTACTTTAGGTGTAGAAGACATATTAGTGACTGAAAAAGCTGATCATCTACGCCAAACTGCTATTGATGAATCAAAAACTG
Source organism: Melanaphis sacchari (assembly GCF_002803265.2). Taxonomy (NCBI): domain Eukaryota; kingdom Metazoa; phylum Arthropoda; class Insecta; order Hemiptera; family Aphididae; genus Melanaphis; species Melanaphis sacchari. The sequence goes on from NW_020271042.1 coordinate 6,342,609, forward strand.
CTGGAACATTAGCTGCTCAGGAATCTCTTGGTATTGAGTATATAGGCGAAGAAGCAATGAATATTAAATTAGCCGAGTCATATAGTAAAAGTAGCCACTTTGCTGTACTAGTTGATAGAAATTACAAAAAACATTTACAGCCATTTACCAATAAAATAACTAGAGCTTGTATCCCCAAAGGATTACTTCAACCTTTCCCTAATAATAACTTACAGCTTATGGTTCAATCAGGAGCAAAAGGATCTACTGTAAACACTATACAGATATCTTGTTGTCTGGGGCAAATTGAGTTGGAAGGTAAAAGACCACCTATGATGATATCTGGTCGAACTTTACCAAGTTTTCCACCATTTGATACACTACCTAAAGCTGGAGGATTTATAGGTAGTAGATTTATGACTGGCATTCAACCCCAAGAATTTTTCTTCCATTGTATGGCTGGGCGTGAAGGTCTTATAGATACTGCTGTTAAAACAAGTAGAAGTGGTTATTTACAACGTTGCTTAGTTAAACATCTTGAAAGCCTCATTGTTAATTATGACATGACTGTTAGAGACAGCAATGGAAGTATTGTGCAGTATTTATATGGTGAGGATGGTTTAGAAGTTACCAAAAGCAGTTTTTTCAATGAAAAGCAATTTGGTTTCCTAGCTGGCAATGTAAATTCTTTCAGTGCTCTTAAAAAAATCAGAAATGATGAATGTTACAAAGAACTTGATAAAAAGTTAGAAGAAATCAAGTCTGCTATGAAAATAAAGAAAACTATTAATAGAAAAAGTGAATTTTTAAGTTGGTGTAAACAACAAACTTCTAAAGTTAAAAATAGAAAGCACTTAAAAATTAAAAATGGTCGTTGTGTACAAGACATAAAAATGTGTAAAAAATGGTATGAAATAGATGAAGATGTTAAAAAATCGTAAGTATTAACATTTGGTTTTATATAAAAAAAAAAAATATATTCAAATTAGTGAGACTACTTATATAAAATAAATCAAAATATATTAACAAATAATTCTTAAGTTTTCTATTTCATAACATTAAATTACAGTTTTTAACTTAATTATTCATTGATAGTTATACTGAAAACATCCAAAGAATACCCGATCCTGTAGGAGCAACTTTTCATCGTGGAGGACACTATGGTTTATTATCAGAAAAAATGGATTCATCAATTAATAAATATATTGATACTGAGTAAAAAGTTTAAATATTTTTTTTTAAATAATTATTTAAATTTTAATATTTTATTTTTAAGTAATGGATTGAATGACAATGATAAACTAATTGCAAAAGAATCAATTCGTCTCAAAGCTATGGCAGCCACTGCTGCAGCTGGTGAACCAGTTGGTTGTATTGCTGCCCAATCTGTAGGTGAACCATCAACACAGATGACATTGAATACTTTTCATTTTGCTGGTCGTGGTGAGATGAATGTCACCCTAGGTATTCCTAGATTACGTGAGATATTAATGATGGCTACAAAAACTATTAAAACTCCATCAATGGAAATACCATTCTTCCACTCTAAAAAGTAAATTTAAATAAATTTTGTAAAATTTTATTATTACTTAAAGTGTTGAAAATATTTGTGTTTAGTGTTCAAAATGAAGCAGAATATTTAAGGAAATTAATGACTAAAATAACATTAAAAGATGTTTTATCAAAAGTACAAGTACGAGAAAAAGTAATGTTAAATCCAGTTAGACATATGCGCTATGATTTAACATTACATTTATTACCACATCGTTGTTACGAATCTATAACCCATGTAACACCAAAAGATGTCATGAAATTCATTAAAAATACATTTTCAGAAAACCTTAAAAAAATGTTCATTAAAAATTTGTCAAAAAATTTTAGTGGAGAACTAATTTCTGAACAAACTAAAAATGCAATTAAAATAAATAGAGAAACAAATAATGACAATGATGAAGATGCGTTATTAGTAAGTATAATTATTCATTTAAACTGTCTGAACATAATTGAAAGTTAATTATTGATATTTTTTTATAACAAACAAATAATTGAATAATAATAATCTAGGACGAAAGTGAACCCCAAGAAACTAAAACTAAAAATCAAGTTGATTCTGATAGTGAATCTGAAGCTGGCGAATTTGATTCTGCAGCCATGAAAAGAAAGTAATTATTTAAAATTTTATATCCTTTAAACAATTAATTATAAAAATTATGAAAAAAATGAATAACTTAAATACAGTTATCAAGTACATTTTATCGTAAAATGTTTTAGTTATAATGTATATATTGTTAATTAAATAATTAAATCAAACTGTTTCTTATCAAAATTTTGTCAATTTTGGTTTTTGGCCATTGACTTATAACTAGGGCTCGGAAGTTGATGACCTTAAAAACAATAAAAAATTACCTAAAAAAATTACAAATATTAGTTTTATATTAATAAAAATACATTTTTTTTTTTAATATTTTACTCTATTTTACTATAAATTTCAAAATATGACATAAAAATGACAAAAATGTCCTTAAAATAGGAAAATTAAAAAATTAAAAATATTTGTTTTATAAGTGTCTGTGGTTTAAGTTATCGGCATAATGGTTAACAAGGAACGATAAGAAATGAACTAGTGTGAAATCAGTAAAAATAACTAAAAATGTGGGAAAATGACCTAAAAATCTCAAAAAATGACTTAAAACTTAGTTATTTAGATTCACATGCTTATGAAACAGATTTGTGGCCAGAAGAGCATCGTCTAAAAAGTTCCAAAAAAAAATGCAAAATGCGTCAACTTCCGAACCCTACTTATAACTTATAAGTAAGGTTCAAATATTTATGATATAGTAAACAATTTTTTAGCATATTCTTAGTCATCGAAATCTGATTTAAATTTGATTCATTAAATCTTGATTGATTTCAAATCTGTTTAAATCTTATTTTGTATAAACTTGTATGTTTGATATTTTTAAGCATATATTTGAATGTAGTGATTATTTTTAAGTTTAGTAGTATATGTACATAATATTTTAATCAAAAATTATTAAAAAATGTTCCATTTTATTATTATTTTTTTGAACATTTATGAGAATCATTAAAGATAATATTAGCATTAATCATTTACAAGTATGTATATATGAAAAATTATTCATGTAAAACATTTTTCCAAATTTATATTCAAAACATACTTATAGCCTAGTAAGTTTTATCTAAAAGTATGTAGGTGTGATGATTAAAGATTTTTTAGTTACACAACACATTTTTCATATTTTAAATAATTGATTATATGAAATAGTATAAACAAAGTGATTCTTTTATCAAATGACACTAATTATTTGAAAGTTTATCAACTTTTTAAAAAAAATTTTTTTTATAGTTAATTTTCTTAAGTTTTTTACTTTATTTAATGACAACATACGTTTTAAATTTCATATTTTAAAGCAGAATATTTTTTGAAATATTTTGATTTATTCGAACAAGTAGTTTATGATTTATAGAAATTATAAGCTTTGATGAGCGAAATAGTAGACTAATATTTTTTAGGGTATCCTTATGTACTGTACCTACCTAAAGTTCTTTAAATACTTATCAGTTATAACTTATAAACTATTCATCCAAGTTTTGATTTTTATCGAAGTACTCCAAAAAATATTTTGCTTTAAAATATTAAAACTATTTTTAACTTATAAATTATTTTAGAGCTCAGACTGAAGAATATGATTATGAAAAAGATGAAGATGATCCAATGAGTGAAGAAGAAGCCGAGATAAATGATAAACAAAGTGAATGTAATAACTCAATTGTTATAGAAAATAAGTCTATTAAAGCAAACAATAATACATCAGATAGTGAAAATAACATGGAAGATGAAAATAATGAAGATTTCGTTAATTATAAAGATTATTCTCAAATTGTAATCGATGTCAAGTAAGACTGCACTTAAAAAAAAAAAAAAATTAAATTAAATAAAAAATAAATAATATAAAAAATGTTAAACTTTTATAGATGTGATAAGAAGCCATATACATTTGCTTATATTCAAGTATCTATACCTTTGGAATTTAAAAGAATGGACTTAACAGCTTTAATTAAAGATTTAATGGGTCGAGTAATCATTCACGAAATACCTGGTATTAATAGAGCTATTTTAACTGAAGAAGATGGTAAAATAATATTAAAAACTGAGGGTTCACGTGGTGTAGCAGAGCTTTTTAGGTTTGCTAAGATTTTAAACTTAAATTCATTATACTGTAATGATATACAAATGATTTTGAACACGTATGGCATAGAAGCAGCTAACAGGGTTATTATTAAGGAAGTGAAAAATGTATTTAAGGTTTGTATTATACTTATCATTATTGAAATAAATCATGCAAGGTATATACTCATTGTATAATATTTTTGATTTAGGTTTACGGTATTAATGTAGATACCCGACATTTATCATTAATAGCTGATTATATGACTTATGATGGCAAATATAAGGCATTGAATAGAGTTGGTATGAATGGCTGTCCGTCACCATTGCAACAAATGTCATTTGAATCTACTCTTAATTATTTGAAAAAATCTACAGTTCAAGGATTAAAAGATAATTTGGTTTCACCTTCGAGTACTCTTATTATTGGTCAACAAGCACAAATTGGAAGTGGACTTGTTAAATTGTTATGGCAATAATTTCAATGAATTGTAATAATTGATCTTTTAATTTTGTTATTTTAAATAAAACATGTATATTAATTTTTGTTTGTATTTCTTCCTAATTATACTAAGATAAGAAATTTCTTACGGAGTTACAAAATACTGGTAATGTCTATTTATTAGGATTTAATTGAAACTATCTAAGATCTAAGTAGTTTAAAAAAAAAAATGCTTGACTAAGAAATTTTTATATCTTTCCCCCTATCCATTTATTATTTTGATCTGAGGAATTTATTAATATAACAATATTTTTACTGTTATCTCGTTTTGGAATAGACAATGTTCTTCAATCTTCAATTTTGAAGATGATTTCTAATAGCAAATATTATCTAGATTTTAGTAGATACTTGAGCTATAGACTACTAAAAAAATTACCCACAATAACTAACCTAATTAAATATGAAATTTAATGTGGGTATAACATTATGATCATAAAAATCGATTGCTCCAATTACTGTAATAGTACTACTCCGAATAATTTACTACAAATATCGGTTACTTCAATTATGACAATAATAGGAAAACGTTAATGTTACGAAAAATCTTCATTTCAATAATATTACTTCAAATAGATTGTTATGATTACAAATATCAGTTGCTCTGGAAATATAATTGTATTGAATATTTCAGTTTTCAAATCTATAACTACAAATTAATAAAGAAAAATTAGATTATTTTAGATTTACACAATGCATTTTTTAAGAATATTTTCTTCTAAAGAGACTATATAACATTACTTTATCGTTTATCAATTTCTTTAATGAATTTGATTAATAAGTATTTTATCTTTAAATTTGGGCTGATTGGGATACCGATCAATAGATTTTTAATAATTCATATTATAGATGGATGTTACATGGGTTTTTTAATTTAATTATTTAAGCATTTTCAATAATAAAATATTTATGAAGTGTATGTGTATGCATATATATTTTAGTATTCATGCCAAATTTTTTGTACTAAACAATTTATAATGACTCATGGCAAAATATATTCTACATATTTATAAATATGTTCTCCAAAAGTGCAATATATAACATGAGTAATTTTTTATCATATATAGTGTTACCTATACAAGTTGAAGTGGCAACTGATGTGACAGCTGTGTGATTTTTATCATTGTACGCTTCTAAAAACATTCAGAAAGAAGTACTTTTTTAAAAGCAGAGTTTATATCTTCATTTTAAACTTATTATTATTCTAATAAATCTAACAGTGAGCCTTAATAACAACCAATTAGCAGTACATATTATTGATGTTTATTACGATATTATAAATTATAATCAAAAAGATAAAAATATATATAATTTTAAAATATTTAATACCTATCATCAACGTTATAAACTCCGTTAAAAATCAACGTAAATACTGATAAAATTAATTGTATACAAAATATAAACATTAATAATATATTATTTAATAAATATATCGTGCAAACATAAAGTTTACTCGGCGTAAAGTATAGGCAAAATAAGTACTGTAGTTATCTATAATTTCAATAGTTATGAAATATGTTATAATACACTTTTTAGCTAATCACAATAATTCTACCTATTGATAGGATGTGGTACTGTGGTAGATTTTTGTTTCTATCAATCTATTTCTACCAATCTAAATGTATAGTTTTAAAACCATTTAGAGTTACCCACGAACGAGCACAAGAATACAGTTCTCAGTGATCCTCAAGATGTATATGAATATAAAATAATCGAGCCATATATAAACAAAAGTGTCATCGAAGTCTACACAATTTCGGCGAATAAAACCGAGAATTGTCTTTGATTTGTTCACAATGTACTATGTAGCTGATATGACAATCAAATTTCAGTTTAAGATCAAACAATATTCCAAGGTTTTTAATAGGTCTCGTAGTACGATGTAGCGATACACCTTTTAGGTTATAATCAAAAGTAGAGAGAACTCGAACTCTTGAAAAGGTCATTACCTAATTGGCATTTCCTAATATTCAAAGTGAAATTATTGTTTATAAAAACATTTACCACTTGAAATTAAAATATACAACACTTGGATAGCAGATTAAGAATATGATAAATAATTCATAAAAAACCGATTTAAGAATAACATAATATTTTTTATGTTTATTTATTATATATTTGTATTTACACTGGTACATCCGATATTGGTAATATTATATTACCTAAATATTAGTTAATAATAAATTATTATAGGTACGCCTTTTAAACAGTTATTAGTTATTACCTAATCTAATAGCAAAATAAACAGGTAAATAATTAAAATCAGTATTGATTAACTGCTATTTGGTATTTAAATATTTTTAAAATAATAAATGTGCCGATGAGTATTGATAGATAACAAGTCATAAAATATGTAGGTTATAACTTATAACTTTATACGTAGGTCAATGATGTAGATTTTACTTTTCTATGATAAAAAATACTAAAAATAGAATTGATTAAAATCTCAATACCACAGTGTTGTACAAGACCATGCTTAATACTTAACGGACAAAGTTTAATAGTTATAAAGTTTTGTTATCCATTGACCAACATGTCCAACATGACCGATTATTATGTCATTGTGATTACTGATAAAGTGATAACTATTAACTTCAGATTTCTGAGTATTATAGGTAGGTATTATTAAGTCGATTGGCCATTTAGATTTATTAGAACTTGATAGTTGGATATTTAATAATGATGATTAATTATGAAAAAATATAGACGTATGTCGTATTGCCGTGTATATCACATCTTTGCCAAAAATGAAAGAAAATAATATTAAAATTTAAAAAAAAATTAAATGTTATCATGAACATTTATGTAAATTATTTAATGAAATGTAAAGAACAAAATATTTTTAGAAGGTAATAGGAATCATCAGTCTCTACTCCTTTTATCCGTGTAAATCATTTGTCTGTGTTGGATGAAAGTGAGATGTTAGAATAGGTTAAGTTTTAATAGTTTTATGTACAATTGAGTTGGGTAAATGAAAAAATTAAACCAATAATTAGCAATATGCCTGGATTCGTATTGATAAAAATAAAATCACTTATACTTTTGATTGTGGATGAAATCGAAAAAATATTAGGTAGTGACTAGTGGATATAACTATTACGTATGTACACGATACCTTTTTGTTAATTATTAGATACAAAATCACGACAGTTTAATAATATCGTGATTTTCGTATTATTAATATAATTTATATCAATTATCCATCGATCGGGATAAAATTTGGACCTACTGAATGGGACACTGGACTAGAGTTTATTTTGTCTAGTTATTAAGTATATGGTGATACTTCACTTTTACATATTTTGAATTATTGTAATTGTAAATACGTAAAATTAATAATACTCTCGAAAGTTATAAATTAGGTCTCATCTTTACATCTTATCGTATATTATACATAGAAATAAACAATTATGAATTGTAAAGTCTTACATGCTATCCAGTCATCGAACCATCCATAAAGACCCAATAAGCACTGCAAAAGTATACCCAGGGGGGGGGGGGGGTTCAGGGGTCATGGCCCCCTCATTGATTGTATTTGCTATTTTCTTAAACTTAATGACTGACTAAAAATATAATAAATTATTTGCATTTTAAACATTAAATGGAAGATTAATTTTTCTTTTTTTGGTAGTATATTTGGTAAAATTTTAGAAAGTGTGTGCCTCTCTCCCCCCTAAAAACATTTCTAAATACATCATTGAAGTACTACTCACATTTTACTACCTAATTTAATTAATTATATTTTTAGGTAGGTAAATAGTGAAATAGCACTCAAGGTTATGTCATTTCAAAATCTTGTTAAATTTTCTCATTCTATATGGATCCTCTGGAGTATAGATATTTATTCATAAGTAGACTGAAGATTTTAATAAATAACTATCTACTTGTATTATATTCTTTAGTAACAAATATATAACATACATGTTCATTATTAGAATTTTGTTGACTAATATAAAATCATAATTTATAATTAAGTTAGATAACTTAATTAAGTATAGATACCAAATACCATGAAAAATAACACTTTGTATCTAGATAATAGATTGGTAGGTAGTATTTCCATTTATTAATGTACCTTCACAATTAACATTTGTTTTTTATCACTGAATTTAAAATATAATAGTTTTATAAAATAAAACTAGATTAAAATACAAAAATAATCTTAAATAATAGGTTATTCTACAGACATATAGCTTATGATTTTATCATAAAATATACCAAATAGTTAAAAATAAATGGTAGTCAGAGGAAGAAGACACTCACTTATTATTAAAGTTATAATTTTGAGTCCTCTTTAATTTCAAAAATCTGGGGAGGAGTGGTTAAAATATGTATAAATACAAATAATAGAAATAAACAAAAACAAAAAAATAATAAAATGTATACATTTATTTTTATTATAAATTATTGAAATTTATAAAAACATTCTAAATCGAGTGTATGGAACTACAGCAAAACCTATCTTATACGGCCATTGTTTAGCGGAATCCTCTTCTGTGCGGAAATTTATTATGGTACCGGCAGATTTCTATAATTTAACTTAGGATTAAACCTTTGATAAAACGAAACCTATCTAATGTAAAACGGAGAGCTTTTTTTAGTCCCGTAAATTATATATGGGATTTATAATATACTACAACTATTTCTAATATAATAATACCTTTAACAAACGGAAAAATATATCATAAAATAAACAAAAATATTTTTGATACCCACATTTATTTTGTTATTAAACAATTATTAAGGTCAGCAATATTAATACGTATTGATAGATAAAGATAACTACATTTTATTTTGAATCTATGTCATCAGTTAGGTTCAACTATAAAATGTTTAACCTAACCTCGCATCACAACATTCACAACTACACTAGTGCTTCATATAAGTTGCATCCCACATGTGATCACAAAGACACCAAAACCTACCATTGTATATTAATAAAGCCTAAACGGGATATCTCTCTATTCTATAATCAATTGCATTAGTGTATTACCTAAAGTTAGGTTCCTTTTATTAGTGATTAATGGTGTTTATACTTAATAAGATTTTAACAGTTATCTGCGTGGACAACTTGACCGTTATTTATTTTATTGAATGGTTAAGCATACCTACACAATCATAACATGTAAGCATATCATTATATGACTAAAGCTCATTTGCACACAATTTACGAACAATGAAAACTTAAAAAAAAAAAATTAACCACATATTATAGGGTGACATAACCTGTGGTCTGTAGAGTTTCAAATTTTCGAATTAATAATTATACCAATACTGAAAATTTTTATAAATTAGGTACTTATAACTTTTTGATATTGCTATTGTAGTAGTTTAAGTTATTATTGAATTTTAATAATACACTAATACAATAGGATGAATTCATTTTTTCCAAAAATATTGGCATCATTGTAATATAATCGACAAGTAATTAGTAGGATACCATGACGGTCGACGGTATTTCAGTAGTGATGTCAATTTCGTATTTTCTCCCATTGCCGTTATTTCAAAAATTCCAAAGTGAAACTCCTGACATATTGTATAATCATCAATCTATTCAGTGGTTTACCTAGATCTTTCTTACAGGAGGGGGGAGGAGCGAAATATATTTTCACCAACTCTTGAAATAGAAAATTACTTAAAAAAGTAAAGCCACAAGTACAATAATTGTATTAATAGACACAGGAATTGGGCTATTTTATACTTGTAAAATATAACATTGTAATACATAATATAAGAATTTTTTATTTATTTAAATATAGTACCTATAGCATGCATGTTTATAATTCAAAGTCTAACTCCTTGGTTTTACACGAGAGAATTTTTGAATGATATCAATTAATATACTGATTTCCTTGTAAATATGTAACAACAATTTATAGCAATGAACATATGTTATACAGCACGTGGGGGGGGGGCGAATCTCCCCCTCCAGTTCCTCCATAGAAACGCCATTGTATCTATTATCTTTATGTACCAATAAAAGGTATAAAGTGCCTACTGCAGTTGTCTACTTGAATAATATTGCGCCACTCTATAATTCTGCTGTGATTCATTCCATAGCCAAACTCATAAGTATACCATCAGTTTATACTGCATTGCTTTAATAAAGATTAATTTAATCAAATTAATAAACATATATAAATATGGCAAATTCACAAATTAAAGTTCAATATAATCAGGTATGTACAAGGTATCTTTTTTTATAATCCATTTTTTTATCAGAGCCGGTACGAATGAATAACAAGTGGGGGAAGGGTGTGTTATGTTAAGTTTTCTGTTTTAAAAAATAAAAAAATAATTAAAACTTGTTTTAAAATTGTCATCTGTTCATGCAACTATTTATTGCTTTCAAAATATAAAATATGTTACATATAGATTAAAATATTCTTATTGGGTATTTAATTTTTACATAATTATTCTTTTTTTTTTTAATTAGGCTTCAAATACAATGTTTATTAGCCTACAATGACTTACTACGTGTCTAGTGGTCTAGTGATTACATTAAGTTTCGTATAATATCTTCTTTTTTTCAAAAGTGACCATTTATCATCTTGCTTTGTTATGTTATTAACATTATTTAAAATAGTTTTTTTTTTAATATTCTAAATTTCTACTAAAACTTACTAAATAATAAATAAAACTAAATAAAACAACCCTTTGGTAATTATTAATTAAACAATATGACTTATAATAATCAAACACGTAATATATCGGTATTTTCACTATAATGACAACTTTATTTCTCTATTGTTATAGATATTCATCAATAACAGTTTCGTAAACTCATTAAGTGGAAAAACGTTTTCTACTATCAATCCAGCTAATAAAAAGATAATTATCAATGTTGCGGAAGGAGATAAAGTAAGATCATGGAACATTTAAACATTAATTATAAATTTTATTTTATTCATTACAATCAATATCTATTATTATATTGAATTAGGTTGACCAATATGTGTCATAAAAAATTTAATAATATACAAGTAAATACAATGTATTATTAATTTATAAACATAAATAGATTAGTGTATTAGTTAAATTATGTCTAAATGGTTGACATTTGACAGATCTTATGGATTTTTGAAGATAAATAGATTAGTTATATTAAAGTACCTAGTACCTAACTACCTATATATCTCTTGCTATGTTTTACCACTTACAAAAGCGTGTGCACAGCCACACAGGGTAGGTATGCACTTGCATACCGTGCTAAATGCGAGCATACGCTTTATAATATGGCATAAGTGGCTAAATCTCAAATAACACTTTTTAGAAGAACAAGAATGTGTAGGTATGTTTATTTTAATTAAAAAAAAAATAATTGTTTTCACACATTTTTCAGATTTTATGCTTCCAGTATAAACTATTTATGAAGAATCTTATTTTAAATTTTTAAAACTTAGAAAATAAAAAGTTTTAATTAATTTCTAACTACAAAATTATTTTTATAACTAGATATTTTGGCAAATGTTGTCAAAATTTTAACTTTAAAGTTTAAACACTAATAAAAATGTATTGCAATTAGATTTTCAATATTTTTTTAATTGAGAAATTAACAACTCAGGAGGAGCTTTGTATTAAATTTTCAAACATTTATATTCAGTGAATAATTTTTATTTGCCATTCATAGAAGAAAATTAAAAAAAAAATCAAAAATTATTCATATTTGTAAATAGCTCAAAAAAAATTGAAATATTTTAAAAAAATTTTTCGTAAATAGAAAATTATAATATAAATATTCAACTAAAATTTCAAGTATCTACAGCTATTTTTTCTCAAATCACACACAAAAAAAAAAAACAAAATTAATTTTTTCAAAAATTGGATTTGCAAAAAATTCCGGTTTTTTCTTGATGTTTTGTTTGTTTCTGCCGATTATTAAAAAAGGGCTAGGAATTTTTTATTTAACTACATAAAAATATAGACTTCTTAATTGTATTTAATTTTCTATCTAAAATCTCTTTCGAAAGTTAAAGTTGAACCATTTTATAATCTACTTATGGTTTACATATACACAAAAATCATGCATCATTGTAAAATTGTAATACGTTCATTGTTCCGATCAGAATCTAAAATATATAATTTTTATGTATAGAAAAAAAATACTGAAAATCTTCAATATTTACAAATAAGAAGTAGCAATAAAAAAAAATGATATCATTAATATTTTATTAATATTTCTTAGTCATTGATATGAGAATTTATATTTTAGGAGAGCAGATTTATGCTTATGCAACTTTATAATTTTATTATTGTATAATCTATGACTGTTTTGGGGAACATATTTTATCAGCTCAACTCTACTACCAAAGTCCATACGCCTGTATGATACTAATAAGTGATACAAACACAAATTTTTAAAATAATATAGACATTATTGAATGGGACTAAATTTTAAGTCCTAACCTTATAGCCTGGCTGTTAACAAGTTGAATTATAATTTATAAAATAACTTGATTATATTTTTGGTTTATAATAAATATATATAATATGTTATTCACTTATATGTAGTTATTTAGGCTAATATAGATACTATTTTAATAAGTCTTAAACTCTTAACCAGAGTCGACCTGTCTATTGCAAAATAATGAACACAAAAAAATCTTTTATTTTTTTTTTTATTTGAATTAATTTGATTTTTAAGTATAGATACTTAAATTTAGAACTATCGTCTAGAATTATCGTCTATGAATGAATAAAATAAAATAAAAAATGATAAACTAGTTTGTTTTATTGTAGGAGGATGTAGATTTGGCGGTTAATGCAGCAAAGACTGCATTTCAACCAAATTCTGAATGGCGTACAATGAACGCATCTGATCGAGGGCAATTAATCTACAAATTAGCAGAATTGTTAGAAAAAAACAAAATTAATTTGGCAAATTTAGAATCTTTAGACAATGGTAAACCATATAATAATTCTGTGTTAGAAGTAGAGTTTGCTGTTTCAATTCTTCGATATTATGCGGGATTTGCTGACAAAATTCACGGAAAAACTATACCATCAGGTAGGTGTATATGAATATGATTTATCTTTAGTTATTAACTTATTTTTATTTCCTTGATCTAAATTATTGCAAGTACAAATTAGTTTTTTTGTATTTAAAATTTGAATATCTAAAAATTTAATTTTGATTTTAACCATAAAGTTACCACCTAGTTTTAAGAATTTATGATTATGTATACGTACTATACTTACATAGGTTTTTTCGATCTAAAAGATAAAATATTCCTGTGTAAATCAGCACACTATTTTTTACCTTCCTCTTTAATTCGTACTAAATAGTTATAACACATTCACTAAACATTTTTTTCTTATGGTTTTTGGATAATCATAAAATAAATTAATCCACAATATAAATTATATAAAATAATATTTTTAAGGGTTTGATGTATCATTATTTTTAGTAATGTCTTTAACATCATCCATTTTAAAGTACATAATTTTTTCAAAGTTAAATATAAAGTTAAATACAGTCGAATTCACGTATAACGATGCCATTTACAACGATATTCCGGGTAAAACGATTCCAAGCAATGTATTTGGTTGGTTTTATATCTTATGTGTTGTTACATTTTATAATCTGGATATAACAAAGTTCGGTTATAATGATCAGATTCTCTTAGTCTCTTGATCATAATAAGCAAATTTGACTGTAATAAATAAAAGCAATATGCCTATTAACTTTCAAAAATATTAATAAAAATAAGTGAATTTAATCTAAGATTGCTCAAAAAAACAAAAATTATTTTGCCCAAAACTATTTTCTATTTTTAGGGATTTTTATAAAAAGTTTTCAAACATTATACTATATATGGATAAAGTTTAAGACATAAAGTCTAAATGTCTAATGCTATTGTACCTATGTATCTGTAATACTTAAAGATTGAAAATGCATTACTTAAATATCCCACAGTATGTGAAGAAGTTTTGTATTTAATTAACTTGCACTCAAATAATTATTTATTAAAATATTTAAATACATATCATTTTTATAGATGGACCATATTTTACATTCACTAAACGTCAACCTGTTGGAGTAGTCGGAATAATTGTACCATGGAACTATCCAATTATTATTACCATACATAAATTGGCACCAGCACTTACTACTGGATGTACTGTTGTATTAAAACCAGCTGAACAAACTCCTCTCACTGCTTTGTATATAGCTGCACTATCAAAAGAGGTAAAATAGAAATTACATAACATAAATATATAATCACTATAGTTCATTTAGGTACCTAACATAAAATATTTTTACCTCTTAGGCTGGATTTCCAAATGGAGTCATTAACGTTATACCCGGTTATGGTCCAACTGCAGGTAAAGCTATAGCTAGTCATCCAGATATACATAAAGTGACTTTTACTGGATCAACAGAAGTAAATATCAATCAATTAAATAAGTTACTGTTTTCATAACTTGAATTCAATATATATATTTTTTTAAAAGGTTGGAAAATTAGTCATGGAAGAAGCAGCCAAGTCTAATTTAAAACGTGTGTCATTGGAGTTGGGTGGTAAAAGTCCTTTGGTAATATTCGATGATTTTGATGGTAAAAATTTAAAAATATTTTTGATGAATTTTTAATTTAATTATTATAGATAATAATATTATACTAAATATTATTATTATACACAGTTGACGAGGCTGTTAAAATTGCTCATGATGCGGTATTTGTTAACATGGGTCAAAATTGTTGTGCTGCTTCTAGAACATTTGTTCATGAAAATATTTATGATACATTTGTAAAAAAAGCTGCAAAATTGGCATCTGGTAAGAAAGTTGGAGACCAATTTGATGCCAATACACAAATATGGCCTTTAGTAAGTTTTTAAATTATAAATATTTATTATGTATACTTTTTTCCAAATTTAAATTACCTATCTACCTACTTTATTAAATCAAAAATTCTTTAACTAAATTACATTTTTTAGGTAAGCGAAGAACAATACAACAAAGTTTTGAGTCTGATTGAATCTGGTAAAAAAGAAGGTGCCAAATTAGAAACTGGTGGGTCTAAAGTTGGTGACACAGGTTATTATGTGTATCCTACTGTATTCTCAAATGTTACTGACAATATGACAATTGCTAGAGAAGAAGTAAATATACACATTTATATATTAAATTTAATTATTTTTTAGAACAGATAATATAAATTGATGTACTTTGTACTTATATTAAATTTTATACTACTAAGTACATTGTGTAAAAAGTATATTGTGTTAGTAACATGTTAATTTTTTAGATATTTGGACCGGTTCAACAAATCATTAAATTCAAAACTTTGGATGAAGTAATAAACCGGGCAAATAACACTAAATATGGATTAGCTGCTGGAATATTAACTAAAAATATGGATATTGCGATGAAGTATATGGACAATGTTAATGCTGGTTCAGTTTGGTAATTATAACAGTATTTATAAACAAGATGATTTTGATTTTGATTGTCTTGTAACCTCGAAACTACATCAAAATTTTTAGAAAATTATAATATTAATATATGGTGAACATTTTAAATAGCTGCAGTGACTCATTTTTGAATTACTACAAAATATTTATATTGAGTTGAAAATATATCTAGGGAGTTACTTCATAGATGAATATCTTTAATGTAAAAATTTATACTGCGAGTACTAATAGAAAATTAATGTGATTTTCCAGTAAATATTTTTACAATCTTTTATTATAGGTAAAAAAAATTTTAGATTTTCAAATTTCAGATATATAAATAAAATTTTGTACACAATTTTAATTATAAAATTCACCAGCAACACCTGCTGAGCCAGGTTTAGAAGAAATAGAGCTTATCATTAAAGACTTAAATACTTTAAAGCCTGGTTAAGACTGGTTTTATATAAAAATGTTGTTTTTCTCGGTTATTTTCAGAATATTTGGGAGCTTATAACCCCACAATGTAAAAAACCAAAGCTTTTTAAATGTAATACATCAATAAATAAAATTAATACATTTATCACTTCGCTTAATTTAAAAAATAATTTTTCAAATGTTCATAATTTATTACAGGATTAACAGTTACCTTGTCTTCTCAGCACAAATTCCATTTGGTGGATTTAATCAATCTGGATTTGGTAGAGAATTGTAAGAATTTTAAGTTCAAATTATTTTTTTTTTAAATTATTAATATTAAATCATTATTGTGTTCACAGAGGAGAAGACGGTTTAAATGACTACTTGGAAGTTAAATCTATCTCAATCAAGCAATAAATTTCATACAATGAAATAAATAAAAATGTATGTTCATCAATGTATAATTTAAGTATTCCTTTTTATATTAATTAAAGTTAACAATAATATTGAATTTCTTTTAAATTTTGTTTCATTCTTTATAAGTTTGATTGTTTAATTACTGATATTTATATTACCTATATTATGAAATACTGAAATATAAATCTATTGTGTTAATTATTAAAATTTAGCAGATATCTATTTACTAGGATACAGTTGGTTCCATGACTTAAATCAATAGTGATCTTATTTCTAATTCTTATTGTATCATAAATATACCTATGTAATTAACATTGGATACTTGGATGTAAGGGTTTCATATAGTCATACAAATCACTATGTCAATTTAATATATAATCACCAGGTATATTAGCATCAATCGTAATCGTAGCCTGTTACATTGAAACTTTAATATGAAGTATGATAACTGATAAGTGTTGAGTTTGGGTGATTGCTAAGTTTAGAATCAGGACTTATAAATTTATATTTCTGATGAAATAACTTATAAGCCTAATGTGTAAATTGTAAATTTTTGATTTTAAGTTAATATTTAGTTATTTTAAACTTAAGTGGATAATAATAGTTGAAAATGATGTATATCTGTATTTAAATAAAATATCCTTGCGAGTCAAAATCAAGATTTATTTGATTTAATCATGGATTGTTATTAAGTTGATAATGGCTAAATATTTATGATAAATTTCCAAATGGTAATTTAAATTTTGAAAAGACTAAATGCAATACACACTTTACTTAACAGCCTTTGTTGGTATTTTAATTAGGTTAAATTTTATGATTAATAAGTATGAATATATTTTATATTCAATTTGAATAAGGAACAAGTATTCCATACAAAAATCGGTATTTTATTTTTGTCATTTGTAGTTATCCCTAAGACTAGAATACTAAAATATATTTAATCAACTAATATAATAGTTCTGTCTATAAATACCTATAACAATAATAATAAACTTTTAAAATAATTTAAATATACATGAATATAAATAATAATTTGAATTTAACATAAATATAAAAATTCAAGTTAAATATGAACATTTTATATATAATATTTATATTATTTACGTGTACCATATTTCATTTCATCAATTATTTATATATTAAATATACTAAAGCATATGTCTTAAACATTTATAATGGTTTTTGGATATATTTCTAGACCACAGTATAGTATTTTTTAAATTTTAGCAGTACTAGATTAAGTTATAAGCTGAGTAGGCTACAACCTAGAAGGAGAGGGGGAAAGAGCAAATTTTATTCACTAAATAAAAATTTTTCCTACACAGAAAAACAATAATTCTTATTGGAATGCTATTTTTTTTATTTCCTGTAACAACTTGATTTTATTTTTTATTTTAAAATGCCATTTATGTTATCGACTTTTATGATATTAAAATGTAAACAGATGAATCCAATGCCTTGCTCAATTCATTATGTTGTTTTTTCAAGTAAATTATAATGAATATTGAGGCTAATTTACTGGTATTTCTGGATTTTGATGGACGATAATATAACTAAATATGTATGCAGAGAAAAACACGACGCGTAATTAAATAAATGCCAAGTAACAATTTAATAATTAAAACCTAATAAGATATATATAATATACCTTATTGATGTAATGTATGATTTTATGCAATATTTTGGTGCCAAATTATAAAAATTGAATTTTTTATAAAAAAATAAAAATATTTTAATGATAATTTCTTTATAATAGAAACTTTATTTTTTATTTTTTTAATAAAAAAAAAATTTGAAGCCGGCTTTTTTTCACAACTTAGGGGCACCATTAGTCTAGATCCGTCACTAAATTTGAGTACTCAATAATAGTTTATAGACAATTTTTAAGATATAATTATATAATAATAACATAAAAACATTTAATAACAAGCAATGTAATATTTATTTTTGAATAATTCTCAATACATTTTTTTTCTGGATTATATGTATTTCACTACATGTAATTAATTAAATAATGATACATAATTATTCAATTGGTGGTACTCCTAATTCTTCATCACTCCATTCTGAAGAATCAGGATATGGAAAATCTCCCTATAATGATATAAATCACATAAAAAATAAATTTATTACATAATAACACCATGCAATGTTAGAAATACATACAAGTAAATGTTCAGGTTCAGAGTAACATTTGTATAGAACAAATGCTAAAACTACTCCCATAGAAACGTCGGCTATAGTATTATTCCTCTTATCCTTTTCTGTAAATGGTATTTGATCACGATAATGGAAATCATAATGTAAATCCAACACATAGCTAAAAAAATCAACAAATATATTATTTATGTTACACTAAATAGGATTTAGAAAAAACAATGAAACATTAAAATTTATAATATATTTAACGACTTATTAGGTAACTTAAAACATTTTTTTAAATAAAAATATATAACATTATGTCATTATATTTATAGTTTGTATGTTTTTAATTAGTTATTGTTATTTTACTTGTCTCAACGGTATTGAATGTAAAATACATTTTTAACTTCTAAATTTATCAAAACAAAATAACAGTTTTACAAAAAAATTGGCTACAAGACTACCTACCTAAGATGTCTCAAAGCTTGATGGATCGTTTTTACAAAGTGTACGTGTTATAATAGTTAGTATAGTTAAGAATATACATACTCGGAATTTAACGATTCTCGTGGGGCTACCGACTTGGTCCGCGCATATGACACATGTAGAGGTCGAATCTGGTTTAATAAGTACACATTCCTGGGAACAGTTTTTTTTAACAAACTTAAACCGTTCATGTTTTCGAGTGACGAATGGTAGAATGATTAGACAGATATATAAATTTCAGACAACTAGTAATGAATTCACAACGGTGTCTTATTTAATCTCAATTCTAAGGTCTGTACTTGAATTAGTATCAACTATCAAAAAAACAAACTAAACTTGTTACTAAAATAATAAAATATAGTTTATTATTAAGCTTATCTATTCCGTAATCTGTGGTCAGTACTCAGAAAAATTGGTCTCTAAACGTTATCATTTTATCAATGTTAGTCATTCGATTAAATACATTTTTAACAGCTGAAAGTTGAACAAGAAAAACACGAAAAAGTAGGTTTGTGTATAAAATATAAAAACGTTAACTTGTAATCCGGGGTCCCGATGATCAGTATTCAGTGATCACTGATTGACGGTTCAGTTACTGTCTTGATTCGTGATCACGAGTTCACGATTGACTGCTATTTAGTATTTATCATTGAGTAATTCATTTGTCAGTAGTGTAAAACGTGGTATAACTTTATGCAACTAAGTACTAACCTAGCTATCACCAGATACTAATGAATAATGATAAAATAGTAAATAGTAAATTCTAAAACCAAAAACTTGAAAAATAATTTTCCATGTCCTCGTTATCGGCATCAGATTCGGTTTTGGTGAAAGAACTATTTGTTTCATCAAAAACACCTATACAGGTAATTATAACTTCTAATTTAAAATATTTACTAAGTACTTATGTTGTTATGTTAAGATGATTACAAATACCAGTTCTAGACAATCGACACATAACCATTATATATAAGAACATCTTATGTTTTTTGAATGATTTAAATATGTATATGATTGGATTATTTTAAACTGTAAATTAAGAAATGCACTTTTTGGTATTTTATTATTTGATACTATGATTTAACTAAATCTTTTATATTATGCTTTTTCAATAATTTCTGTATTGTTTAAGGATTTTTTATTTAATAATGTGTTAAAGTAATATCTATATTTATTAGATTTTTGTTTTTGTTAAATATTAAGTTTAATGTATAAATACAACTTATAATCATACAAAATAATTTTTCACTTAAATAAAATTATCATTTTATACTTTGCATAAGTTTTAAATCTCTTTTAGTTACAATATTACTAATGTTATTTAATCTTGTGCAACTCATAACTATACATACTAGTTGTATAACTGATGTTCTTACTTAGCATAGTAATTTTTATAGTAAAGTTTATTACTATTTACTTGTTAAAATTGTGTGAACCTTATATATGTTAATTTAGTGTAAATTTAAAATAACTAAACAGAATAAAAAAGTCATTTTTATCATTATTTTTAAATTACATTTCTTTATAAATTTTTACTTATTTGGTTTTAGTTATTAAATTTAAAATTTTTTAGTGTCATTTAACACGAGCTGCCAAACATCTAGAATTAGATAATTCAGTTTTAATATTAAATGGTCTTGGAAAAGCCATAAATACAACAATTGATGTAGCATTGAAGCTTCAGGAAAAATTTCACAACACAATTAAATTGGATATACAAACATCTACAGCAGATATAAAAGGTATGTTGTATGGAAAAATTATAATTAAATTATGTATGATAATCACATTTATTTATTTATTTATTTATTTATTCTATTTTTGTTTTAAATTTATAAATATTTTTTAGATATTTTAGAGCCACTGAATGAAGATGATGATTATGAAGCGAGACCACGTTCATTATCTTCCATACATATAAAAATAACCAAGTAAAATGTTATTTGCATTGCAAGAGTTGGTAAGATGGCTGGGGCTGACAGTCTTCGAAATGTTAGTGCATCTCATTGCCCTGTTGATTTTTACTGTTTTTTTGGCACTGCGTTTGGATGATGTTGCTTTTGCATCGACTTTACCTGGTTCTTATGATATATGGATAGTGTTTTCGCCTTTATTTGTAGCAGATGCACTATGTACATATTTCAACATTATTGTTTTGATACGTCTTTACATTGAAGGTCATATCAAAGAAGCTATTGCAAGAACTATCTGGTCATCAGCATTGTTGTTTGTGTGGGCTTTATTTAAAGTATTACTTTGTAGAAGATTAGCAGGACTTTCAAACCTGGATTATTCAGAAATTATGTCTCCCATATTTCTTGTGTTACAACTTATTGCCATACGTGCATGTCAGTTACATTAATAACATAAAATATATTTTCTTGTAAATTTAAATTATAAATAAAATATTTTTTTTACACGACTCTTGTTGTTTTTTGATAAGTCTTACCATTTTTTATATTTATTAAATTTTTGAAAATAATTTTAAATAACATGCACAATATTATTTTAGGAACTTGAAAAAATGTTGGCAGTTTTCGACTTTGATCATACAATAGTTGATGGCAATTCTGATGTAGTTGCTATTGATTTAATAAATCCTACCAATCTTATTCCAGACAGAAAAGATTTTCCAAATAATTGGACTCAGTATATGCAACAAGTATTTGATGTAATAAAAACTATTGAAATTTCAGCTGAAAAAATAATAGATATTGTATCCTTAATGAGACCCAATGATGGTATACCTAAGTTAATGAGAGCACTTTATGAAAATAATTTTGAAATCATAGTGGCATCCGATTCAAATTCAGTATTTATCTATCACTGGTTGAAACATAATGAATTGTCAGATGTAGTTTCAAGTATTTATACAAATCCAGCAACAGTTGTAAATAATGCCATTAAAATAGAAGCTTATACTGTTCAAACTAAATGCGACTTGTGTACTACAAACATGTGCAAAGGAGCTATTGTGGAGGAACATGCATTAAATACAAATAAAATATACAATAAAATATTATATTTTGGTGATGGTCGTAATGACTTGTGTCCAATTTTAAAATTGACTGAACATGATATTGCATTTCCAAGAAAGGGTTACGTTTTGGAAAATTTGCTGAAGTCTCGCATAACACCAGCTAAAGTAATACCATGGTGTACAGGTGAATATATTTATGAGTTCTTAACATCTTCCAAGCTAATTTCAACTTGATTAATATATCAGACTGTTTTCTAATAGTTATTAGCTTAATTAACTTTTATAAATGCTTATTTTGATATATGAATTATATTTATTGTATTTATAACTTTTTATAAAGTATTTCAATCAATAATGTTAAAATACTGATTTTTCATATGTATTGTACATATAAAAAGTTTTCTTCTTTCAATATTATTGGTTCAGTCACCTTATTTCTACACCTGCTTGGCTCCATAGAGACTTTATCCTTTATTTCTTTAATCTTTACACATACTTGTATTTTCGTGTCATTTTATCAATCCACTTTTTTTTTGGTCTTTCACTTCCTTTCTTTCATTTAATATTTATTTGAATAGCTTTTCACACTGTCTTTAACACCTATATGCTATTTTTAAAATAAGTATATTGCAATTTTAAATTTTTTTATTTTTAATTATTAAAAATATGATTGGACCATAATACATACAAAAGCCATAAAAATATATATATATTTAAAAATCTATGATTCAGAACTATGAATGGCATTTAGTAAACCTTATTTTAACTTGATTTTTTTATCTATTTATTTATGATTTAATGTTACATGGAAAATAAATAATTTTAATGATTTCATCAAGTTGTATTTAAAATGTTTATGTTCAAAGATTGAACTAGCTTTATAAGATTTGTGATAGAATTTTACTATTCAGTAAATTAAGATAACTTATCAATTATTTTTTCAATTTTTAAACACAAGTTGAATGTACCTAACTGCTTGATAGACCTCTTTCTGTAACAATACATGTTAAAATTGTAATCAAGTTTTTTTAGTGTGTGAAGTATTCATTAGTAAGGTTTATTAATTTAAAATAGACTAAATAACTATTTAACAAAACATAATCTATTGATTGATAAACAAGTATATATATAAAAAAGAAAATTGTAAATTGAACAATTTTTTTTATTATTATCTATCTATTAACGCATCAAATTTTAACAATTAATTCAACACAAAGAGTGAATAATAATAATGATTTATTAAACTATTTTTAAAATATATTACTTGATTCTTCAATCAAGATGGCGGTGTAGAAGTTCTAATCAATTGAGCTAAAAATAAAATAAAAAACATATTACTATTTAAATTATTTTGAGTTAAATATGATATAGTTTACAGTTATTAAAACCATCTCTCTATTTTATAAGATAATATACTTATTATAATCATTTAATTATTATTATTTTATTAATTGATAAATTGAAAAAGCAATTGAAAATAATTTTTATTATATTAAACTTCCATATATACAGATTAATATATATATATTTTTTTTTAACAAATTGAATTTGTATTTAAATTAATTGTGTGCATAAAATTGGGAAAATACCCAAAGATTTATACAGATATTTGAAAAAAGTATTTCTAGGATATAAGAATTTAACTTTTAAGGTATTTTTAAATACATTTATTAAATAGATTTTTTAGTTATAAATTATATTAAAATATTTCATATAATAAAAATTTCTTAACATAAAATCTTATTAAAAAAAAATATTTAGTAACTTTTTAGAGTTAACCTATTATAGTACAGTTTATTTACAACTACATTTATATTGTAAGTGTAATATTATATGAATATGTATCATACTGTTGCTATCAAAAAATGTCATAACAAAAATTGTATTTATTTAATAGAAAATACTTTATTTTATAATTTATCGGATGTGGATGACTGAATATTTCTATTGGATGTAGTTTAGATATTTTAAATAACTTTAAAGAATAATTTTAAATACATTTAAAGTTATTCATGAAATATCAGTGTTTATTATTATTAAATACAAAGTTTTACTGATTATGCTGTTATCTTGATTTATTGATGAGTAATGTAGATTTGGAGCATTATTTAATCGTTAGATATATTATTGTTAACATGTATAGACATGTTTCAAATTACTTAAAGAAAATTAACTTTTACTTACAATGTGGTCTTGGTATTCGCAGAGCTTCATTATCATTAATTTTTACTTCATAATTTTGATCTCTGTGAGTGTATTCAACAATTAAAACTTTATCTTCTCCAATACATGGATCATAAAATCCAGGTAACTGACACTAAAAAAATATTTACAGAATTGTATTTAACATAGGTTAATATAAATTATAATTAAACATCTGATCAGTTTGATTTTATTTTTGATTTACATGATTATAGTATATATGTATGTGTATTTATAATGGTATTATACTTGGAAATATAAAAATTGTAAGAAATTAATAACATATAACATATATTATTTCTATACCTAAATCAGTTAATTATAGTATTTGTGGCTCCATGGTTTGAATTATCAATATAATAATATAAACTATTACTGTTTTTGTTTTTTTTTTTTTATTTAAAGTCTATATTAAATAATAGAATAAGTAAAATTGATCAAAAGAGAAAAAAATAACATGCATAAAATATGAATAGAGAAAATATCTATTAAAATAACTTATAAATGTATATACATAAGTGATCATGACATAAACAAAGTATATGAAAATTGTTATTTTTTTTTCATAAATTTGAGTATGAATAATAATTAATAATAAATAAGTTAAAAGAACTCTGGGCCATTTTTTTTTTAGTCAATGAAATGTATCAAGTAAGTTTAGAAAGGGTTTTAATGATTATGTAGTTTATTATTGAATGATTTGTAGAATCTCTTGATTGAGAAATTCTTGATTGGAAAAATTTTATCAACAATTTATTAAGTTCATAAGTTAATGTATAAAAAATAAAAATAAATTGTTATTTTAATGGTTCAATATTATTTTTAATAAATATTTGAATAATTACTTTTGTAGTTGAGTGGAGTATTAATTGTGAATCCTTAACTAAACACTGTAATGGGACTGTTACATCAATAATGTTTGGTTGCAATGTATCAGTATTATCAAATGACTGCTCGGATTGATTTAGAAGTTCAGCATTGCCATATTTTGCAAAAGTAATAATTAAACCACGTTTTTCAGTCTCTTCCCTCACTATTCTTTCCATTGTAGCCATCATTAAATTGATAGCTGACAGTGCTTCTTGACGCAGTTCTGCCATTCTAAAAACATAAAAAAAAAAATTTAAAAAAATGAAAAAAAATATAATAATTTAAATTTAACCTTTTTTTATTAATTTCACGCTGTTTGTTAATTTCTCTATTTTTATAATCTTTCATGATTGGATCCAAAATAACATTTTTTGCTACAAACCATGAAAATAAAGGTACAAAGGTCGCATAAAATATTGGAGGCGTAATTATATCATGACTTAGAAGAATTGGAAAAATATATGTTTGACTAGCTCTTACAAATCTGAAATCAAATTACGTTGAAAAATTTACTTAGTATAATAAATAATCACTCATAAATTAATTAACTAAAAGTATACTTTATTTTAAGTGTAACTCCATTTATTACATCAATTTGGACAGTAGCTGCAAATGTATTTAATTTAGATACTTTTTTTTCAACTCCGTATTCAAGTTTTGAATTCAAGACACCAGCTCTAAATATAAAAGAAATAACAAAATTAAATTTTTGTTGTATAAGACTTATTGAGATATATATATATATATATATATATATACCTTGCATAAATTCTTAATAATAAATCTTGTTCAATAAATTTCCATGTATATAACACACTTATAGCTGGAGCAAGTCCAATTTCTAGTTTACACATACAGTAACTTCTTTCAGTATTATGTTCTACTTCAGTTGACAAACTGGTATGTTTAATCGATGTTAAACGACCACCAAGAGATATATAACCAGTGGTTCGGGCACCTAAACTTGTACCTAACAATACTCGGCCAATAGGTTTTAATGTGCCACTTGATAAATCATTTAAACTTCCTTCAACCGTTCCAAATATTGTTTTTGTTATCATTCTAAAATAAATATTTTGTATAAAAAACAGCATTAGAATAATTGTAAATAAAATATAGTTACTTGAATATTTTAGCACCCACATGTAGGCCATTTCCAGCAGTAACATCATATTTAACCCATCCATTGGTACTCAAAAGTCTTTTATAGCTACTAGATACTAAATTTATTTTAAATAAATAATTTTCCTGTCTAGTTTTTAAATATTATATAGATTATATTTTAAATATAATGTAATATATTTCATTGTATACCTGAACCTGAACGCGATGATAAATTTCCACTAAGCACAATTGTATCACGTAAAGTAATTGGTGCTTCAGTAGACATTGACATAGACATTGACGATACTTCAATGGAAGGTATATAAATATAACTATCATCTCTAAATTAATAAATTAGTTAGTTAATACATTTATTCGGAGAGGAGGCAAGACATTACTCATTATCAAAATCTAAGTATTGGTTGGGTTCAAAAATATCAGTAGCATCAATTTTAGCAGTAAATACACCTCTAGCATTTGTTCGAAGCCGTAACATTCTCTCTTCACGATCCCTGACAAAAAATTATTAAAATGATAATATTATAAATTATATTCATTGTTATATTTAACTTTATAATTTTTACCTTGCTAATGCTTCGTATTCTTCTCGAATTTCTTGTGGGGTTTTTGTTCGATGAACAATTTCCCATCCTTCAGTCTTTAAACCTTTTACCCCGACACAGTCATAGATTGCCCTTTGGTGAGGATCTTTCAAAACTAGAAAAAATGCACATTTAAAAAATAAAATAAAACTAAAAATCAACACAATATAGCTATACCTTCATAAGCCTTTTGAGTTTTATTGAATAATATTTCAGCCTCTTTTTTCTTGTTTTCATCCACATGTTTATCAGGATGATAGATCTTACTTAATCGTCGATAAGCATACGTAATCTCTTCTGGTGTCGCCTAAAATATTCAGTATTACGGTTAACCAGAAAACATTAGTAAAAATATTAGAAATATATTGGAATTTTTTAACTGACTAACAGATTTGGGCAGGTTCAATACTGAGTAATAGTCTTCCTCTAGAAAATCGTTTTCCGAATTGGAATCCATGATTGGGACGATTGAAAACTGGAATACAAACAATATTAACGTTGACCAATAATATTGTGGTTCATATTTTTAAAACTATTAAAGACTAAACGTGTTCTACATGCGTTATAGTTTACTCTAGAAACAAAATTATCTTAAAAAATAATAAATATTAAACAATAATAAACTTAAACATCGTATTAATAATTATTAAAAAATGTCTTTTTTAAAATGATAACAGTTTTCTACTCGTTTCTATTCGGTCTTGTCGTATTTAAGGTTATCATGGAAAAATCAAATTACAAATTTAGGCGACGGCGGCATACCTATAGAATTGTGCAATCACAGAAATGATATGTAGGCATCTGTGGGCGCAATCCTTTGGTTGGTGTTGCGGCAGAGACCTTCAGTTTGCTGCAGTTCCGCAGCGGGTTGTTATCAATGTTATCTCGTTACGAAACTTTGTTAAGTTATTTTGCGAGTCGATAGTCAATTGTCAATACCACCACCACTACAACTTACAATACAATAATAATAATAATAATAATAATAATAATATACGTTTTATTATTATGGTGTTTTTAATATTTCGTACATTTTGTCGTAAACTCTCAACAGTTTTTTCTCTTTTCGCACACGTTTGAATAACGTTAATGTCATTTATTATAACAATACTATACATACCGTTTAGATAATTGACATTAAACACACAGTTCGGCGGGGTACTTATAGATACTTTTTTTTCGCATCTTGCAATCGTTTCCTAGTTAATTATGCGTATTATGCGAGACGATTGTTTCGTCGTTGTTGTTGCGATGGTCATCTCCAATGAAGGACACACGGCGCATTAATATTCTGAATGTGTAGGAAATCGTTTCTGGTTCACGCATTATTCCGATCAATTTGACAAAACCACCAAAGCGCCTTCCGTAGGCTATGAGATTATGTGAGTATAATAAACATTAAAAAAAAAACATAAACCGATTTAAAAAAAATTCCTTAATTCATGCAATGTTATCGCGTCAGGTATGTGTGCAATTGTAATAATTTTTTTTTTTTAAATTTATTATTGCAGTACGTAAAGTAAAAAGCAGAATTCTTTGCACATTGTGCATCTATTGTAATTCTTCACAATGTCCAGAAGGTTAGACATATTTTTTAATTCAATCATTATTATAAATTTATTTTTTGTTCTATTACTACCTTTGATATTAATTTGAATCAGATGGTTTCACTCTCATTTAAATGGCATGGACACTCAACGTATACTTTTAGATGAAGGTGTGGAAGGATCATTTTTGGTTAGGAAATCGTATAGCAGAAAAGGACAATTTGTCTTATCTGTTAGGTAAATTCAAATTAAAAATATTTTTATTCTTGTTATATATGTGCAATCATTTAGTATTTAATAATATTTCTTAGGCATGGCAATAAGGTTAATCATATAAAAATTCATAATGATGGTGAACTTTTTGATCTCAATGGTGGTGAAAAATTTACAACTCTAACAAACCTTGTTGAACATTATATGACACATCCACGAGTACTCAAAGAACAAGGTGGTATACCTCTACCTTTATTAATACCAATTGGTTCACCTGAGCCAACCAATGAAAGATGGTTCCATGGACAAATGTCAAGAAAAGAAGCAGAGTATTTAATTTTAGAAAAAGGACGTCCTGGTAGCTACTTAGTACGAGAATCGCAATCTGACCCTGGAAATTATGTATTGACTGTAAATGTTGATGATAAAGTAGCTGAAATTAAAATCAGATTTAATGTAAGTATTATAATATAATAATACTTTAGTTATGAGTATTATCATTGATTATAGAATAAACTAAAAATAAATAAATAAGTAAATTAATTAATTAATTATATTCTATAATTAATGGTATTATTAATAATGTTAAGGAAAACACAAGGTATATTTATTATATTTAGCACAGATACTAACTGAAAAATAAAAGTAATAATTTTGTTAGTTATATATTAAAGATAAAGATATAAAGATTCAGCTGATATTATTTATAAATTTTTATTATAGCAATATTTAATCTATAAATTATTATTTTAATCATTAATAAAAAATTAATAATTATAATTTAAGTTTTTTTATTTTATTTTTAAATTAATTTTATAACTGTACTTTTATGTTAAGGGAGAAAAGTATGATATTGGTGGTGGAGAAGAATTTTTGTCGCTTAATGATTTAATGAAATACTACAGCTTCAATCCGATGGTTGATCATAATGGATCTGTAATGCACTTAATGAATCCAGTAAATGTAACAAGAATAAGTATTGCTGGAATAGTTGATCGTGTTTTCAAACTTAAGGTGAGTTATTTCATGATTTTTATTTTCTTTTTTTTGAGTATTGTACTCATTATACTTGGTGAACAAACTTTTAATTTCTTTCATTTTTCTTTGCTTTTTTAATTATTATTTTATTTGAAGAAAACTATCATATAAAAATATAAAATCAGTAATTATAATTTAGTATTTTTATTTTATTTTATTTCATTTTTCTCCGAAGATCCTTTTTTTTATCAGTAAAACTGTTCCTATTATCAAATTTGAGAAAGATTTTTGTAGTAAATTGGATTTAGTTTGGTGGCTTACAAAAATAAATTTTTGCATACTTTTTAAAATAATAGCAAAAAAATTCAAATTTTTATTAAAATTTTCTAATTATTAATAAAATAATTGTTTTTGGTAAAATTTAAGTTTTAAAACTGTTGATTAATCGTAATAGAATGATAAGATTTTTTTCTTGAAATTTGTTCAAACAATATTTATCTTAGTTTAACTAAAATAAAATGTAGATATCCTAGTTTAATGACAAAATTTTCTGTACCTTATTATACATGAAAATGGTTTCTTAGTTGACAGCTTTTTTTTTTTTTTTTACCACGATATATTAAGTATTTGCTTATTTTATACTTTAGCATCAGAAATATCAACATTATTCTTTTGGAACTGGGGGATTTTGGGAAGAATTTGATGTGTTACAACAATGGGAAACAAAACGAGATTCAACAAAAGATATTGGTTTTTTAGATGAAAATAAATCCAAGAATCGATATCGTAACATTTTACCATGTATGTTTGTGTTATCAATAAGTCATAATAATAATTTTCTTACTATTGTTTATATCTTTTTTAGATGACCATTCAAGAATTATATTAAAATGTTGTGATAAGAGTATACCAGGTGCAGACTATATCAATGCAAATATGATCAAAGTAATTATTTTACCTTTTTTCAAATAAGTTAAAAATAATAATACGTTAATAATTTTCAAGCTTGAGCCATTTGCTTTGGCTGATAACTACGAAACACGTAATTACATTGTCACTCAAGGTTGTCTACAAAATACAGTTGATGACTTTTGGAAAATGATATGGCAGGAAGATTCTCGTATAATTGTTATGATTACAAAACTTTTTGAAAAGTCTAAAGTATGTTCCCATTAAATATTTTAAGTATTTTAAAATTGTAAAAATAATTTTTAATTTCTAGGAAAAATGTATAAAGTATTGGCCAGATCTAGGTCAGAAAAATGAGTACAGCAAAATTACTGTTGTAAATCTTGGAGAATATGCTCATCAACAAGATATGGTTGTGAGAATGTTTGAAATGACTTATTCAAATTACAGACATAGAAGAATATTTCAATATCATTATATGGTAATAAATATTACGTGTTACTATACTTTGTGCCACGAGAGACTGCAATCTAGCAATAACCAAAACATTTAGTTTGTGCATTCCACCACTATTTTCATGGCTATGACCACTTGGGGGACTTCTGTTATTTAGATGTGTCTAAAGTTGCATTCTCTTATTGAACAAATTATACTCTAAACTAATGCTTATTACCTAGTACCAATATGTTCTTTAACTTATGTGCGTTAGAGACTTTTAGATATGAAGAGTTTAACTTTTTTTTTTTTTACATAAAAAATAAATCTGATTGATTAATGATTCTCAATTTGACTATTTGATAAAATTAACTCATTAGTGATCGCCAATTGATTACTTAGTTTCTATAAAGTCATAATATATGTTATGTATAAGAAAAATATTTTTAGGTGCCAAAAACTAAATTAAGTTTCTAATTGGGGGTTGTCATTTCAAAAATGAGAACCATTATTATGGATGTCATCTATATCATTCCACACTTGTCTCTTGAATATAACATTATTACCTAAATTATTTCTTTTCACAAAACCATAACTTTTACTAGGGTTGGCCGGATCATGGAGTTCCTTCTGATGCGGGATCACTTCTTGATCTACAGTTTGTAGTTAATGCTCGTCAGTTCAGCATAGAAGCTCGCTCGGATGTTTCACACCCTCTAACTGTACATTGCAGTGCTGGAATTGGGAGAACCGGTACATTTGTTGTTCTTGACCTTCTCATTGGTTTAATAAACCGTAAAGGTATGTTTTACAACTTAAAAATAGTGGTGAAGTACTAAAGTATAATATGATTTTATATTATTTAGGTCTTGACTGTGAACTGGATATTCAGCGCACCACACATTTGGTAAGATCATTTCGTCCTGGACTAGTACAATCTGAAGCCCAATATCAGTTCATTTATACTGCTATCAATCACTATGTACAATCAATATGTTCAAGAATATCAGCTGAAAAGGTTAGTAATTAAATAAATTACAGTGTTTTGCAGTTGAATAAAATTATTTGATTTTTTAATTTTGTTTAGAAAATTGAGATGTTTGGCCGTGAATATTTAAACATAAAGTATACAGATGAACTAGCAACAGTTGTAGGTGAAGAAAATGTGCCAACTTTAAACCCTTGTACAGCTCAGAGAGTCTTAAAAAATGCTATTACATGCAACACATATCCTACAACTGATTCACCTTTAGTGTCTCCAACTCTAGACAAATCAAATGTTGTTGAACTCCTTGGTTATGATCCCGGAAAACCAATTACACCAACACCAGCTATACCAACTACTGCAGATTCATGTCCTAATTCGCCTACTTCTAACGTGTAAGTATGTCTACATTAATTTGATATTAGTAGTTGAAACTTGAAATGTGTTACCTCTAGTTTGGTGTTAAAATTTCACTTTTTACTCGACAGAAAATAGTATAAACCTATCTAATATTAAACTTTCAATCATTTAAGAAAATTGATTGTCCACTTGAGGATACTCGTAGTATGTAGATATACATATATTTCAAATTATAAATGCTTCATAAATCAAGTATTATAAATTTAGTTTTATTTTAAATGCAAGTAGATTTAAAAATAAATAAAATAAAAAATTGTGGTTTTTATTTTATTTAATCAAAAAAAATTTTAAGTTATTTTATAATATATATTCAAATTGATTTGTATTTTTTTTAAATTTTTTACAATTTTATAAGTGTATACTTCTCTAGAGTTTTAGTTAATTAATTTTTTTTTTATCTTTATTAACTTTCAAAAAAAATATTAATTAACTGTTAAAATACAAAATTATTATAAATAAAAACAGATTATTATTATATTTGATTAAAAATATTGGGATTTATTTATAGTTATACATAAAATTAATAAATACTAAATATTATACTTATTTTATGTTTTAATATCAAGTTATATTTTTCTGTAATAGATTTGAATTACATTCCTACGAAAACATTACATCACCTTTACCATCTAGTGAATGTGATATTGGACCTCCACCAATAGAAGCTCCTCCGCCACCCCCACAGTCACCTATTATAATATTATAATTTTAACTATATTTAATTATGTTAAGACAATTTTTTTAATTTCATTACATTTTCATCAACCATTGTATCTCATATTTTTTTTATTTAATAATATTTGTTTTTTAAATAACACATTATTTTTAAATGTTAATTTAATTTTGAATATTGATATCTTAATTAACAAAAACGTAGTGTACTAAACATTCCTGGTTTTGGGCCAATTTAGATAAATAACCGCTAAATATGACTGTTAAATTTGATATAATTAAGATTTGGCTACCAGTTTTATGCCAATTCAGTTTGTTAAATTAAATAACTATTGTTACTCATATTCTTGTATTATTTATTTTTATTGTTAATAAATATAGAAACATTATTGTAAAATGTTATTACTTATATCATTATTAAGTTTTTAAATAATAAATGAATATAATTTAAATTTTTATTAATTTTACATAGTTTATTTTTTTACGTTTGGAATGTTATATAATTAAACACGTTGACTGCCATGCCGTCGTCCATATAAAAATAATTAGGTATTGATAATTTTCAGACCACTGGATGCCACACCATATCATTTGTAGGATGCCATACAGCCGCAGGTTGCCGAAAATTAATTTAAATTTATATTATTAACTTTTCCATGGTGCTACAATAATGATCTAGAAAATGTGCAGTGCTATTTCGGAAATAATTGCAATATTTTTGATATAATAACCATAATTTTAACATTTTTTTTTTTTTTCAAATTCAATAGTATAAACTATAAATACAAATTTATAACTACACTGAAAAATGTCCTTAGTGTACTCATGATAAATATTCTTGTGGCCACCAACTTAGTTGCTTATTCCTCAGTTCTCAATGAACACAAAATTAAAAAATAATAGAATCATATTTAATAATAATTTTCAACAAGTAATCCATTTACAGTTTAGCTATATTTATGAATATATTATATGACTTAAACTATGACGTTTTATGAGTAACCATAAAATTTAAAATTTATAAATGTAATATGAAATGAAAAAATAATAAAATAATAAAATAATATACCATTATATACCATTTACTGTAAACTTATTACTATTGATGCTTTACTTGTATGTATTGTCTTTGTCTCACAAATATACAATGTAGCAAATTTGTTTTAGTAGAACCAATTAATAAACTTAAAAGTTAATAAATAGAAAAGTATTTGTTTTTTTTTTTTTTTTTTTTTTATATAATTTTGATATAAATCAATTTCATTTAATATTAAAGTTAATAACACAATTGGTTCTACAAAAAGCAATTTACTAAGTTGTCCAATCATTAGAAATTCCGTGCTCCAGTACAACAGCCATTCATAAAATAGATGTAAGAAAATAATGGTTATTCTTATAAATTGCTAATATTTAAAGAAAATAAAATTTTTTATTGGAATTAACTGCATAATTTGTTTGTTTTAACATAATATGCAATAGTGGTGGATTGACTATGTTTTATATCTTCAAAACTTTCGTTTATAGCTTAAACTATTTTGATTCTTACTAACTAATATTTACCAACACAATCTAAAGAATTAACCAATGTATTTATATTTATCAGTCGTTAATAAAAAAAATATATATACGTATTACATCAACCAAAAGATAGAAATTCTATCACAGAACACATACAATTCTCCTAAATAGTAAAGTATTAATAAAATTGCTTTAAAATACATTAGTTTTTAACAAGAATTTAAAGTTATGATTGATTATATCATAAAAATTAAAAAATATTATATATAAATACCCTGTATACATTATTAAACTGTGAACAAATTTTATATTAGAGAATTAGTTAAAAATATGTTTTAATAAATATTCTCATTATTATGGGATTAATTGTAACCTCTGTTTAACTTTAAACTTAAAAATCAACAAATATTAAATTAATTAAACACAATTTCATTGTTCCTTCTCACAATGATTGGTTTTATTTTATTACGATCGAAGTTCCAATGATTCTTCAGCTACTGATGAAGAATTATCTAAAATATATAACATACATTTTAACAAATAATTTAAAAGAATTTATTACTTAAGAAACCTAGATTTAAGAGGATATTGTACCCACATGCAGTGGATTTATTTTAGTGGCAGCAAAAATAATTTAATCTTTTAAGGAATAGTACTTTTTCCAGACATTCATCTCATGACCAGACTAAAAAATACTAAGATAAATTGTTAATAATGAAGATTTTACTAACTTACATTTCTAGGCATTTATACATCAACCGATATACACTACAGAGTTTTGAGTCATGCTACTCAAAATATTATATTCATGCTGTCACTGTTTTATTTTACTAATATATACATCATACCAACATTAACATTGAGCAATTTCAATTTTGTTTTCTTAGCTAAAAATGTAACAAAAATTGACTCAATTATCAAATTACTGTTGTGCACATAGGTATGACATCCTCTTAAATTAACTAAGTTCTTTTTAACATTAATTTACCCTTTGATTCTTCTTCATCTTCAGTTTTAGAATTTGAATCATGTGATGGATCTACCACTTCTTCAATTGTGGGACCTGAATCATCTGAAATAGAAAAATATATTTCATGTTTTAAAAAACATAACAGAGCATATTATTGTTAGTCTTACTAATTATTAAATCTTTATGTTCAGAATGTTCACTGTCATTTGTGTCTGAATCAGTTTTTGATATTTCATCAGTTATTTCCTCAATAGTTTCAGTAGATGTAACACAGCCGTTTTGTGTTAATGCATTGTTGTCATAACTAATTGCTAACTGAGGTCTAGGCTTAAGAGATGGATTCCATTGAGAACAATATGCACATCTATATGCTACAATTAAATATTACTTAAAATAAAATTAACAATATTATTATTTCCTTAAAAAAATTTAACTTCAATTACTAACTAATAAGTAGACATAAATGCATTCAAATGTATATTGAATAAAGTAGAATTAGATAGAACTTAACACCACAATGAGTGCAAACATGATAGTACAGTGAAACCTGACACCTGTATTTCATTCACTATTATAATACCATTAAAGATGTCCAGAATTTGATACATATATTTATTTTTTTATTAAATCCAGATACATATCTAATTAATGAAAAATTGTACTTTAAAAAGAATACTGATATAAATAATATATTTTACATAGAGTTACATACATAAATAATTATAAATAAATGTAATTAACATTTTTATTGGTGTTATAAAAATATATAATACAGTGGTCGCCGCTTATTATAAGCACAGTTAATGTTATCAATCGTTTATTGTATATGTGTAAATTAGTCGGTTTTTTGTAATCAATATGCTGCATAATATTATCAGTTTGAGTTCATAAAATCATAATTTTGTAACATACAATCAAATTTTTCGTCAAATATCTCATAATAAAGATAAAAATTGTAATAAATATATAAATGTTAGTGGTGTATATACATATTATACATATTTATTTATTTACATTTAATTTTTTTTTTTTTTTAATTTTAAATTTCCAATTTATAGCTACATATGTACTTTATTTATAAATAAATAATAATAAATAAAAAAATTATACTTTTATTAACTATGTATTTAACGTAGATTTTATTATTTTTTTATAACTTTTTTAACTTTCATTTAATGTTATCAATTGGATTATGTTATCAGTTATGTCCTGTACCAAAGTGATTACATTAAACGCGACCACTGTAGATTGTAATTACTAATTCATGCTTTATGTAAAACTGTACAGCAATGTCACAACATTGTTGCATAGTATGTAATTATATTTTATTTTGAACTAAAATTGCTGTCCATTATCAAGGTATTGAAGAGAAATATTACTGTTTGTATTTGTAACAAAAAGAATATGTTATGGACAGGTAGACATTTTTAAGATATTATTATTTTTTTATTGATAGAAATGTCTATTAAGCGAGGTGTCATTGTAATTATTATTACATTATATTGAGGAATAATAAAATGTTTGCAACAAAATCAACATGTAAAATTCTTTTCAATAATTTAAAATAACATCTAGAGCTAGTAATAAATATAATTTATGAGATGTAATATTCATACCTAAGAAATCAAATTCTTCTTTACGAGCCATACCGTTATGAGAACCACATGTTCTACAAATTAATGCATATCGATTTTGAGGTCCATCACCTAAAACTTTATCAGCTAAACGATCAAATATTGTACGATCCCTTGAGAGTATTGGTCTTGGAAGAGCTAACCCTGAATAAAAGTTTTAATTTAATATTTTAAAAATTATATATAGTACAGTATAATAAGAATAATGCTAACTTGGCTTAACTGCTGATGACATTATTGCTGGTGGATGACCCACATTTGATGTCCTATTCAATGGTCTACCAGAAGAAGCATAGGGTGGCCTATTATTTGTAGACGTAAGTGCTCTTTGGTTAATCTAAATTCAAAATACTATCTAACATAATGAATATGAATAAAATAAAAAATTTAGATTTACTTACGTTTTGAGAAGTCATGGATTGAAGTTGATGAGGAGCATATTTTTCTAAAATTTCTTTTGCAACTTTAAATGTTTCTTTTTCCATTACCTCATCAAGTATTTTTTTTTTTACAGATTTTAATTCTATTAATTTTTTTTTATACGTTACTATTTTTCGATTATAATACCAAACATCAAATTTATAATAGTAAAGAGCTCTGAAACAATAACTGATATTAGAACCTACCAAATATTTAAATTATTTAAATCTTACATGATTGGATATGCTGCAAAAACAGCCATGATATAATTATTTTTAAATAGTTCATAAGGTAGTATACCAAAATAATAAAGTATATAAATAAATCCATACATAAGAGCTGAATGGAAAACTATTTTGTAATAATTAATCGGTGAAGTATTTGAAGTCATGTTTTCAATATACATAATTTCCTAAAATATTTTAACAGTATTAATATTAAATAAACAGATTGATATTTGCTTATTTTAAGTATTAAAATGCATAAATATATTATATTTAACTTACATCTTCTAAGGATTCCAAAACCGCTTTTGTATCTTTTTTTTTCTATAAAAAAATATTTTGTAAAACATAAACATATTGCTATAAATCTTATAAATTAATATAAATTTTAATTGTTGGAATTAATTAATTAGTTACTTTATTATTTATAAAACAATAAAAAAAAAAATACAATAAAACATAGATAATACAATTCACTATCCAGCATATTAAAAATAATCCCATTAATTCATATTAAATAATTTTTGTTTTTCTATAAATGTAAATAATTTTTTTAAATAATGAGTATCAAGTTATTGGTAATACATAATATTTTTTATTTCCATAACCATTCATCATCATTGAAATGGTAACAAATCATCATATATCAATCAGTTTATTAGATCAATCAATTTACCAGATTAAACTATATTGCTTATGTAAATATTACTATCGATTTTATTAAGAAAGATTATTGTATAAATGTGTTGTATAATTTTATACTAATAAAACATTTTTAAGACTTACTTTAAATCGTGCGAGTATGTTTCCCATTGTTGGCGTTTTAAATATTACACTTTCTTGGCATTGAATGTAAGTCAAACTTACGCTAGGCGTAAGTTAAGCTGTAAGAACTGAGAACG
Organism: Melanaphis sacchari; assembly: GCF_002803265.2. Classification (NCBI taxonomy): domain Eukaryota; kingdom Metazoa; phylum Arthropoda; class Insecta; order Hemiptera; family Aphididae; genus Melanaphis; species Melanaphis sacchari. Next base: position 6,381,722 of record NW_020271042.1, read on the forward strand.
TCCAGACACTACAACTGTTGTCAGTCTATTGCTATAAATATATTCATATCGCAACCGCCAATTGTAATGTTTTAACAATTGACGAAAAGCTGAACGACCAACAGTAGCAAAACTCAATACAGCTACAGATGAGCGAACAATGAAAAAACTTTATGAGTACTGAGTACTGACTAGTGACTACTAAGTAATAAACTAATAATGAATAATGACGTTTTTAGTTGATTTGGAAGCAAAAAGTAAAAATATGAAACCGTAAAATGCTTAGATCTAAGGTAAAATGATAAGGAGAAAAATATGATAACGATACGTCATAAATATAAATCAAAGATATTCGAGATCATCGGCCGGAGGTTATCTATAATTTTATTTTGGTCTACGTGTCTGCATAGTCTGCATAATAAAAATACATTAAATATAAAATATATTTTAACGATGTTGAAGTTTGTTCAGCGCGCATTATAAATTATAATATATTCTGTTTTGTGGTGGCACATTATTATTCACAAATTTTGATACAACTATTTGTTTTACATAATATAAAGTAAATGAGTATTAGGTGTTAGTATCATTGACATTTAACTTAAAATTAATCATTAATTCATTAATATTAATTAGGTACTCTAATGCTGATGCATATATATTATCACGGATGTAGATGGATAATAAAAATAATTATTATTCCATCTCAGTGTATTTATAAATGCATTTTTTTGTTACACTACACCGAAACACTGAATACATTTGTATGTTTCACATGAAGATGGAAGACGTCAAATATGGGAGGTCGTTGGATGACATTTTTTATACAGTATACACACAGTAATTTCAGTGCACCTGTCATCTAATAACGAGTAACGTGTATTGAATAGTGATTACTGATTCGTGATAACTGATAACTGAGTAGTAGGAATGATAAGCACATGTCCAAACAAATGATAATGGTCCAAAATCGAAAAAATGATACCAACTGTTAATTTCGAAGTTACCATGTAAATAAATTGTCAAAAGAGTCCCAGCAGCTGCTGCATCACCATTCATCATTGGTACTCTGATAAGCGGTAGTTACTTGTTGACATAGAAAATAGATTATGATTATTATGATAAAAATAATAAAAAGATTCCCTATTCTCGGGCTGCGGCCGCCGTAATCTCGGATACTGGTTAAACTATGAAAGTTCTTATTGAGTTCGTGCAATTTCGTCTGAAAATTCACATCACTCCCGAATTCGAATAATAATTCATATTCAAAGTAATGTACGCGATAGTTTGGATATCGACTTTTACAAATGTCGATAAATGAACCAATAAAATACCGTCTGTTATATTACCTAACTTATTAGAAATTTGATATTTCGCCGTTGTGCCAGCGTTATTCATCATCCTAAATATATGGCAAGATCTCCGTGAATCGCTGATGGATCGTGTAGACGAAGGAAGGTCGTTGACTATGATCCATTATTATTGGTTCTTTATATTGACTGCGCTATGCGTGACGACTTTCGGTTTGTGGTTGACCACCATCTTCGTTTCTGTGCTCTTGGTGTTTTTCTTGAGGTAATTCCGAAGACACATTTGTCAGCATAGAGTATTTTAATTGATTTTTTTGTTTAGTGTGATATGGTTTGCTTACATAACTGTCGAAAAAGAAGCTGCTCTGTACGTAGAATCATTGAAAAGAGACTCGGAATACACTGTCTACAGTTTCTTTGATCCCAAATCTGTAAATTCACGCATAGTTAATTACTCGTTTTCAATTTTTTAATATAATGTTTGATTATTTTTAAGATTTTTACAAAAGAAACAAACGAAGATGATGTGAGCTTGAGTGGTTCTGAGTATATAGATCACCAACTGTCCGACATTATGGACTATATTCTAAGGGATTATGTATATCCATGGTAAAAACCAATAATTTATTTATTTATTATTAGATATACTTCCTCAGGCTTTAAGTTTTAACATTATTATTGACCAAGGTATGACAAATTAAGCGACAATGAAGATTTTCCTAATCAAATACATAAATCAACTAGTTATTTGATTAGTTGCATGGCCAAACAATTACAACAGATAGATTTTTTGCAATTTGTATGTACAAACTTGACAGAAGAGGTGGCCAAACATATTCGTATTTATAGAAAAACGTTGAAAGCTACATCTACAAAAAATTCTGAAGAAGTTGATTTTGAAACTTTATTTTTTCAACATGAACAAGATGTTGACCGATTAGGTACATCTCATGCAAATGTGTGCTTGGATGAAAATTATGAAAGAAGTAATACAATTGTATGAATGTCTTATTAAATGTTACTAAATTAATTTTATTATTTTTACAGAATGGCTTAGGGATATATCAGAAGCATTGATATACCACATTATTCCTGAATATGATTTTAAATGTCGACCTATACGCATTTTGATACGTGAAATAATATCAAATAAATTATTTTTAACAACTATAAATATGCTCAGTAATCCAGATTATGTTAATCAGTTAATTATATGGCTGGTAAATGACTGATAAGTAATTTTATTTAATTTTTATTAAAAATTTAATGTTATATATTTTTGTTATATTACTAGTGCAGTGACTATCCAGTAACTAATGAGACATTTCTTACAGTATTGAGATCAACTAAATCAAATCAACAATTAAATGCTGTGCACAGTTTAGTCAAAAAAGAAATTATGAATCTGGTATGTTATAATAATAGTGTTATAATTACCTCATTATTAAACTTCACAAATGCTTTAGCGTTCAAGAGATTCTGGTGAATCAGATAGTAGAGCAAAACAACAATTGAGCAGTCTTATATTTTTATCTAATTTAATTAAGTCAATTGTTAATTCTATCCCTCAACAATCAGACAGATCTTTAGGTAAATTATATAGTTATAATAATTTATAACATTATAATTTATTTATATACATATAGAATAAGACCATAAATTGGCTTTATTATTTTTTTTAGACTTTTTATTATCATTTGAACATTCCATGTCCTCTCCGAAAAATGATTCTTTATCTTTAAAGTGGATCCTAGAAAGTAAAACTGCTTTGCCATACTTTATTGATTATTTAACTACAATAAATTGTGATAGTTTTATATCATTCTACATTAATATTGATGGTAAGTTTTCAGTACATATTACGTAATGTTATTAAATTGGAGTAAAATGTTTCACTATATTAGGTTGGAAACAATTTGTACACGAGCAAATGCAAAATGTAAATGGAGATCCTAGTCAGTATTCATCGTCTGATTTAGCAACAGTGGATCATATTAGAGACGAAGCAAAAAAGTTGTATTCTTTATATATTGGTCAAAAAGTAAAACTTAAATAAAATTATAATTTCATAATTTTATCAGTAGTAAAATAAATTTTTTAATTAGCCTGATATTCAAAATGAACTTGGAGATGATCTTGTAAAATCATTAGCAAAAAAAATTCAAATTGATCCAGTAGATGAAACATGGTTTGATGAGGTTCAAAATACATTATATAAAACACTATTAAAGGTATTTGCATTTAAAAATATTCAGTTGTATTAAAAAAATGTATATCAAGATTTAAACTTAAATTCATATAAATAATAATATCATTACTCTTGGTAGTTATTTTTTTAAATTATTGATTATAAAATCACCTAAGTAATTCTAATTAAAATATGTTTAATTAGCCTGAAAAAGGAATTATATCTGGTTTTGGTAAGCACGAATGTTGTTCAAGATTGATAACCGATTTGGAAATGAAATCATTAGGTTCAGAAGATATTTTTGAACCAGAATTAGCTATGCCTGCTACTGATTTTTTAATACCTATGGATGCGGTACAGCAACTTTTTAAAGGAACTGGTGGTAAGTTAAGTTATGTTTTATTTTACTCTATAATATTATTTATGTTATTTTTTTAGATAAAGTAAGCGATTTCCTCTCAGGAAGTAAACCCATAAGTCCTGGTCAATCAGAAGATGACAAGTCAATATTGTCAGCTGACATTATTGAAACTGGTTATTATTAAAATAATAAATTCATAGACTTAAAATTATAATTACCAACGCATTTATTTTTTAGGACTTGTGCATGAGGGTGGCAAGACATTTGGTGTTTATGCAGTTTCAATTACTAGAGTTTATATGTCTGGGAAAGAAGAGAATTGGCATGTTTATAAACGATATTCTGATTTTTATGATCTTTACCAAAGAGTAAAAGACAAGGTAAAGTTATAAATAAATTATTATTAGAAATTCATAATTATTTTAGTTATTTTTATAGTATTCAGAATTAGGCAAACTATCATTTCCAGCCAAAAAAACATTTCATAATGCTGATAGACGAGTTTTAGAAAAGCGTATGATGATGTTAAATCAGTTTATACATAATCTATTGAAATCGTCAACTGTAGCTAATTATCCTGGGATACAAACAATGGTTGAACAATTCCTTGAACAAAGACCTGAAGACAAAAAAGCACTGCTATCTGGTCATCTTGTCAAGACTGTTGATAATCTCTTGTTTAACCCATTGAAGGTTGTTGGAAACGTTGTGAAAACTGTACCTGATAATATATTTAATACTGTTGATGGTGTAATGGACAATATAAGCAAAGTGCTCGGACCATCCAAACCAATTAATAGAATGTTGGTTGAAGAAGTAAGTAAAAAATAAAACTGTAGGCAAGTGGATATCATTCTGCTGTACAGTTGTAGGTGTCAAGTATTTCACTGTAATGAATGTGTTAAATTTAAATGATTTATATATCATGATATAAGAAAAATAATTGAGTTCTGTCATTCTGTTTTCCTATATTACTAAGTACACTTCATAATACATTTTTAGACTTTGAGCAAAGCAAATGTTGTATATTTTTATTTATAAATGTAGTTTTTATCTTATGTATGTCAAACCATTTTTTAGAGCATTAAAAAAGTTTCTATTTTAAACTGGGGTGATTTATAGAAGTAAATTAGATTTAATTGGTACTTAAATTTGAAAAAGGAGTAGTACTCAAAAACAACAATTTTAGTATTGATTTAGTGTACTAATTTACACTAAATCTTTATATTACTATTTTCCATTCGTGACTTAATTTTCAAATTTTTTTTTTACTTTTAATAAATGTTTGACTTGATTAAAAAACTAGAAATTTTTATAGAAAGTTTTACCAAAGTTTTAAACCAATTAAAAAATATCAAAAAATACAGTTACACTATTATTTTTTAAGCATTTTAAATTCAAATTTAAACATATCAATAACAATTTTAGTTTTGAAATTCAATAATAGTATTTGTGCGTACTTTTACATTTATTATTATATTTTAGACTTTAACATTTAAAAATGCAATGTATTTGGCAATAATTAATTCAACATACTGTATTACTCATAAAAAAATAAAAAACTATTAGCAATATTTATAAATACATTCTATTTGAGAATTTGAAGTTGAGAGACTTAATATTAATATTTATACATTTTGTGTTTAATTTTCTATAGGATGATGACAATATGCCAATGCGTGCAGTGTTACTATTATTAACAGAAGTGTTTGAAGTAGACGAACAACAACAATGGCTTCGAAGACGATTTGTCATGTTGTTACAACATATTATTAGAGCTTCATTTGGTCACGTAGTTAACAGGAGGTTCAAAGAGTATGTGGCGACTGTCACTGATCCATATAGGGTGTCATTGTTGATTGCTGCAATCAAGTATTATTATAACAACTTATATCTTTGTATGATTAGTTTTTTAATGACTATTTCAATATCTCATGTAGAAACTCATTATGGCCAGATGGTGTACGTGCTACAGAAGTACAATTTCGAGATGCTGAAGTACAGCTTAGAACACTTGTAGCAGCTAAATGTGCACTTATGTCATCTGTTTCTGGTAAATCATCTGATCCAAACAATATTGACCAACTATATTAATACTTTATACATATATTTATTTTAGACGAGTTGAAGCATTTAATGGGAAGTGATGTCACAAGACGTGGTATTTATTTAGCCGTCGTAATGCTCCAGCATAAAACCCTAAACAAACGTTTAGCATATGTTCTGATAAGTTCGTGTTTCTTATTAATTTTCCCCAATTTTAGTAGCCTTATTGATAAACTACACAAAAACCCTCCTATATTAAGCCGAAATTAGTTATAATTTTAGTATTATATTTGTGTACAGTTAAATAAACTATATATTTATACTTTTTTTTTTGCATGCAATTATGTAAATGATTATTAATTAGACAAAAATCAGCTTATTCGCAGCGACAAATTTACATGGAATAAAGTGTATAAATATGCACACAACGGCTGTGATCTATTTATTATTTTTTGTTAACTCCACTCATAACAATTTGTGATGGGAAAAAAAAAAAATTGTTTAACAGTTTTTACATAATATATTTCAAATCTAGTACAAACTTGTTTTTTTTATTTTTATAATTATTAATGAATAATGATATTTGTCTAGACAATAACAATTTTTTTATTTTTAGTATTAACTAATCATTATTAATAAAATAATAATTACACATAACAAAGTTACCCAATTTACATCATAATTATTATGCTAAAATACAAAAGCCATAAGTGGAAGGTTGACAGATGAAAATCTTGTTCTATCCTTGACAAGTTTAAGTGACTTTGTAAAATGATATGTTACAACAAAATGTGTAAATAAAAATATTAATAATATAATACAAAGGCACATCAGTTACACAATTTGTAGTTATAGATTAAGTATAATACATAATTAATTATCACTAGTGAAATAATAAATTAATTAGAAGTTAAATAAAGAAAAAAAAATTATTCATGGAGTTAAAATAGTTTTTTTAAGCTCATTAGATATAATAATTTCTTGTTTTGTTAAAATCATGATAAAAAAGAACAACACTATTCAGTCTAAAATTGCCTAAAAAAAATGATAAGCATTTAGGTAAAAATAAAAAAAAACCTTAAAATAAAAACAACAAATCAAAAAAAAAAAAAAATGTCTTTATAAGGAATATTTTAATGAACATAATATACAAGTAGTAATGTACCTGTATCAATTATTTACAAAAAAAATTAAAACATAATACCTATATATATATATATATATCATATAATAGTAATATTTGATAAGAAATAAAATAAACGAGTTATGGGTGAATTGAACACAGTTTGGCAATCCGTTAACATGGAATCATTATCATACTAGGTGACCAGAAGGGCAGTGACAAATAGTCAAATCAATTGGGTGAGGGTTGATGGTCACCAGAAAATGTGTAATGTTTCAATCTAGACTTAATTTCTAGGTCACGCAATGCTTGTTTTGCACGCGCTCGCACTTCTTCACTGCAAGTGCTATTGAACTTTTTTAGTCCTCTACGGTTCATTGTACCCAATGCAAACATTGGCTGCACATTGTCAGAAGGTTCGGGTGTTTCTTCCAGTACAGTTGTCTGCAATGACTGTAGAGTTGAATCGACTGTAAAAATAAATATTATTTTATTTTTTAGTTAAAATAGTTTTATAAAGAAAATAGTATTATAATAATAAAATTATAAAATTATGAAATACTAGTACAGAATACGATTACAAATAAGCGAATAAATAAAAAATGTCAATTGTCTTAAAGGAATAAAAATATATCAAAAACAATGTGCGTATATGTAGTGAAATTGCCTATACAACGTGCCTGCTAATAAAATAATAATTTTTGGACTTATAACTTACGTTGAACAGTAGTCTCCACATGGTTTGATTTCTGTGGGCTATTATGTGCTCGACTGATGTGCTTATTTCTAGTACTTGTAGTTTCAAACCTAAGATTATAGACAAATTAAATACAATTGCAATAAATGTATTTAACTATTTCTAAGCTTACCCAATATCACAAATAGGACATTTGTAAATGTTGGACGAACAATCAGCGCGAACCAAAGGGGTTAGTCGTTTGGCAGCCACTGACAATGCAGCCAAACGCGCATTTAGTTGGAGAGCGTGAGCTGTATTTGATCTTTTAGACTGAGCTCTGGCACTAGATCCATTGTTGTTACGTCCTATTACTTTGCGTAAGTCTTTGGCAAGAGCAGAATTGGCCACACTACTTGATACAGTTGTGCCTTTTTCATTGTTGCGTAGTGCACACAGTTTGCCCAACAAAGTTATTGCACCACCACTCCAGGTTTTGCCAGCACAACTAAAATTAATTATTTAAAATTAAATATTAAGCAAATAAATTTACAAATATTTATATAATTACGGTTTTTGTGTAGAAGAAATCAGATTTTTCAAGGCCTGGTCCAATATTTCACCCAACTTGTTAACCATTTTATTTTTCAACTCCTTTCCGTTTTCACTAATTTAAACACATTTTTAATTGAAGGTTTTTTTTATATATATATATTTTTTCATAAGCTTGTAATGAATATACATACCTATTTGGAGCATCATCAAATTCATGGTCTTTTGCCATGTGCTCGTCGAGTTCTTCTGCTCCTCCTTCTATTATGAGCTTGCAAACCCAACAAACGAGTAGGTAATCAGATTTTATAACATTAACTAAAAAATAAAAATACATGTTAAAAGTATTATTCATGGCTTATATATTATTAATTTTAAATATACTAAATTCTTCATTTTTCCAATAATTATAGTAATTTAATATACAAATTAGAATTTTTTAAATAAAAATTATTAATAACTATTGGAAATTTTTAAAGAATACTTTTTTTAGATTAACTTACATTTTTATTCTCATCCAAATCAAGACATGATTAAAAAACAATATTTTGTAAAAACAAGTATATACAAATGTTTTAACATTTTCTTAAGTCCATTAATACATATTATAACTAATAGTTATAATAGTTAAGATTAATATTAGTCTTTTATAATGGTTAGCATAGTAAAGAATTTCTTATGTGCATAAAAAATAATTACTTTATTATATTAGCCAGTTATAAAATAATTATTATATTTTAATGTTGGGTTCAAGTTAATTTTTTTTAATATTAATCAATCACTATTTAACTTAAAATATCTGACACTTACCCAATTCTGGATCTTCGATACTATGAACATCAAGTGAATGAATACGAAATGCTGCAACACCTTTATAACATTGATCACATACTTTGCATTTGAAATTTAATTCACTATTAATTTGAGTATCTGTTTGTTCCTACAATAATAAATATTTGTAATAGTTACTTTATTGACTAGTATATAATAAATGAAAATAATTTATTTACTTGATTTCTATTAGTTTCTCCTCTACTGTCCATGTCTAATAGATCCAAGCAGTTTTCACTAGTTACATTTTGGCCTTCTTCAGATGAGTTTGAACCAAAATTTTGTAATATAGCCATTTCTTCATCAGTAGCCCCCATTGCACGTTGTAACTCTGTCCACGAATAATCATTTACTTCTGTATTTGCAACGTTACAGTCAGGACCTTCCAATATCTATTTAAATGATAAAATTAGCATAAATATATATAATACTTATATTTTAATTAAAATTAACTAGCCTGATTGACAGAGCTTAATATTGATCCCAAACTAATAGCAGAAGGTAAATCAAAAAAACCATCAGACTGTGAATGCCAACGTGGTTCTGCTACTTCTTCTGGTTCTTTTAACTCAGTTGTATCAGTACTGATTGGAGCTGTGGCTTTATTTTCTTCTTTAACAGTCACTATTGTGGATTCATTTTCAACAGATTTTTTCAATTCCTGAGATAACTTTTGTGTGGTATTATTAGTTTTTATGATTTCTGGTTGTACAACTTTATCAATCGAGTCCGAAACTAATATATTTGAATCAGTACATTCTAATTTTGGTAATAATAAAGGTGTATCGTCAACTTTACTTGAAGTAGGCTGTTGTTTTTTATTATCAGTCTTTAAATTACGCTTTCGTTTTCTTGACCCAAAAAAAACTCCTGGTTTTCTTCTGTTTCTAGCTTTTGGTTTAAAAGGATTCACTTTAACTGTTTTTTGTTTTGCAGGAACCTCAGATGAAGAGACTTCTTGACTAGACTCTAAATCAACAAAACTATTAGATGATTCATTATTGTTTCCTAAAGAATCATCTTTACCTGAAAGTAATATCTCATTGGACATTGATTCCTCAATAAAATTTTTCTTCCTATTACGGGTTTGTATTTTAGAAACAAAATTTTCATCAATTGTCTTTTTTTTCAGGACTTTAGGTGTTTTCTTTGTTGTAACCTGTTTTTTGGCTTTAATAACTGGAATGGATTCTACTACATTCTTTGTGCTATTTTCTACATTTTCAATTTTCAATTTTTTTGATGGAACTGGGACTACCTTTTCAGGTACAGATGGAATTTCTCTCTTCCTCCGTAACCTATTTTGCTTTATCAATCCAACCTCTATTTCATTCATCAATTTTTTGCCTTTATTTTTTACTGCCACAGGAATAGGAATAGATTTTTCTGTATTATCATGATCTTCATCAACTTTTGGGTCAAGAATTTTATTGTGGTCATGCTTGGCAATTTTCTCAGCTAATTGTTTTAAATCATAAATTGGTCTTTTACGTTTCTTTGGTAATATAACAGGGATGGGTGCTGGAGAAGCCATCAAAGTTTCTTTCATGGCAGCAATTATTTCTTCAGTTTCAGTTTTATTGCTAGAGTGTCCATGTTCAGCTGACTTCACTGGAGCACGCATGATGTTAAGGCTACGTAAGAAATCTGGCGCTTCAGAAATAAGCATAGCAGTTTCAGTTATAACTGGCAATGGCTTTTTAACTTTCTTACTAAATAATGTAGTTGAACTTGAAACAGTTGGATTACAGCTGCTCATATCAATAGGAACCTAAAAAATTTAAAAACTCAAGATAATGATTCAAGTTTTAACTACCAAAATGTTTGTGTCTAAATATACCTTTGAGCATACAGACTTCTTTGTGTTTCATAGCAGCGTGTAAATTTTTAAGTTTATATTATAAATCATTGTAACTAACCATTATCAAATATGTAATAATACATAAAGAAAAACTAACAAAAATCTCTGTATCATATAATGATAGCATGATCTAAAATTTTTTATTTTATTAATAATATTTTACTTACGCTATTTATTGTTGCTTGATTATTCCCATTAGGAGCCTCAAATACTAAACGTCTTGTAACTCTTTTAGGAGGTAAATCTGCAATCATACGACTAACACTTTCAGCTGTAAAAAAAAAAATAAAGATAAAATAATTACACAATAATAAAAGAAGAATATGGAGTATTTACCATCTCCAGGTTTAGTTTTTACAACTGGTAAAGGTGGAGTAGGTGGAGTTCGTTTAAGACCATGTCTAGCTCTACCATTTTTACGTCTTCGGAAATTAAAAGGCCGCCAATTTTTTCTAGTAAATAAAATATCAAAATTAAATTTTATTAACAATGTAAAATAAATGTAATCTTACCTAGATTTTTTACTATTAGGGGACTTAGTTGTATGAATCATTGTTTTGAGCCACTCAGTATCACCACCACAATCTAACAAATGTCTATGAAGCTGAGCAATATCGTTTTCCATTTTACCACACTTTGTACACTGTGGTAAACTGGTTTGTTGTTCCTCACATTCAGACAACAATCCTATTCTGCTCAAATTTCTTTCAGGTCGCTTCAAATTCAACAATTATAATTATTGACTATGTTTTATAAAGAAAAATGATAAAATTACCCATTTCTGAGATGGAAGTTGATCTATTGGTATGTCATAATGATGGCAAAGTACATTAGGATGTACATTCCACTTATGATAAAAAATATCCCAAATATTAGAACATGTAGCTGGACAAGCAGAACAAATATAACTACGTGGATATAACCATTCTCCGCTGAATCCTTCAATTTTTTTCCTTTCATCATCTACATAAAAAAAATAAATAAAAGAATGATTTAATAATTATTTGAAATAACATTTACAAAATTATTTTCAATTACCATGGGAACTTGGAAAACCATACGAAGAAGCTGCATCGACCTCTAATGAACTCATATCATCTTCTATTGGCGATGAACTAGGATGCAATGATGGTACCATACGTCTGATCCTGCTTTGAATCTCAAGATTCATATAAGAGACATCAAACGGTACACCTTGTTTAGTAACTAGTTCATTTTTATTATTCAAAAAAACATATTGAGTTCCTTTAGCTGATAAATCTTGAATCTCGTCTTTTAATTCTTTTTCTTGAGTTTTCACAAGTTTTTTGGACAACATTATTTTATTTGAAGGCTGTAATAACTTTTTAGATTTTTTATACTCTAACTTTTTGCCATGACCTAAACTCATGTGTCGTGCTAAGTTTGGTTGTTGAGTAAATCCTTTTTTACAGTCTGGACAGTAAAATGGATAGCTTTTGGTGGATTCTTCTTTCTTTTTTACATCTTCTCTAATTGGGTCTTCATTTTTTTTTGATTCTTCTAGTTTTGGTTCTTCATTTTTCTTGAGTTCCTCTTTTTTTGGTTCTTCAATTTTTTTAAATTCTTCTTTATTTAGTTTTTCGTCTGATAATTCGTTTTTAATATTAACATTTATTGGTTCATCTTTTTTCAATTCTAGTATTTCAATTTTTGCAGGTTCTTCTTTCAAATGCTCTTTTTTTACATTATCAGATTCTAATTTTATACATAAATTATTCAAACAAATAGATTTATGGTTTTTAGCTAATTCTCTAGAAATAAATCGTTCTTTACATTCTGCACAGCCATAATACATATCTTCATGAGTGGTACACATATGCTTGTGTAATGTATATAAATCAAAAAAGTTAAGTTGACAGTATGTACATATATGACATCTTCTTTTGGGTGGGTGCATCTTGGACAAATGGCTTTTTCGATCTTCTTCATTTTCAATTTTTTTATCACAATATAAACATAGTTCACAAACTTTAGTAACAATATCAGGTAGTTTTTTCAAAGCATTAGATTGTAAAGTAGGAGGATGATTCATCACATGATGTCGTAAATCAATGGCTGTACTAAATGATATAAAACATTTATGACAATGGTAGTAGCCTACATGACCTTTTGTATTCTTCCACTTTTCTATCATTTTTTCAAGTCTTTCGCCTTTAAAACCAGCTATTTGCAAGTCACGAGATGTCAAAAAATGATAGTTAATATGTGCCTTTAAATAGTGTTTCTTTAGAGCACCTCTTCGTTGATAAATGCCTGAACATACATTACATGAGTATAATTTTTGACCATTATTTGTTATACTTATTTGTGACTGGTCAATCGAAAAAACATAATTTTTTAGGTCTGTTTTTCCATTACAACATATATTTTGAGCTTTTGGTTTTGGAGTTAATTTCATTTCAAGAACAACAGAAGGTTCTGGTATTTTTCTATTATTGAACACATTGGTTTTTGGCAGAACTATGAGACTGGTAGCAGGAGAGTTAGTTTTGAAATTATTTGTTGGAATGCATGAAACAGAAGCATTTTGAGATGATGAAACTGGTATAAGACTTAGTGTTGTTTCATTTCCGATTTCTTCCATTTCAATGTCTGTTCCAAGACGTTTAAGTCTTTGGAAAACATCCAATGGTCTATCATGTATTGGATGAACAACAGGGTAACGTTGGATTGTCACTTCAGAAGTGAGTGGAAACAACGCTGGAGGAGCACGTAAGTTTTTCTTTTCCGAATTTGATGATGGTGCAGGATTCAATAAATTTTGTAATATAGATAAACGGCTTTCTTCAGAAGTCATGTCTGGAAAGGTATTATCAGTTGAACATTGTTTTGCTAAATGGAGTTTGTTCACCACGGCATTCAGTCGACCACCACTCATTTTTTTACCAACGGTAGGAGGCATATTATTATGTATCACAGAACCTGAAATATTTACAAAATATATAATAAAATATTTTGGTTTATAATAAGACATTTCTTTTTTCTGAACATATTATAACTATTGTTAATCAAAGACATAAAAATGTAATTTAACAATACTTATAAATTATATATATATTAGATAGGTACATTATAAAAAATTTAAATATTTAATAAAAATTTAATAAGAAATTCAATTATGTTGTGATAAATTAAACAAAATTAAGTATTAATTTAAAATCTTATCAAAATATTTAAATAGAAACATCAAATTAATAAATCAATAGAAATGTATATTTAATTGAAAGATATTTTGAAAATTTAATATTGTTAGCATAACTGATCATTAAATTCAAAATTCTACTAATATATTTTTTTTTCATTGGATGATATTATTGTTAAAAATCTAAACAATTTATCTTTAAAAATATAATATAATATTACATTTTTTTATTAAATTATAAAAATGATTTATGAACTAAACAACATGTTGTAAATTGTAACATACATGAATTAAAAACTGTTACCTAGGTAATCAATATTCAATGCCATGAAAAAGATTAGATTCAAATTAAAATCTAGTTCAAATAAATTTTAAGTTTAATATTGTTTATGTATTTTACTGATTAATTAAAATTACCAATGATAAGATACTAATAATACTATAATAAGAAAGATCAATAATTAACTTATTTTATGTTCCATAAACTTTTATTCATATTCATAAAATAATAACAAATAATGATATTTTTCAAGTAAATATGAAAAAAAAAAAACTGTGGATATAAAGAAACATGTTAGTTATAAAATAAAAATTAATTGTAAAAAAATAAAATCAAATAATTAATTAATATTATTCTTATTAATTATTAATTTATTATAACAATATTTTAATTATTATTTATTGGGACTTAGCTAATTGTATTTTAAAATAAAGTTATACATTGTTTAAACATTATTTGTTTTCATTTTTCATTAATTGTTCAGCAAAAATTTTAAATTTAGAAAACATCAAATGTACATGATAATTTTGTTCATATTTTTTTTAATATAAAAATTGTGTTTTATTTAATTTAAAAATAAGACCAAATACTGCTGTAAATATCACGAGGGCTGTACGCAATAACTATTTATAGTTAACCAAAGGTTGTTCAACTTTGAACAGTTGGACAATAACTTTTAAACAACCCCAGTAAGTACCAAGTAGAAAATAATAAATTTAAGAATTTTATTTATTATTAAAAAAATTTTAAAACAACTTTTAGAGCGTATTATTAGTTATTAATTATTGCTATGATTGTTACTCAAATTATATAAAATGTAGGATATGATTGAAGGATTGATAACATTATAATTTATAAGTAATAATAATTCTAATAATAATATGTGCAAGTACTTACCACCATGAGGGAATGACATATTCCTATGATGGTGCAAACTGCTTCCCAACATATTATATCCTTATTAAGTCGTTCGAAATCTACGCAAATCTAGAACATAAAATAAACATATGTATAAGTAAATTTTTAATGATTATAAATTTTTATATAAATACGATGCAAATAAAAATATTAAAAATTATTTAATGAATAAGTTAGATAATCACAAACAGGCATAAGGAAATAATAATAATTAAAAAAAATATTTTTTCGTTAAATATTAAAAATAAATAAATTGTTCAAAAATGCTCAATGCCTTTGTACAATGTTATAACTTATTGTCTTAGAATGATAAAACATATCATATGATTAAGGAAAACAATTATTATATTTTAAAAATATTTTAACATTGATAGTTGTCAATTTACACGTTTCATTCGCGTCATTAACAGAAAGTACTTATGTTTCGAGAAGGGAGGAAATCGAAGAACGTCAATGATATGCATCGAGGTCATAAGTATTTTGAGCTTTTGTACTTTTTTGTAACAAAATGAAATTTATTGTGTTCATATTATCAAATTTACATAAAACTGAAAACTGTAATCTCGGAAAGCAGATTCATAATTTTCTAAAAGCCAATCAATGAATCGATACATTATGCATTTAAAAAATAACTTCCCCATTCGATTTTTTTCACCGTCTTCGAATCAGAATATAATTATTACATAAATGATACTCAATTTATTATAATCCAATCTTATAATATTAATTTTAATATAAACTTTATTGTTTGGTGCGCCGACAAACGTGTATATATATATATATATATGGTATGCAGACATGAACATGAATCACGTGTTTCTAGGCGTGACCTAGATTTTTACATGTAGGAAACATAGCATCATTGTATTGGTTCTTGGGAATTGGAAATGTTCATCCCGTGACGTATAATATTATTCAACCCTTGCATATACAAAATACAAAAACGTGCATTAAAATTTCTGAATATTAAATGATTACGTCACACGTTAATATATAGCCTAAAATAATAAAAAATGTACATTATCATCTTCTCGTAAAATCAAAATAGTTACAATTATAAATTATTAAACTATTTTTGTAAAGTTTATTGAATCAAGTCAAATTAAAATATCTTATACTTTGTCACCTATATGGATTTATTGTTATTGCATTAAAAATATTACAAAATGTTTTAAAATAATTTAATGAGTCAAAAAAGAATATAAATAGTTTTCGAAATATTTTAATAATTCGTAAAAATAATAAGAAAATGTTCTCTTTAGTAAATATTTATAATATATCTAATAATAAATTAATACATTAAGATGTGTATTAAATTTTGGAATTTTTGAGGGAATTTTGTTATGTCAGTTTAAACTTTAAAGCAAGATAACGAGTTTTAACGTGGGCACGTGCGTATAATTCTCGAATTTGCTACTGATATGATAACATTATTTTTGAAGTTAAAAATAAATTAAATTAAATAATTAATTTATAACTTTATAAATAATTGTAATAAGTAACTAAATGATTATTAACAAAAAAAAAAAAAAATTGTATTCGTATAAAGTTTAGTAGCTTACATAATAAATACAATTATATTAAAAATATCTGGTATTACAATTAATGACAGAATGCATATTACAAAAACATTATTTTCTGTGTAGAAGAATTCTTTATCACAAGTTGTAAGTTGTTTTTAAATCACAGTTTCTTGCTGGCCAATTATTAGGTAAGTTTATTAATGAGCTTCAAAACAGTCAACTTTCGAGTTCAATATAAATCAACGAAAGCAACAAAACTAACTCAACAGCATATTTGCCAAAAGTAATATAAAATAAATGTGACTATAAAACAAACCAATACAAAATTATAGATAAATAATGATACAGATGTCTTCATATAAAAATAAGTATCTTATTTTTATTTTTGAATTCAAAAATAATTGTTTTAATAACAATGAGATATTTTACTTTAAAATAACTTATTTCCTCACTTGAAAGAAAATATAATAATAATAAATTATTTTTCTTAATAAATATTTTTGAGGATGGTAAAATTAAATTTTTGTTAAGTATGAAATAAACTTATGTTTATTATAAACTAATCGAGATAATATAAATAAATTGATGATAGATTTGTTTATCATACAAAATACTACGTATTAAATGTTTTATAAATTTTTATAACAAAATATAGTATATGTAATATAATAAATAATTCAATGGTTTGTTCTCAACACAAGACCTTTTTCCTAGCAGAGATTAACACAAATAGTGTACCTGTCCGGCTGTTTACGATCATGAAGGTCATTGTTACGTAATCATACTAGTTTTCTGTATATTATCCTATATAATATTAATAGAAACATTTTATTTTTCAAATATGTATATCGAGTCACATCGAAAATAATAACATCGGTACTTTTTTATTAATTAAGGATATTTTTCTGAACTACAAGTTGAATAAAATACATATATTAATTTCCATGGCCATTTTCAACGAAACATAAATAAATACCTAGGTACAATAATTTATTTATTATTTACGCACTCAATTTTTTAAAAATAAATTATCTTTAGAATTTTAATATTTTAATAGTTTATACCTAGAACTCAATTATTTTGGGGGACAAAATGGGTCTCTTCATACAACAAAATTCAAACACAAATGGGCATTTATAAATTGCAAATATAAAAATTCAATCGAAGTATTTTTTCTTAGTTCTGCCTTATTAATAGTTATTATTATAATCATGAACTAATAAAATAGAAATCATAATAATTTTAAAATGTTTAACAAATATAAAAATCCATATATGTAAGTATAAAAAAATAAATAATTTTACGCATCTATTTTAATAAATAAAATAAACATTACTATACATTTACAATACATAACATTAAGTTTAATTCTTTAAACAATTTTGAGGTAAGAAGATTACTAAAACAATAATTATAATTGATTTATCTCTGGCAGGGTGTATCATAATGTTTAATTTTTTAACATTATAAATACATGGATAATAATAAAAAAAAAAAAAACAAATAAATGATTGAAAATGTACGAAAATAGTTTTTAAGTTTAAGTAATAGTTTTTCAATTCAAGTTTATTAGTTATTAAATAATTTGTTTAAGTAGATAGTAATTTAAAAAAAAAAATGTCTACGCAAGTTGATATATAGATTTTCAGGGATTATACTCATATTAGAAATTTCCAGTTCCAAGATTGTCATTATTTGTTTGAAATGAAAAATACTTGTTAAAAAAATTTTAGAAAACAATATTTCGAAGGAGTATTTACGTATCAAACTGAGTAAGTAAAATAGAAAATTTTTTACCTTTGAAAATGGAAAAAAATCATTCAAGAAAATTTCTAAAAGATATTAATATTGTATAAACTACCCTATTTTAGCTATATACATATTTATATAAAATTTCGATATATTATAACAATATTTTATAATGAACATTTTTTTTTTTTTTTGTGTGTAAAATAATAATAAGTAGAATCTTTCTTGAAAATGCGTATTTAGGTGAGATTTAAGTAAACATTTTAATTTATATCTATAAAATCTTTAAAAATCAATAATATCAATTAATATGTTACAATATTTGTTGTTCTTTGATAAAAAAAAATAAATATAATTAGGTTAGACTACCCTTCTTCCACCTAAGATATTTGATCGGTCTACGGCTACGATTATGAATCTAGGCGTATAGAATATATATTATGCATCATATATGAAAAAAAAACAATAATATTATTCTTTAATAATAACCAGAATGAGTAATAATACTAATAACTAATAATCAATATAATAAATACAAAATACTATCATCATAACTATGAAAAATAATCCTAGTCTATTTACATAGCTATACATGGTGACGTAACTAATATTTTCAAGAGGGGGTGAAGCGGGAGGGTCTTTTATTTCATGTTCTGAGCGTTACAAAACGTTCGTCATAATCGAGTTATAATTTTTGATATCTAAGTGTTTACATAAAATAGTTTGAGTTGATAATTTAAGTTCATCATATTTTAGATTAAGTAAATTATTAACTATATTTTATACAAACCAAAATGGAGAGGAAGGGTAGGTAGGTCGGGATTGGGGGTTAAAATCATAATAAACTATTACTATATATTTACAATATCTAAGAATTTATAAATAAGCATTGTTCATCATTAAAAAATGCTGTTAATTTATTTTTAATAAAATGAATGTTGATGAAATAGATAGGCCTAATAGAAAAATATAATATAATAATATGTAGTAGGTTGTAAGTACCTTTACTTATAGCAGCAATATAAATTAAATTAATTTTTATGTTCTAAACAAATAATCTAATACATGTGTAATAAAAATAAACAATATAATTTGTATCAATTATATATAACCAAAACCACTTATAAAAAAATAAAATATTATATTCAAATTAATCATAATCATGATAATCCTTGTGATAATCAATATTTCTATACCTAATAAATATTTACCATAAATAAATATAATATAGGTAACATTAAATACTTTATGGTAATACTAATAAAACTTATCTAAATTAATTGAAAAAATATTTTAAATAATTTTTATTATTTCCTGAATCTGGCATTATTTCTTTTGCAAGATATCTAAAAACTATTGCTATTATAAAGATACCAGACAAATTTTTATTTATTATATTTAAATTATTTATATTAATAATTTATTTAACAATCAAGATAAGTACATCAGAATAATATTTTATCTAATTTTAATTTAATTATACCTACACTAATATAACTTAAGTACCATTGAATGAATCTAGTGACGATAATGAAGAGTGTGAATAGTGATCACTCCCTGAGACTTGAATTAATAATTTTTATACAAATATATATATGTATATATAAAATGTATAGCAATTTTTTACAGAAAATATTATAAAGCTTTAGAATTATGACAATAGTAAAACTTAAGTAGGTATCAAACTTAGTCTACTGCAAAAGAATGTAAAATATTTTGTTTACATATTTTAAGTTCCAAAATACTCTTGCCCTTTCCTTATTAAAGTTTTGTCAAAACTGCTACTGAATCAATTTACAAGTTGTTGACATATAAACATTAAATAAATATATGATGTATATGTATTAATATGAATATTTTTTTGTATTAATATTGTTAATATTAAATTATTTTTAGTACTTAGATGTATTATGTATAGTATACATCATTTAGGTATTAAATATCAGACAAATATTAAAATTTTGGATTTGGTTTAAGATAGTTCTTAATCTTTTATGAAATGTACATACATGTAAAAATACTCTTTAAAGCCATAAACCCACTGATTGTATGAGCAAAAAGTAAGTATAAATACTTAATAACAACACAAGTGTTTATTTATTTTAATAGGTGATTTAATTATCTCATATTTTATTAATATTTTCAAATTAATTTGTACAAAAATGAGTAAGTAATAAATGATGGTATAAATTGTATTTAATGGTAAAAATTAAGTTGAATTTTTGCTACAAGTTTTGATATTTCAGACTCAACTTGAAATAGCTTTAAGTATTAATTACAGTTTCTCATTCACAACTAAAAATACTATAGTATAGTGAATCACTGATAGGAGTGTTGTAGATTCTCAGAACTGCAAGTTAAGAACCATTAATTTAAGAGATTTAATTAATAATTTTTATTTTTTTAAAACTAAAATCAATAGTTATTGTAAGAAGTCATAATTAAGTAAGTCGGTTAATAAGGATACTTACCGAGAACCTACTTCTTACACAATGAAAACATTTTAATTTACCAACTATGTTATGTGTAATATTACAGTATAATAGGATAATAATACTTAATAAATATAGCAATAATAATGATAAATTGAATGTAAGAAAAGTGTATTTAACATTTACTCGTATTAAAATGTTTTAAGAATTATAATTGAAATTAACTAAAATAAAAATGTATTTAGTATATTAAATTATCATATAATATTTTAATAAATATAAATATACATAATATTATGAAATTCAAATAAGAGTAAAATAAAACCAAATCATAGTAACAAAAAATCATGTAATCAAATTTAAAGATTTAGAATTAAAGATTACAGGTATTTAATGAAAAATAAATAAATATTAGTT
Organism: Melanaphis sacchari; assembly: GCF_002803265.2. NCBI lineage: Eukaryota > Metazoa > Arthropoda > Insecta > Hemiptera > Aphididae > Melanaphis > Melanaphis sacchari. The sequence goes on from NW_020271042.1 coordinate 6,403,131, forward strand.
TACATTCCTCGGTACAACCTAACATTATTCACTTGGTCACCTATTTTCATTTTTGTAAGTTTAAATAATATAAAAAAAAGTTTTATTTGTATTTATTATATGCGGGTGTCTAGTGTATTATCTTACCACTTTAATTGGTAATTTTTCATGAGACACATCTTTAAGAGAACATAATTCAATCTGTTGAAAATAATATCATCAATATTTACCAAATATAAATTAATTAGGCACAGATAAAATAGAAGTTCATTATCTAGTTAAGTAGAACATGTTCTAATATAATTAAAAAATGTAAATGTATAAGTCATTACTTTATAAACTTCAATAACTTAGTAAAATTGAATATATGAAGAAACTATAAACATTATTGTATTATATACCTATTTAAACAGAATGCATATTTTTATATAGCTGACTTTTCTTTCGAGCAATAATTTATAATTTAACCACTATCTTTAGCTAATATGAATTACACAATGTAATTGGTACTTTAAATTTTATAACAAACACATATAGACTATAAAAAAATAATAACATCCATCCATAACACAATTCACAATGTTTTAAAAGTGATGTGTATTGACTATAAAAGTATAAAGTACCTATTCAACTAGAATGATACAAAGAAATTATAAACCTAATTAATGTAATTCAAGAGTGAAGAACACCTAAAATCATAAGTTTATATTTGTATTAAGTTTTTGCCTATTTATCTAAATACAAGCCAAAACCTTATTTAGGTTGGTTACATATAAACAAATGCCTCAGTCAAGGCAAAAACATTAATGGCTGTAATGTTTAACGATAACCAAACAGCTATAGAAAAATTGACTGCTCCTCACAAAAGTTTTGACAACATCACTTGTTAGTGTCCTATTCTTTCCTCTACCCCTGCACAGCCTAACAAATATGAGCAGATATAGATAATTAATAGTCATAACTTGGCGACACAAGATTTCTTATTTCATTGTCCATCAAAATATAATTTGCAGTCACACAACAATGTTAATACATGGGTAAACAAGTCAGTAAGTACGAGTTTATATCACACGAGTGCGCAAGTTAGAGATTCTCTAGAAGACTACCACGAGAGAGCACACGAGGGGGCGACACGCGAGTGCGCACAAATAAAGTGGCGACGACGTTAACGCAAATAGAGAAAAATAAAATTCTACCGTTTTGTTGGATGCGGCAAACAAATACACGGCCGTCAGAAATCGAGTGAAAAATAATTAAGTCACTTATTAAAGAGTTAGACTTGAGAGTATTACCTGAGAACCCTCAACGGGCTATTTGCGGGGCGCGGAGTGTTGTGTGTCAGCTTTGGACCGCGCGACCGCCACACCAACAGCAGCAATGAAAAAACAGCGATGACGACGTTATCATCATTTTTCGCGCACCGTTGCCACCGTTATCATTACCGTCGACCCGAAACCATGACTAAGTCACAGCAAACGACGATACGACTTACACGATTGTCGAAGTCAAATTCCAACTTTCAACGCGGGGAGGTTACTGATTGCGGTTGACGGGAGGGGCACCGGAAAAACCTACGTCCTAAGGTGGTCGAGTGCCTGAGGGGGTTGAGGGGATGACGGCACACGGTCCTGTTCTCCGATATGGGACGACGCGGTCGGGGCGTTGAAATCATACGCGGAGTCTGGCGCTGTTACAGCCGTCGCGCGGACGTTAGCGGGGTAGGCACTACGGCGGCGAGGGACGGTTTTATGCGGTGCGGACGATAGAGGCGGCGGTGGCGGACGACAAAACGCCTCGCGGACGGCCGCCGTGGATGTCGGCGTACGTGGACATAACACACACGTTCACTCTCTAACGCACACGCACACGATACACAGCGTCGTTTGGGCTCTCCTTGGCCGTCCGTTGTAACAAAATCACCACGTCGGGAGAATACAACGAAAAAATGTTGTAAAAAAAAATTAAAAAAAAAAAAAAATAAAAAATAAAATTAAGCTTCGCGCACACGCACAAAAACGCACACGCGAACACACATACACATACACACGATACACGAACGGGCGCCGCGCGCGCGCAGGGGGAGAGTACGATGTGCAGTATATTATGTGCGGTGCGGAACGGCCATGCGAACGGGAAACGCGTATATATGAAATAATATATATAATGATACGATGTCGTGCATGCAAGCACGGGCGGAGGAGCCGGGGCCGCGATACGTGGTGGAGTGCGGCGGCGGCGGCGGTGGCAGCAGCGACGACCACGACGACGACGTCGACGGCGGCGGCGGTAACGGTACGTGCGTGCGAGCAGTGCAAAGGGGGTGCGGGCGCGGTGTGCGCGCGCGTGTGTGTGTGTGCGCGCGGCCCGAGGTAGGGGAAAGGACCCGCCTTGACGCGTTGGAACACCGACAAACCGACGACGGAGTACGGACGGTACGCCGTACAATAATAATATAATATAATTAATATTATATTTTATTATGGTATATATTATTACAATAATAGTTTTATATAAAAAAAAAAAAAGTTTCTGTTATTTCCCCTCGCTCCGTGGTGGACATCCCCTGACTGCGTTTCGTGTGGTAAGACTTACACGCGGGATGTGGCTCACGAGTATTATTTTATTTTTCACGATTGTTCGGGCGCACTGGCTATGCAACAAATTCGTCGCGTTTCGAACCCGACGGGCGGCAGCACACGGATCCCACACGTCCGGTCGGCGGGTGCTTGCAAAAACGATACGTCGTGTGGGTTTTTGGATTGCTCAACGTGTCAAAGTACGAGTCGTGCGACGGTGGTGATGGTATCGGGAGGGTGGTAGAGAACTGAGTAGGTTGGTTGGCAAAATAGTCGTTGAGGAGTCCACGTTTATCGTAGATATTTTCTATTAAACGTGGTTCGCGTACGCCCCACGGTCTGGTTAACCTTATTTCGATAATTCCGATTTCCTTCTTCCGATCTCGCTGTGGTAGTGTGGTGACTATATGCATGATGCGCGACACGGCGGATACGTTTTCCGGCCAACCGTATCACTCACACAGTCGGGTAACGCCGCGCGCACGGTTTGGCAACGTTGCCAGCTGCCGAACTCGCGTAGGGGCCGCGGAGGAGAAGTAGGAAGAGGTTGAGAAAAACGATGATAACATCCCAATCGCGCACATTTTAACGCGTACGAAATAAAAAATCTGGTTGAAAAAAATGTGTGCGTGTCTGTAAACATTCGTTACCCCGGCCCGATAATGTATTGACCATCATGATCTTTAATATTATCATCGTGCACAATGTGCATGATATTAGGTTTATGCCAACTGTGAAACGGGTAGGGGGGAAGGATAGGTAATAATTCTTCAATTTATTTCCGTCGTTATTGTTATGGGTGTGAATGGTTATAATGTAGATCGTTTCTGTGAAAAATCGTGTTGCGCAAGTTTTTTAGGGCTATACGAGTAATGACGCTCTTACGATTTTTCATGTATACACAGAAGAGTTTAAAAATTATAAAGATCACAGATTGGTCGGCGAAAGGAAACTTCTATAGTTTTGTTGTAAGGCGTGCGTCGGCATATAACTACTACTTATATCTACTTACACATTCGAGCAGCGGGCACACTGGCGTACATTGGAAAGCGGCGTCCTACATTTGTCCCCCTTCCCGCCACAGCAACAAGACAACCTACCCTTTATTCTTAAGGGAAACGTGTTTCTAGACGCAGCACGAATCACGAACCGACCTGGAATAGAAAAGAAAATGTATGCGAACGTATTTACTGCACGCAGCGTGTGATTTGAGTACAGAGGACCAACAATAATTATAATTGTATAAGCAGTAAGACATTATATTTACGATGGCCTCGGAATTGGAGATTAGATAAGCAAACGGCTGTGTATAGGGTAACAAAATTAAGGCTAGTAATAATATCGATTGTATATTTATTCCATCAATATACTACTAGTCACTAACTTATTTAATAATTTAATGTATTTGTATATTGTTATTAAATAATGTACTTCCATTAAAATATTGGTAATATTTAAACAGTTTCTCGTTAGTATAACTAGTAAAAACTCGTGGTAAGATATATAGATAAAAATAAATTAAATATTGTTTAATATAACCTTAATTATGTATCTAAATATTTATTAAAAATTCATACAAAAATTATCTATAGATAATGAGAGTAGATATGAGTAAATATTTTTATCATGTATAAATCGTATTTGTAATGACGATAGAAAATATTACATACCTACGTACATGACTGAGAATACATCATAGTGAACTCAAAAACGTCATAGTATTTATATAAATTACGCATGTATACGATATTAAATAAGATATTTAATTTTAATATTATGATTTATCAGTTCCTAAGAAGTTGGGTCAACATTAGATTTTAAGATATTACATTATATTTTAATTATATACTTTTACGATTCACAATTTGTAAAAAGAAATTTAAGTCAAATCTATATTATCTTGCGTAGTTTGCGTAGTTTATACCTCATTATTATTCATTTTATTAACGTAAAATACTTAAACTAATTTTACCCATATATATATATATAAATATTTACATTTTCTATTTGTAACAGATAAACTTATCTTTACAATATTACTTTTTTAATAAAATTATAATATTACAATTATTACATATTGTTCAATATTTGCTAATATAAATGGGATTAAATTTCAACTTTAAAAATTTTCAAGTTTTAATCCAAGATTTAATTTTCTTAAACCCTGTACATATGTAATGTGACGAATACAACATTAACATACTAGATACCCAAAACTATACTAATCAGTGTTTAATGATTAATAATATAATTAAAATAATTAACGGAAATAAAAAAAAAAAAAATTATTTTCATATACCATTAAATATTATATAGGACTAAAGTTAATACTAAAAATGTCAATTAAAGTTTCAACAACTATATTAACATGGTCCTTCTTAAATAATTTACTGTATTTAAAAAAGTAATAGTACATTAACAAATTTGTTTACCTATGAAAATCCGAAAAAAATGTGTCAAATATTAATATAAATAAATACGTAATTTTTAATTACTCAAACTATTTTTAATAAAACTATCCTTTTTACATATTTATAATTTGTTATTTTTATATTTACAGTTTAATTTGATTTACTTCTCAATATACCCTTTATAAATATTTTAAGATTGGTATTATATGAACATTACCAGATACATACCATGCATATACTACTAGAGTATTATAATATATCCTAAACACAAATATGCTTAATAAGGTAAATAAAAGGTCATGTGTAAGCAATTTATCAGCATTTTATCTTTGAATATACAAATCCATTTAATTTAATAAGAATTATACTGTTATATGTATATAAATAATGATCATATAATATCAACACAAAAAGAAAATATAAAGAAAACTATGGTACTAACTTACTGAGATTTATGAAGAAACTAGTCTACAACAGTGTGCGGTACATTTAAATATTTAGTCTTTTAAAAATATTATCTTCATTTAACGAATTTTAAACATTCATGAATGACTGACACAAAATAATAGATTATTAAGGTGTATTATTCAATTGAAATGTATACCACATGAGCTAAAAATATTGTTGACTATTAGGTCATAAAATAATATGACTAAAATGTTGATACATAATGTGTAGTATTATGACAATGAACGATAAACGATTTTCAACTTTTCTGTTTATACTTTATGAGAACACCTTGAATTTCAAAGATAATTATTTGCATACTTACTAGTTTGCAAAGTATTGGCAAAATTACTGTCTTACAATAAATGTATAATGTTATTGTAATAATAATTATAATTTAAAATATCATTAGTTTAATGTTTTAATTACTTAACCTTTATACAATTATACATATAAACATAACATAATATGTGTCATCTATAATCGCATATATATGTATTAAAGACATGAACGTATGATCGTATAATGATTGTGTAAGAAAGTAAGCATATATCGTAAATTAAACTTAGCTTATTTCTACCTATCTTTTTATTTAACCACTAAATTTAAATATTGTGATATTATCCCTTTTCACAGTTTGGCGTATACACTATACATGTTATAGTAGAAATCTGCTTAAATACGAAATAAATGATTTTTAAGTGGGTTACATTTTTATTACTCAAGGATACCCTGTGTGGTTAAGTGATAAAGCAAGTACATATAGAAACCTACTTATTAATTTAAAATTAATTTTGATCCAATTGATAAAAGTCTTTAATACTTAAATTTAACTGTTGAATTGTTTAATCATTTTTAGTATTCCTGAAATGTTTTAAAGTTTATCAACAAGAAATTTAAACACCTAGTTATTAAAAAAATTATACATTAAATACTATTCATCCAGAAAGCTCTTATATATAATTAATGTCACTAATTAAGATAAGTCAGCAAAACTTAGTTGTAAAAAAAAAACTACCGATTAAAATTTTTTTATATAATCGCAAACTATGATGATGACTTGGATTGGTCTGTAATTTTTCATAATAATAAAATTACAAGTATCTATTTCCATTTAAAATTAATAACGTTAAATATTTTTTTTGTTTTTTAATTTTATAAGAAATTTACAATCTGTTCTTAACTAGAACAATAAGCAAATGTGTATAGAGTAATTTACAAATGAATTTTTTGAGGGAAGAAGCCACCCATTAGTGACACTACAGTTTTAAGTTGAGCTAATTTTAAATTTGAGATAGAAGGTCGCGACACCATCTTCGCTTAAGCCGTCTAGGGGGATTACCTGAAATGGACAAGGTAGATAGTTTATTAATAAGAGGATTAGAATGAAGAGGTAGTTTGGTGTGAAATCTTTTGTAGTAGCATTTTGCTTCACCAAGTACTGTTGCTATTTTTAGATCATTATGGAGTGTAATGTTAAATATACAATTGCAACGTGCAATAAATTAATATATTAGATATATAATTTTTCTAAAAATAAGCTTGCTTCAATTACAACAGAGAATATATTGTCAATATATTACTATATTGTTGTATAATTATATTATGAACTAATCTATACTGTACAATTTTACTGAAGTTTACGGATATATATGATAATATAATATTTAAAAAATTACCATTATTCGATTTTGATTAATTCAACGGTTACTAAATAATATATATTGTGTATAAATGGTAATTTATAAGGGTCAACATTTAAAAGTAAAAATAACTGGTAGTTTATAAAATAATCAGGAAAACTATGAGAAAAAAAATGGAAAAATGAATTAATAAATAGTTAATTTTTAATAAATTTATACTCATTTTAAATTAAAATTAATACCAAACATATTTTGTATATAGTATACATACTGATCTATTGCAGTAAGTCTATATAATGTATGATATCTTTGTATATGAAAATTATAGTGTGTTTTTAATAACTGGTAATCTTAGAAACTATAACTGAATCAATTTGCACTAAATTTTACGCACAATTCCTTGAGACTTGAAGAGTGCTTATAACTACGGTTTTATGTTTACATATACATAGTTCCCATTGGTTATAGAAATTAAAAAGACTCTTATAATATATATATATTATAAAGATATAAATTAATGTTTGTTTGTAGTTTATTTATTTAAAATTAACTTGACCGATATTGACGAAAATTTTAGATTCTTTCTATAAATTATCAGAAAAATGTAAGAAATAATCTCAACCACGTTAAAAAATTTACCAAGTGCCATATCGCATCTTTATTTAATTAGTTCAATGAACACTCCAATTTTCTCGTGAACTGAAGCAGGTACATTAAATCGGGGCTACATCTATATAGAACTGTATTTTATTCTTGTTCATATTTTCCCTAGTAAAATTGAGTTATACAACTAGTAGTATTATATAATAGGAATATGCAATATTTTTGAAAAATTAGTTCAACCTACTTATTGCATTACTAAGAGTAATATTATAAGTATATTTTAAAATATTTTTAGAAGCAAAGGTTTAAGCACAGTATCTATTAAAAGTTATGTATACTTCGTATGCAATAATTTATTATTGAGATCTAATTTAACACCTACATTAAAAAGTACAACGACAACCTATAACTCATCTTTGATGAGAACCTATACTTGTTATTTGTTAAACAAATACTAATTTTAAGAAACGGTTTAAAGATATATATTGCGTATATTAGCATTATTGAATACAAATTATATTTCGAATAGTTTAATCAGGTTTAATAAGTTAAATATTAAACAGACGATATTTATTATTTTTTTAATTTAGTATCTTTAGATAGTCGAGTTAAATATTTTTTTCTAATTGATATAATAAATTATTTTCCATTTATATACTTATATACAATATACATTATACAAGCTATACATAATATAGATTTTTAAATCTAATACAGTGGGTGCATTGATTTATTTTTTGAGGGGAGGGATAAATTGTTATAGAGGGGAATTTTGATTAGGATTCCTCTTAATAGTTTGGAAAAATTATGATATATAAAGTTGTTAAATTTGAGCAGCAATCGAATTGCAATTTTTAAATGTACCAGAAATATTAGTAAAGAAGGCAGAAATATTTGTATCTTGGCATTCTCTGGCTAACGGCTATATAATAATATATACCTACATATTAATGTATTATACTTTAACTAAAATTTATGTTTTTTTTAATAAATATTTTAATTTATTAATTTGTAATAGCTATATATTATTGTTTGATGGATTTCTTAAAATAGTTCAATAACATTATACAGACATTAATGTTGACGTTGTAATATATATATATAAAATATATTTAATATTTGTTTTATACCCGTAGAAAGAAACAGGCAAATATATAAAATAAATACTATACTATAATATTAATCAATAATACTACTATTAAAGTATTACCAGGTAACAAATATAAATTATAACAAGTATCCAACGGTCAGTGGTGTCAGTCCTAAATAAATAATAATAGTATATACAAATAAAATATAATATTGTATAATAAACAATATTAATATAAATTCTAAATTATTAAAAATTTTATATTTGAGATTATTTTCGTTAATATTCATAATGTTAAAATAAATAACAATATATTAAAATACCAGAAGAAAAACATTTATTTATTTAGTGAAGTGTCTAATTGTTTATATTTCTATTAAAATTTATAATAATAGTGTTTAACTAAAATAATAAAATTGTTTTAGTTTGACTATAATGTGTACAACTCAAAGGTTGATCTCCACATAATTCTTTAATTTCTTGTCGTATATGATTAACTGTCGATATAGAAAAACATTTTATACGTTGGTAAAACTACCATATAATCATAGGGCCGGATTAAGAGGACGCTAATTACACATTCTTTGTATTGTTTTAAATACACTTATACACATTTTAAATTATTATATACATGACTAAAAATATTAAACATACGTATAAATTGTTTAAAAAATTAAATATAAATAAAAAAAGTTTATAGAACTGATATTACTTAATTAAGATAATAAATAAAATATTAAAATAGTATTGAAGATTTTGAAATCGGAATGTATATTTTGTAAGTTATACTGCTATAAATTGTATTATTATACGTATGTGTAAACTAAAGGTCCTAATGAAGGCAATTTATATTTAGGGATAAAATAAAAATATTTTCAGCGTTTTTTATACTAATCACTAGTAGAAAATTAGTATTTTCAAAGTTTACGATTATCTAAAAAATATTTTATAAAATTATTTGATTTTGGTTTTATTTAGTTATTATAATTTTTATTTTTAAGTTAGTTTTAACTTTTTTAAATTATAGCTATCTTTTTTTAAATTTATTTAACTAAGAAATATTTTTTTCTCAAAATGTTGTCGTATCTATGCATAAAAAATTGAACTAGTAATCAATTACTAATAAACATTTATAAAGTTTATATGAGTGCAATGGAGTAATGTATGGTTTAATCTTTTGATGCACTACAACCAATGGCGTCCTAATCTAATTTTTAGGGGAGGTGTGTTTTTAAGTATAAAACTTACAAAAACCTAAGAATACGTGAAAATTAACTCAATATATGCAATTATAAATTACTAAGTATTAAAATTAAAAATAATATGCTGATATTGCTCCAACGTTCGCTTCCCCTCACAAAAATATATCACTTGACTATAACTACTTCACTCTGCTAATTTAAACTTAAAATATGTGTTTATAAATGATTAACTGTTGGTTCCAAATTTAATATTTATAAATTCGTAAATATTTTAAAATAAGTATGTATGGATGTAGTTAGTCATTTAAATAAAAGTAAGTAATTGAAATCTGATAACGTGACATAATGGAATTTCCCTGTACATTTTCATATTCAATTAATATTTATTGAATTTATTGTATTATATACTGGAGGTTTAGTTTACTCACACTGTTGAAGAATGATAAAAATCATGTACAAACAAGTCATGGAAAAAAGACGAAATATAATATCAATTATCATAGTAATATATAGTTGTCAGGTCGTTTTGAAATATTTTCAATATTCAGTTTATTGCGTTTATTGTTGTGTACGATTTTTAAAGAATAGTAAACATATTTTTAAGAATCAAATTACATCTTTACATCCTTACGACCTACTATTTAGTATAAATTAATATCCACATTTCAAAAATTTCTATCAATTTATTATTATTTACCATAATATTAAATGTTATGTAATCATGGTTGCATATAACATGAAAAATGTCTGTATAAAAGGATTGTACTTGTGATCACACTTGAGTAGAAGTAGCCATTTTATAAGAATTGATGGCAAACATCAAAATATTTGATTAAGTATTAATTTTAAGAACAAGATAGGAAAGTTTTCAAATTATTGGGTTACTGCACACAAAATTAAATTAGCTCAGCAAAGTTAGGGTATTTTGAATATAAAAAAAAATTAAATAAATATTAAATTAGTTATTAAAAATAAGTGGATAAAGAACATCGAAATAAATAATAATCCAGCGTGGTTTTAAAATCTGGTGTCATCGACAAGTGCAGACATTTTCTCATCGGACTGGTTAGGGAAACTTGTTTTAAAAATCTACATATGTACATACGTGAGGGATAGTGAGGAATATCAAAAATAATAATAATGTATAATTTTATAAAATTAATATGCAGGACAAACAAATTAGAATAACACGTTAGTCTTATACTCTTATATTAATTTATCAACGGAAACATGCGAAGAAGTAGACGCGGTGTACCTCCGACGCAGTAATACAGTAATAATGACCTAAATCGTTTGTCCAACATTAAATAGTAGCTGACAATAATAACGCGTATCGGTCGATCAACTACCGCCATGCAAAGCGAACTCTAAGGTGAACGTTGACGGTGATGAATGGTGGGTAAAGCGTCAACAGACACACGAAACCTGTATGGTGGTTACGCCAAAAAGACAGATCATAATCATGTGGGACCATCGACGTCCTATTAAGTGTTGCTAATAATTATGAAATACCCGGGTTTAAGTGTTGTCCAAGTATTTAAAATAAATGATCACGTCTTCAAAGTACCGAAAAATAGCGGAAAAGTGCGACAAACGTTCATCGCTCGTGGGCGCCTCCATTGTCGGATGGGAAAACAAATTATTTCGACGGTCCAGCGATACAAAGGACACGACCGAATTTAGCCGATCCAGTTAAATTCAATCGCGCGGTACATAACACACGTTATATTAAACCAGACGAGTGAATTACGACAACGGTGTTGATGATGATAATAATAATAATAATATTAATAGTGTAACATTATTAGCAAGATTGACGACCGCGACCTTGTCGTCGTGTGTAGTCTTTCTCCTTGACATAGTACCTATGGTACACCCAGCTATGGTAGCGGACATGATATCGCTCTGCTCGTCGGGCGAACCCAAACGCGAGAAGTGGCAACGACGTTACAACAATCATTGTCGCTCGCGGGAATATGTTATGATTAAAATATTATTAATAGTGGAAAACGTTAATTATTTGTTGTTTTTTTTTTTTATTTGTTACAAACCGTACGTTTTGTTTAATCACAGAGACGGTGGTGGCGGCGGCAATGAACGACGATGGCGACGACGACGACCAAGAGCAAGATCTAAACTATACGTATAACCTTGAAAATCACACTCAGTTATTAAACGTATATACTTTACGATATGCGCACACTCACACATATACACACACCAATAGTCGCGCATTCCACCAAAAGTCTTCGAACGGCGGTCGGTAAGTTATTCATTTGCAACATGGGCAGCGCGAAATGTAGGCGGCACACAACGGTTCGCAGTGCATTGTGTTATTGGCGGTACATTTCACTATCATCGATCTTGCGTGGCAGTAAATAATTGTATGCCGTGGACGATAATTGTTATATAAATATGTAAATACTAATATATGCATATATTACATTTCACAAATCAGAATACCATTATCGGCGGCGCAATGATAAGCCACCACACACGGTAGTTGTTGTAGAAGTAGTAGTAAAATTTAGCAATATTAGTATAGTAGTATACCGTATTACCGTGTACGTCGATACGTCATTTGTACATTTTAACCGCACACACGCACACATACATTAAAAGTATTTTAACAAAGACTACGTATTTGGCATGACGACGTTGCGACAGCGAAACGATAGAGAGCGCTGGTCATCTACGAATATACTGTTCGTACACCTTGCGTACACGTCGCCACCGCCGATGCCGTCACCACGGTCGGCTAAAAATATTACGTCTAATTGGTTTTTAATCGTCGTAAAAGCGCGAGACTTGTTCGTGTGGTTAAGACTGGTCCGTCAGCGCGCGGTTGTTGAGGTTACCGCGGGCGCGAGAGTCGAACGAGTTGCGGGACGCTGCAATCGATGCCACCCCGCTTGCAATTTTTTAACCTGATACTCTGATGAGTACCTAGTACCTACACGCAATTAACGCGCACGACGAGTCCGAGCGAAACGCGGAAAACGTACCGTATAATAATAATTAAAGTAAAACATATTATCATAGACAAGTAGACAACGACATGGCAAAGTGGGTTATCCGATACGATAACACCGCTGGAACGAGAGAAATATTCTCGTGTGCCAATAAACGGAGTGGGTGGAATAAAGCGGAAAAGGTTCGCGCGTACTGTTATTTGACGTTGTTGTTATTAGTTTTCCCAGATTGCTTTGAACGCGTTATCGTTAAAGAGATGTCGCTAGACGGATTTCTCCGACGATGACGGTGAAATCCAAAAGTAGACTGGCGATCAACCGCTGAGAAAATCATCATCGTCTTGAGCACATCTGCGCGGCAAGGACAACGATTATTATTTATTATATATAATATTACATAATACGCGTGGAATCAGAAACTCCCGTCAGCCAGATGAAGTCGATAAAATGACGGATGACGGTTTATCATAGATTCACGTTATTAATTATTCATTCATTGGTCAGTGTGCGCGATATTTGCCGAATATCGTGTCGAGTAGCGCGGGGCAAACGATGACTTTGCCGTGGCGGTGTGGGTGCATAATATGTACCGTGCGCGGCGGTGGTGGTGACGTAAGCCTCATCCGCGACGCCCCGAAGTAATCTCAGAGCACGCGCATGCACGCACGCACACTTTCGTCATATTTTTAAAATTAATAAATGAATTTTCGTGCGTGCGCACAGAAAAATTAAAAAATTAATATTCGTGGCCGGACAAATAGAACGATCGGCGGCGAGGGGTGCGAGATCGAAATCGAAGAGGGATGGATAAAGCGACGAAAGAGAGTGACAGAGAGAGTGAGAGAAAAGTTTTGAAAAATTTTTGGAAACTCGGGAAATATAATTAGATTTTGCAGATGAATTCGGACAAACGGTTAGATCAAATTCATTCAGTCATAATATATATATTATACACGGCGATTAGGCACCGATGGTCATCGTGGTCACCGTAAACTTGGTGTCAACGACACTGGGAAGTTTCGATACGATTGCCAAAGAGGGACATGCGCGTGTCGACATACCGTACATACACGTAGTTTTTCTAGAAATTTAAAAGAACGACCATTGTGCAGACGTAAATTATAGTACGAAAACTGAACACTGACACACACACACATACAAACGACATATATTATAAATTTATAAATTTAGAGGCATTTAGACGACTTACGAGTATGACGGGTGGGAACGAGCGCGTGTGTAGATACCATACATGGTACACATGTATAGGTATCGACCCCGTCGTTGAACTCGTAACCCATACCCACCGCTTTGTCGTCGTCATAAGACAGGACGTCGCCGACGGTAACCAATAATATATGCACAACAAACGATATCTGTTTATACTATGTTAAAATATCGATAACATTGATATGTGGTAATAGACAATAGACAGTCAGTGGTGTGAACTGTGAAGAGATAAAACTACAAATCCGATAAATCGCGGAGTTGACGACGGATTTATTTGAGTTTAACGGTTAAACCTTCCTACCCAAAGTTTTCCCTACCCCCCGACCAGTTTCGCGAGCGCCATATCCAACTCCACCACCGCGGCGATCTACCCTTTGATTTTATTCGGTGCCTCCTGCACGGGTAAACCACACTTGGACTGTGTATAGTGTGTATTGAATATGCAGTTGTTGTAGGTATTACAATTACGAGCGTTACCTTATACTAACGTTGCATGATGTCGTATGATATCATTGATATCCACATCACAATATAGACACATACAATCGTGTGAACGTTATAATCATTATAATAATATTATCATTACCGGGATACGGTAACCCGTAATGTGTATATACATAATATTATAATATAATATGTTATATATTATTATTAGTGTTATACTTACGACAAGCGCGACGATGATGACGGCGTGTGCGATAGGGGGGAGAGAGTAAAAAAAAAACTGCGTGATGACGACGACCCCCCTGGCGAAATGTGAGCAGCGTACTCAACCACGGCTGTCGGTCGACAATGACGCCGAACTCGTTGCCGCGACGCGCACACAAAAACGTGAGAGCTGGTTGAACAGCAATGGCTTCCCTCGCGCGCTCGGGTCGGTGGCGGTGTCGATGACGACTGGCATTGGCGGCGGCTGAAGTGGTGTTGCAGCAGCGGAGGAGGGCGCGCGCGTGTACCATCCGTGTTGGTTGCCTTCGACAACACTGCAGAGACATCTGCCGGACGGGCTTGGGAGGTCAGTCTGAACGGTAGATAGCGTCAAAGTCATCTTCTATCCGTTGCCCGGCTATACCGAAGTTGACCAATCAAAATGATCTTTCGGGCTACTTTGGAAATGCATTATAATCCCGTGGGTAGCACACAAAATAATACAATATACTATGGGTACCCCCCCCCCCCGGATATTCATGATATGCTCCTATTAGATTTGGAACCAATACAAAAAAATAAAATTAACATATTTAGTAAAAATCTAAATAGATCACGTGGTCTGTGAAATTATCACAAGTCGGGCCGCGAACTACGAATTAAACACCCCTGGGCTGGATCAATAATTGCATCGTGGATTGTTTGTTAACAATTTTATTTTATTATGAATTATAATATTTTATTCCTACGATTTTAACGTGAAGAATGCAACCTTTATCATTTCATATCGATAAAGTAAAGGATGCAACGAATAAATATTTATAAAACCTTTATTTATATTGTATGTTTATTTTTATAAAAATTACAACTAAAATATTGTAGTACAATAAATTAATTTGCATTATTTTGCAATTTTCATGTTTGATATTTAAATTACTTTATTTTTGGAAAATAAGTTAAGCGCTTAAATTTTTATGAAACCAGTTTACAATAATATCATGACATGCCCTTTGGAAAACACTGGACTAAAGATAAAATTTTAACTCTGCAGAGTGTGAAATATTATTCATAATATAAACAGTATGAAACTACGATGAAAATCGTATTTATATAGTTAAAACATAGACTTCATACTTATACATTTTATTATAAATCGAAGAATTAATTTAGTTTACTATGACATTACCAAATGTATACATGTACATAATTATATGATGTAAATTGTAAACTGCAAAACAATGTCTAAATAACAGTAATGGAAGTAGCGTATAAAACTATTGCTACTTGTTCCGAAGAAGAACTTGAAAATAATAATATAACCAAAATGCATCTTACCATTCAGTGCGTAATTCTCAAAAACAACTTACGGACTGAAAACTGTCGATGATTTTTAGAAGCATTCGTGCAAAGTTCGTTTTACTAAAAGCTACGTAGTCATTGCAATACATGATGAAAAAACTGTATAAAGCAGAGGTCGGTAACTTTTTTGGTGTCAAGGGCCAAAAAATAGTAAAAATAATTTTCACAGGTCATATTTTACAGTTTACATTTTAAACAAAATTTAACTTAATTGATTTAAGTTTCATCACTAATTAGTATCTATATTAATTTAACGTGGTATATATTAACAAAGTTAGATTATTAACTAACATAATATGATATTCCATATTTTATATCAATTATAAATTGTAATCGCGGGCCGCATAAAATCGCTACACGGGTTGCATGTGGTCAGCAACCAATTAATAAAAAATCAAGACACTGATCTGAAAATCAGAAATGCATGTTGAAAAGTGTTATCGACAATTAATGTTAAATCATATTATAATACAGTGTAATAAACTGTTTTACAGATTACTGGAATATTATTATTACTTACTAGTTACAAATAATTATTATTTATTTATATTATAATAATATCATACTATATAAATAGGTATTATACATTTATTTTATCTAATTATTGAATAATGACCCTAAATTGCCTATCTAAAGCGCCGTCTTTAAATTTATATATGTCGTAAAAGTTCGAATATTGACGATAAACACTAAGTGATATGTTCCTTATAATGATATTTCAGGCATGATGCCAGCAGCAAAATACATTTATAGCAGGGTCATCTGAATATTTTCTTAACATATTTCTTTTAGTATTGGTGCTTGTACTATCTGGAAAGGTTCATTTGAATGCAGGCTATCTTGAATTAGGTGTACAAAAGAATATATGATTAAAAAATATACCTATGGACAATTTAAACCATTGTGTTTAGTTATGGGGCAATATAATTACTATATAAAAAATTTAAAACGTTATTAACATCAGTAATAAGTAGAACACAGATTAGTCGAATTTTTATGTGATTGTATATTTTTTAATTCTTGTCTATAATTTTGTAAATCGTATTGTAAATTAATTTATAGATTGTATAATTTAAAAAAATTAATATTTCAAATCTTATAAATTTAAAAAGTCTAAAGCCATATTTAAAAAAAATTGTAAGATTTTAGTTTACCAGTCAAGACTAAATTTTATCGTCCTAAGATTATCTATTCTTTATTGCTGTAAATTCGGTTCAAGAAAAATACTGCATATAATAGAAAGATCAGCAGTGAATTTTGATAATTTTCTCCAATACAATTATAATAATTACGCATAATAAAAATTACCTGAATTAGAACTAAGATATGAAAATTCTTTATGAAAAATAATAAATATATCTTAAAGTCAAAAGTAGTAGAAATATCCGGAAAATATTTAAAATTAGAATAAAATAAATTTTAAAATACTTACATAAATAAATATAAATAATTTACTATTGACAAGTGATAACTATTTTATGTAGATTAAATAACTGAAGATTTATCTGTTTAAAATATAAAATTTAAAAAGATATATTAATCAAATAGATTATAGATTCATAATATAATTGTTGATAAATTCAATGAATGTACATTTATAAAAATGAATATTTTTTAAATTACAAATATTACAATATTTTGATAAACCTAAAACATCGGCCGATCATAGATTAGTCCTACATAGTACTTACCAATTAATAAAATGAAGTAAAATAAAACATTTCCGAAACGCAATATTATATTATTAGGGGGTTATATTTTTTTAAATAAAAACGAGTACATTTTATATCAACGATTGGTTGAACATTTGAATTAAGTAAATAATGCGTTAATAGAAAATAATAGTATATTTTCTTAAATAGCCAAAATGCATTCATAATGCTATAAATATTTTAAGTTATAAGTAGTGATATTTGCATGAATCTTAATTTGATTTGTAGAATATATACCTCTATTTGCTATTTAAATCGCACTGATTATATAAATATAACATACCAATTACTAAAATCACTTGTTAGAATTTTTTTTTTTACAATTGCAAAAATTGGTAAAATCAATTAATTTCTGCTTAAAATGATCTAACAGTTCAGATCACGATTAAAAGAAAATTGTTTACAATCATAGTTAGATATTAATATATTATAACAATCTTAATGCTAATAAAAGTTATTATAAATTATTGCATTATTCTGTAGGATTGATCGTGAAGGATTGGAATATAAATATATTATTTAATTTACAATTTTAATTTTATATTTATTATACGAGGCAAAAATTTTACTTACTATAAAATAGTAATACAAAACAGCCAAAATATACATATATTTAGTATATATATTAAATAGGTGCTTAAACATAATAAACTGAACATTTATAAATAATTAAATTCTGTTTAAAAACATAAATAAGTAAAGCTTTTACTATAAAAAAATTGTGGAACATAAAAAAAAAAACAATCGAATTAATAAAAATTGAATTATACAACAAAAACGCTTTTGTAGGGGAGGGGGTGAGTCAGTAAATATTTTGTTTTTTTTTTTTTTTTATATAGAAAGGAACTATAAAATAAATAAAAATCCTAATAATTGAATAATTATGAGAATAAATACCAATCTTACTATTACTACTTAATAAATGAAAATATTCAATATTATTATTAAGAAGATAATTAATAAATAAAAATTCAGATAATTTACGTTTAATTACCCATGGAAGAATTATAAAAATATAGTAGGTATTTGGATTAATGAAAATAAGTCACTGAGAATAGGTAATTTTAAACGTAAATTAATTGACTTTAAGAATTTATACTGATTAATTGTCAACCAGTTTACTAGTTGAATGTTGACCCCGTATTAATGATATAAGCTCTGTATTAGGTCTAACAAGAGAAAAATATAGTATTATTAGTGTATTGACGTTTTTAAATTTCTTAGTATTCCTTAATATAATATTAAGCATTTCAAATGCTTTAATTATAAATATATTAGTATTAATAGTGAAAGATAAATTACTGTGGTAAAGAGAATAATATCCAAATCTTTAAATGATTCAATTCGATTAATAATACTTAATTACTTACGATGTTATTAGTTTTATGATTAAAAATTATAGGATAGTTATTTTTATCGAAATATAAGCCATTGTATTTGTTAATAACTACTGGTAATATAAGTTTTGGTGATACTACAAACTAAATGTACTCGTATCTAGATTTGCTTGAAAATGAATTGCGTCATCTTGATTTTTTATAATTTAATACAATTTAAAATCATTGGCAAAACATTAATATATTAACTGAAGAATTAAAAATAGATGACATCATTTATGTACAAGTTAAACAATAAAAGATCTAGGTATTGAGTCCTGGGGTATATTAGAATTTATTGGAAAAAATGTTGGTGGGGAATATGAAAAATTAACAAATTGACATCTATCCGTTAGACAGGAAGTTAACTAACTAAGAAAATTACCATTTAGACCATATTTTTCTAACTTATATATTATGAGCATTTCATGGTTCACTCTGTCAAAAACTGAATTGATCTAGAGAAGAGGTGAAGTATAAATATAATATGTCTACGTGTCTTTATATTAATCGGTCAGGATGATAATAGCAGCGCACTCTATACATATATTTAACCCTCATGATAAAAAACTATAAAATTATGTATATTATGATACTAAAATAATTATTATTCGTATCATATTGTCATGTTACAACTTAAAATTGTTATACATTAATTAATAATTAGTAAATATTATTATAAAATGTATAAAATCACATTACGGTAATCGTGCTAATCGTAATTTTTTAAATAATAATTTAAAGTATTTAAATAAAAATTAAAAAATATATTTATTAACTTTATTATATTATTTATATTTCAACAATATCAGATTATTACACTATTTTATATTAGAAATATTAGAGGGATATTATGTGCCTTATACTCTTAAGGATCATACTCGTTATAATTATGTTCATCATATAATGTACCTACTGGGTGATTCTTTAGCAGCTCATCTAGCCATCTAGGGCATCTAGGTGCACTAAAAGTAAAAAATCATGGGCAATTGGCCAATTGTTGATCAAAAAATAAGACTATTTTTTTTTTAATTTTAAGAAATATAAAATTGTGAGAATACGAGAAACTATTGTCACAATAATAATTTATATTTATATTTTGAAATACATAGATTCGTGGGTGATAAGTGTGAAATAAAGTAGCATTCCCACGACTAATGTTTAGGTACTTGGCCAATATTTGGCATTGCCATACAGCTTAACGGATATTTATACTTAATACTTGCTAAGTCGTTGAAACGGTTTACTTGTATAATATATTATTGGTCACTATGACATTATAGCGCACTTCCGCCACTTCCCGATGATTATTGGTAAATGTGACACAAGTCAAAAGAATTATACCAATAACAATCATAGCCCATTTATAACTCAACTTATAAATTTTTTGTTAATTTAACTATTAATTACGTAATAATGTATTCTCAAATTACTTGCCTAATTGATTATTAGTGTAGATACTTGGCAAGCTCAACTAATTGTGGATAAAAATATATGTGTATATATAAACGATTAATAGCTAAGTTGTGTGTGCGTAAATGCGTAGTGCGTGTTTGTTGAGTTAAGAAACATTTTTGTTTCACATATTTTACGTATTATTAATGCTATTATTGTTTATTTATGTTTTTCTAACTTTTGACAAACGAAAATAGATGAATATTAATGATATTATTATACGAGTACCCTGGTAGGTACATAGTACTTACAAAGGTTTGTAATAATATTATTTATACCTAGTAAGTACGCACTATGTACTACATTGTATGTATCAACCAACAATAAAAATTCTAAAAATAAAACAACCACTTTTAAAACCATTCTTAACTTGACTATCCTTAAAAAAACCTCTGATATAGTTCGATGGTAGATGAGCGTATTCTATTGAGATAAAAATGTAAGTATAAATTAACTTGTGAGCAATGGGAGATATTTTTTCAGTTACATTGGCTTAGTCAAAACTTCCCCAATTTTATTCTTATTAAACAATGAAATGACACCAGTCATTACCTATTAAAAATAATTTGGAATATTTTCTCTGAATAAAACAAGTAAATATTAAAACTGAAAAAAAAAATACTCATTTTTCTTGAACCGTATTTAAACATATCTATTAATAGGAATTAGGAACGGTAGACAGCACACTATTTGTTTTGTCTCTCTGACTCATGCAAACATAACAAATTTGCGTTCTGCAGATATAATTTTGTATTCAACTATGTAAAATATTACAATTTCAAAATGCTTATTGCTCACTTTAAAATAAAAATATCTATAAAAAGTAATGAATTACCCAGTTAAAATGTTTACGTTTCAGTTTGATAATATGTATATTTATTTTGATATTATAAAACTAACAAATAACAATATAAAATTGGATCTGCTATATCCTAGCCATTCAAGGTCAAAAATAGTAAATTATAACAGTGTGCTGATATACTATAAAACACTCAGTATTTTTATAACATTATCTATCTCTTATAAAATTATAGCAAAAATTGGGCAAAATTAGTTAAACTAAAACAAAAAAACAGTTTTTTATTTATATTTGCTACTAATTAAGAGTTTTTAAATTGCTCCCCTCCCCTTTAAAAGAATATAATGTGCTCTTAAAGAACACATGTTTTATGTATAGTAGGCACTAAATAGTTAGGTACTACGCACATTAATTTCGATCAATGTGTTAACTGTTAAGAAATAGTTTGTCCTACTCGATGGGAAATACTGCATTAATCTTTATCGGCATTAAAATAATGGTGACAAAATATTACGTTCATACGTTTTAGGACTTAACTGCTTAGGGCCCCAAAAATTAATCATGTTCGGGGCCTAAAGAATTTTAGTTGTAGCACTGGATAAATGGTATTTTTTTATCATTATATTTTAAAGTCCCAGAATAAATTAAAATTTATATCTCTATAATAACTAAAATAATTTAATCTATTCAGTATTTCAGTAGTAAGTAGTAACTGGCAACTGGTAAGGGTACGATTAAGAGGCCGTTCTGGTAGCGAAATTTTATCGTAAAAACATGCTTTCGTACTTCCCATTTTTCTCAGCTCTCGTTTGTCGTAGAAACATGATTTATACACCAAAATTACCCTAAGAAGTTCCTCTAGACGACCTCGTGCCAGATTTTCGAATTTTTTTTTTCAAACCGGAGATATTTGCATTTGAAATTTTCAACATTTTCAAAATTTTTAAAAAATCATATAAAATAGAAAAAAATGACACGAGGTAGTCTAGAGGAACTTTTCAAGTTTATTTTGGTGTATAAATCATCTTCCTACGACTAACGAGAGCTGAGGAAAATAGGAAGTAGTAAAGCATGTTTTTAGTAAAAAAAAAATCATAATTTTACAGTTGTCATGTGCTGCTCTGCTAAGTATAGCGGCAGTGTTCGAGAACAATGTTCATACTACCACCCTACGCGACTGGTTAAGTCTAGATAAGTCTAAACTGGTTTTCATATCGCAGTTTATAAATAATTATTGTCAATACGATAATAATAATATTGGTGACCGATTATTATTTGTTTATTTTTCTTTTTATCTTTCTTCGTTATTATAGATAAGGTTATCGTTGTAAGGGGCGCTATCTAGTAATAATTTGTTGGGTTTTGCTTCTGCATATTTGCATCAGGTTAATCAAATTCTTGGTGGAACACCGTTTGGCGTTTGGCAACGTACTGATAAAAAATAAACCATAATACTCTATTTAGTATTCAGTATTCGTTAATCGTTCATCTCGAAAAACAAATATTAATTTGATTCATTTAAATTTCAAATATTTTTTTTATTTGTGAGTAGTGCATACTGCTTTGAATATGGATCACAGATAATAATATTATTGTATACAAAATATTTATTGACGATTTGAATTATAAATTCTTATAATACCTATATAGAAATAAAGTTACTTTGAAGGTAGATAGAGAAACTAGAATGATCAATATTATGATATTAGTGCTGTTTTATTCTCTTAGTTTAAACTGTAATTTTAATTTTCTAGCGACGAATTTGTTTCCAATATGGTGGCCAGAGGAGGCAAAACGAGGTTTATTGGATTCATTTGCATGGTTTTGGTCTTGTCAGCCGTACTGTACATATTTCATGAAACACAAGTAGAATTAATTGATGTTCGTCATTCAGCTTCCTCGTGTACACATCAGTTAGAGTCAATATCATCTCAATTACAAGGTATTATTAGTGGTCATAAATACTGCATCTAACCAATTTATTTATCAGCTATATATATATATATATCATAATTTCACAGTTATCGTTGAACATAAGCTTAAATTGGAGAGGTCATTAGAAGAAGAAAAACATGAACATCTAAAAACCAAAGAGGAACTTAATGCTGCAATTCAAGATGAGAAACAGTTACGTGATAAACAAAATGTTGACTCTATGAATCGATATAATGAGATAGAACGAAATCATGAAGTATTACAGGTAAAATAATATATTTTTGCAATATGTGTAAAAATTATCAAAAATATTGTCAGTACAAAACAATTTAGTTTTGATCATAAATTATAGGTTAATAACTTGTATTATTATTTTATTATCTTATACTTCAATGTTTACACAATTAAAAAATGTATGCATTAACGTTAGGTGCTTACTGTTTATTAGGTATTGTTTACAATGAAAAAAAAAATACTATCTATTAATTATAAAATATCAAATTAGTTGTATTATTTTAACAATGATCAGTTTACTATAACTTACAAAGTGTACTATTTTATATGATTGCATTTCAATTGTATTTTTATGCAAGAGTACTTTATTGCTAATCAATTTTAATTTTTTTTTTTTTTTTAATAACTAATTATAAATTATTGATAAGTTATTATAATGATGTGAATCATCATTATATAATAGCTAACTGGATAAATAGTAATACTTGGATAAAGGAAATTTAAAAATCAGCATAATACTTTTTTGACAAATCAGTCTCTTGAATTATTTAAATAACTTATTTTATTATCTTTCAAATACCTATTTGGAAAAAGTTTATAACTACAGCTAAAAATTTTGCCATATTAATAATTAATGATAAGGTAAATAATTTAGAATATTGAAAAATTTCTCATATGGAAATGAAACATTGGACCTGAATCTATTTTCCCTAAGTTATGACATCTCCTTAAGATTAAATTTAAAAATTGGAGAATTCAATTTGTACTTTTGACTGTTTTTGTTATGCATATTTCATAATTTAGAAATCACTGTAATTGTAACAAAAGTACATATTACATTTTAGATCAAAAAATCATAATTAATGATATACAATTCTAAATAGAAAGGTAGGTTCTATTTCTTAGTATATTTTATAATATATTTAACATGTTTATTAATATTATAAGTAATTTATTTTTCTATTAGTAATAAGGTTGAATTAATTTTTGTCAAAAACACATGTGTTTTAACATGTGCTTAATATTTATTAAATTATTATTTTTTTGTTATCAGTAACTACCCTCAAAGATTAATATTGATACATTCTTTTGCTTTAAAAAGCATCTCCATACATTAAAAAATTTAATGATACTTTACAATTGCAAAAAATTTACCTAACTTTGTTTAAAATGTATTGTAGGTATATGATTTTTTTTTAGTAAGATTTAATTAATGATAAATTACATATAGAAATTAAATTGTTGGTTTAATAAAATGAATTATGTTATGTTATATATTATTTTTAAAGACATGCATATTGCTAATAATTTATAAACAATACTAGTTGATTTTATTTTAGATTATAACTTATAAATCTATTAATATCTAAATCATTTTAATTTCTTGGTAAAGTTCAAGTAGCAATTTTGGAAAATATTGTGTTAAAAACTATGTTGGTCAAAAATAAACATTAAATTAATGTATACTCTTGTTGATCTAGTGATTAGATCTGTAAATAATATCTGTCATTAAATAGTCTATGATCATTATAATTTGGTGCAAAAATATTATGTACAAAAAATATATTGTTCAAAAATGTTTGGTAAAAATAATAATAATCAATTAATAATTTTTATGTTATTATGTTTTAAATATTAATTGATTATTATTATTTTGTTATATATCATTTATTACATCATATGATATTATTTACTGGACCAAATGACATGGACTCTGTACTTACTGTTTTAAACTTGATTAAACTTAGTTTTTAATAATTTAATTTAATTTTTTTAAATATAAATTGTTTTAATGGTATTATATATATATATATATATATATAATATGTATATGCACTTATATCTAATTTATTTGATATAATTTGAAGGAAGAAGAAAAAAATTTAAGAGAAGCATTGGAAAAATTGAAATTAAAATACTTAGAAGAAAAAAATAAAAATAAACAACTTACTCAAAAATTGAATGATGCACAAGACAAAATACTAAATTTGAAGGTTAGTAAATATATTGTATAAACTTTGACAATATAATAAACTATAATTTATTTATTTTTATTTTTTATTTTAAGAATGAAAAAGTTAAATTAAAGAGTGGAAAAGAAAACTTAGAAAATGACCTAAATAATAACTTGCAAAAATCAAATGAATTTTCAAATATAAAATTTATTCAGAAATCAAATGATATTATGAATGTTACCAAAGTATGTTATTTTATCACAATTAATCATTATATTATATCATAATTAAATTATTATTCTTTTTAATTTTTTCTAGTTAAAAAGTGGTTCTGTAACTCCGGCCATTAATCCACAAGCAATTGATGGAGCTACTGCTAAAAGTTCAACACCAATGGTATAATACTAATTATATGTGATTGATATCATTAATTTAACCACTCATTCTTATTTGTTTTAGATAAGTTCAATAGTTATTTCTACAAACAAATCATTATCAATTGAAAACGTAATTTAATCTAAAATTTTATTTTGGTTTTATATTTGATTGTTTTAAATTTAATATTATATATTGTTTAAATATTTCATAGGATGAAGCCAATCCAATTAATCAGCCTATTATTATAGACATCAGTTCTAATAAAGTACCCAATAATGCTTTGACCTCACAAAATGAATCTGTTTCAACTCAAGTAAGTTTACTATACACTAGTGTGTAATTGATTTTAGATGCCTAGTGTTAATGTTAAGATCAAAAAATATACTTTATAAAAATTATTATTCTGCTTATAGATTCATTTAATTTATTGATTTTTTTTTTTATCAAGAAAATATATTAAACAGAATTTTCAATCTATAACCTGTTATTTTCCATACTTTAATATTTAAATTTCAAATTATATTATTAACTTTTTTTTTAATCAATTTGAGGAGATTTTTCAACAATATTTTAAACAAAATCAAAAATCTGATCTTTTTAAAAATATAAATTAATTTATATAAATAATGTTAAAAAAAATATTAAGTTGGTTAGAACTTATCAAAATTCTCTCATTCTATATTATATCAATTACTGATATAATTATGATAAATTGCATTAATGGGTAAGTTAAAAAAAATCAACTTAGTGCAGAAAAGTTATAAATAGTTCTGTGCATGATCGTTTTTGATTGCTCTATATAATAGTAGCAATTTTTAGGCGCGCTTATAAAAGTTGTTTAAACTATACCCATAATATGTAATTGGTCATCTTAAACTGACTCAGATTAGGAATTCAATTTTTATATAATCAGCATGGTAGTTATAAATAAAACAAGTATGTAACTCAAGTTCTATTCTAATAGCTATTCAGAATTCATGCGAAGTCGTGGTATTAACATTATTTTAATCATTATTAATAATTTATTAACCAGTCTTATCATCAATCATAATTCATGGGATGGTGTCAGTTGGAATTCAACTGTCTAAGACAGTAGTTCTCAACCTTTTTTGATTCATGTCACCTTCAGTCACTAGAATCAAATACTGCGTCACCCAAACATCAAAATAATAAACAATCTTAGCTGTGTATTGCACGACAAATTACTAGGTACACGCGTTTATTGGACCAAAAGATTAAATATAAATAATACAAACTATTATAAAGATACGAACTTTGAGGTATGTTATGTACATGACAGTGGTGGTATAGGTGTATAATATATTTATTATAAGAAATAGGTAATATGATTGTTTTCGAAAAAATTAATTTTTATTTTTTTTCTTGTTAAAATTTTGCGTCACCCCTAAGTTAGGTCCGTGTCATCCTAAGGTGACATGTCACCCCGGTTGAGAACTACTGGTCTAAGATGTTTAAAAAAAAATCTTGATATTTAGATATTTATTTTTTTAATAATGTATATGTGCTTTAAGTATGTTAACTACTTAAAATAATCTCATAAAAATAATTTTTATATTTAAAAATGTACAATAATTTGTCAATTTTATAACTTAGAGTATACTGAATGATTCTTTTGTTAAAAAACACCCATTATTTCAAAATCTATTAATATTTTTGACAATATTATTTTTAAAAAATAAATTGTTTTGACTTATTTTCAATAAAAACAAAGTAAAACAAATTTTGAAAATATTGCTTAATTTTAAAATAATGAGTGTTGTTTGAAAAAAAATCATCCAATACTGATAATGGATAATATTTAAGATTTCAAGATATGATAAAATAATAACACCTGAGAATCGTTTAATTGCTATTGTCCTAGTCTAACAGAAAAACTCCCTATTTAAGGTAGGAAAATTTGCTCCCTGATTGTATTAATTTTTACTTCTTAATTAGTAGCTGTCATCACATCTTAAATATTGTCAATAAATATTTCATTATAATTAGTTAATATTTGAGTGTATTTACTATTTTGTTTGTATTAGGAATCTCAAGTTGGTGGAAATGAATCCATGAAAGTTATGCCTGCTCCACCTCAAGAAGAGACTGTTAAAAAAGATCCATTAAATAAGTATAGGAAATTTAAAACAAAATAATTTTTATTTTATTAATTTTTTTAATGAAATTACATTTTAGTAATGAAGAAGAAAAATTATCAAAACAAAAAAATAATTCCTATAAATATGAATACGAACAAGAACATTTCAAAGAAGATGGTGAGATTGACAGTATGCTATGCTTTTTTTTATTAAAAAAGAAATAAGAATGGGAACAATATGTGATTTGTCAACTAAATTTAATTTATATGTCAGTTCGAAGACATATTATATTTTAATCATTCTGTATAATGTGAATATGTGTAGTATATTTTAGTCTGTTTGTAGAGTGAGTTATCATTTTTTTTTTTTTTTTTAATGCAATTTTCATTTCTAATTTTGAACGGCTTTCAAAAATATATTATTTATCAATTAATATTGAATTGAGGACAGTAATTTAATTATACCATATAGTTGACCATATATTGTTCTGATTAATAATTGTAGGTATAATACATTTCTAAATTAATATTTAAATAGGTTTTATCAAAATATTTCATAAAGTATGTAATAAATATAATTAAGTTAGTTGGAATATTTAATATACTTATCTATTTAATGAAGTATAAAAATTATCACATTTATATACATAACATTTTTTTTTTTTTTTGTAGAAGATGATGAAGATTTGAATGATTTTGATGCACGAGAAGATGCACATCAAAATGCAAATAAATAATTTTATTGATATTTATAATTTAAAGTAGGTACCTTTATAACTGGGATGGACAACTTAAAGTTATTAAAAGACTAATTTTAAAAATTTAAAAATTTAAATTAAAGGTCTAGAGAGTATATAAATCAAAAATAAAAATATAAGGTCAATATAATTTAAAATTAACAATCAACATTTACTTTTTATGTTTATTTATATTTAGATACATTTTAATGTTAAAAATGTAATAAAACAAAATACAGATAAATATTAAAATGTTATACTAGTAATTCAATAGTGTAATGTTCAGATAAAAACGGTACCGTTGGCCACCAGTTGCCCATCCCTTTTTTATTGAAAACTTAAATATTAAATTAAAATATTTATTAAGTATTAATTGTATTTTCCTTTTTTAATTTAATAGAATAATTAATGATCTTATTTTTATAAAAGCTATAAATTTATAAGCAGTTTATAAATAATTAATTATTAATTTTTTTTATTATTAAAAGAAGAAAAGAATCTACTATTGTGTCATAATTAAGGTTATTCAACCAGCTCAAACTATTAATTTATGGTTGAAATCTCTAAAATATTAGTATTAATTTATTGAAGTGAATTGTTCTATAATTTTTTTAAAGAGTTCTATACCATTTTATATTTTTTCTAATTTTTATGTAAATAAAAACATTATAAAATGTTTATTATAATATATAGTAAATTGAGTGACGATTTGTATTAATTCATTATATTTAATGTTAATCTAAGTATTACAAAATGTTTGTAGCAGTCTTCAAATATTAATTTTATTATAGTTTTAAGCAGCTAATTATAAGGAAAACAATTGGTCTTACAATAACACTACTTCATATCTTTTATTTGTATTTGTTTGATTTACTTTTTTGAGTAGTATAAGTGTTTTGAAAATAAATATAAATATTTCATAGGAGTACAATGATATTTTATAATTTATAAATTAACATTTGAGTATGCATAATAATTTAATAATATATGATTATAAATTATTGATATAACATAATATTATATTTTAATAATAATATTATTAGTATAAAAACATGATCATAATTTAAATTAATTATTTTTTTTTTTTAAATTAAATTTAAGTTGACGTCGATGCATTGTTTGTATTCACCTTGGCTCATGTGCAATATAGATAAAATACATTTAAACAAAATCATCATTTTCCTAAGTTTTTTGTCAATTGTCACTATTGGGTGGCTTTTTATTACAAACATTCAATTCATTTTTTTTGTTTTGTCACCACATAATATGGTTATTTTGCTAAATAGTAATTTAAATCATCTAAAATGTTTATTAAAATTATCAGCTTGACAAACTTAGTAAAATAGAATGGTTATAATTTATAAAAAACAAGTTAATAATGTAATTGAATGTTAAATAAAAAAGTGGCAATATTATATTTTTAACAAAAAAAAAAAAAAAATCAACAGGTGGCTGTGGGCTGCATAAAAAAAATTGTTTATTTTACTTTTTTTTAGGACTCATAGCTTTCCGGCATCACATCTAATGGTGGATATGAAATTTTTATATTCAAAACTTATTCCTTAATTTAATATCGCATGAAATGTGTGTTTTTTTTTTTAAGAAAACGGTTTTTAAGGATCTTTGGTTGTAAAATTTTCGAAAATTACATTAATGCAGTGATCTCAAACTCAAATTACCTACGGGCCATATATTTTTTCAAAAAAAATTCGCGGGCCAAATTTTAAGTGTCACTTTTATACTTATACACTAGAAACTAAAGACAAAATGAAGGCAAAAATACATGCAAAATCCATTTATTTACTTTTTATTACTACAAAATTATCATTGAAAAGATATAATGATCGTTAACTTAAAAAAAAAATTATAATTAAAATTTAAAAATAGCTTGAATATTTGATAATTTTTATTTTTGAGCTGCACTATTTTCATATTTTTGTTCAAAATGTATTTTTATTGCGGGCCACATAGAAGGGGTTCGCAGGCCGTATGTTTGAGACCACTGCATTAATGATTACATAAAATGGTAGAATGACTGTGTATCAAATTTTCTGCCCTATTTCTAACGACTTTTCAACATCCTTCTACCTAAACGAGTGGTAATACTAGGCTTATAAAAAAGAAAGTCAACAGGTGTCTGTGGGTTGTATAAGAAAAGAAAAATTTGCTTATTTATCCTTTATTTTTTTTGTTGAAATCTGAATGTGAAAAGTGAATACCTATATTAACGTCTTGTGTAGGTACCTGTATGTATCGATCATATTTTGCGAATTGTAATTGTTTCTAAAATTAAATGTCGATTCGCGAGTGCTTTTAGGAAAAATGTGCATTCGCGAATCGTCAACACTCATTTATGAAAAAAATTAAAAATAAATTTATATTTGACATTTCTAAAGTAATAATACGACTGTCGTTTCTCGCATTTGGCGATCACCGCTGCTGAGTATAGATAATTTAACAATGTTGCTATTTTATTATGTTATGGTTGACAAGAAAGACCTTAGGCGAACGTTTTCGTTTTTAATAGTTTTTATGCGTTTTATGTGATATTTATGATAAAATGATAAACCGGTTTTTTTAAATTTGTTCTTAATTTAACAAAAATAATATGCAATTAAAATGACAATATATAAATTGAAAATCAACCACAAAAAAAAATGTTCAATAAATGATAACTCGACTTATTTTAATGTAAAAGTACTCGATATAAGTTTATAAATTGTGATTAATAACCAATTCAGTCAATCATTTATTTCGTAAAATTGGCGGTACACAACGTTATTTTCAAAGTTCTAGTAGTCACTGTTATGTCGTTCATGTCGAAGAGACCGTAATTAATATTCGGTAAGTACTATTTAGTGTAATTAATTCTGTTTTGTATTACTCACGGCAAGATATGGTTAATAGCGCTATCACCATTATAACGTAAATACTTCTTTAAACAAACATGATTAAGAAACCACAATACAAACAAAAACAATCAAGGTAATTTTTAGGAATTAATTAATTTACTATACCTAAAAAATGAGAATGTTGATAAAATTTTATAGTCTTTATTTTAAAATGCAAAATACACGTTTAACGTTGTATAAAATGATGTTTTACTTATGTCTTCAAATATTATTGTACAAACTATTATTAAGAAGTAAATAAAGGTGTTTGGTCTACAGTTTGATTGTTGACGAAACTCGTGGTTATTCAACATTGGAACAAATGTCAATATGTACCTATTAGGTAATAACTAATAGGTATCTGCTATGTACATAAAACAATTATTAAAGAAGGATTTTTAGGATTTGTACAGTTAATAAAATTAGATGTACCTACAAAGTCTTACTGATTCGATTGTCGAATATACTCTGTTGGTTTAGACATAACATAATGTTTAAGTCATTCTTACGACGGCGTGTCAGTGATGTATGGTTGAGTTCTACAAATGAGGAACATGTAAAAGTTACTCTTTAAACAAATGTCCTTATAAAATATATTGTTATTTGTTATGCACATCGACTTAATCTAGTTTTAGCTGATGTTGACAACACTATGGGATTACTAGAGTCTGGAAGTAATTTATGCGTTTTAATCAAGTTCAACTTTACAACATTATGGCATATTTTCTGATGTTCTAAATGGTTGAGAACGTGTATTAAAAGTTCCTTTACATAGCGCAATACAGAATACAAGATGGGTTGCCAAATATAAAGGTACTTATTGTTTTTTAATTCGATATGAAATGTTACAAACGCTTTGGCATTATGTTTAAAAAAGCAAGAAGTCGCAGAAGCCAAAGGTCTATTAAACCAATTTTCTTGTTGTGCTTCGTTCAGTTACGTATTTGCTATATACAATCATAAATGCTTAAAAAGCTTGATTTGGGGTAATCACTATAATAAAACAATATTCTAACACTATTAGTTAAAGGTGTGGAAAAATAAGTAGTAACATAACTCTTGACTCAGATTTTATCTATAAAATAATAGTGAAAAGAGTTTTGTAAAGTATTTATTCATAAACTTCTAAAAATATTTTAAACATTAATTTAATTCTAAATTTTATATAAAGAATTTACTATTATCAATTATAAATAGAATATCAACTAATAGATCCTCATGGGTTTTTATATTTTATTTAAAGTGGTCTATGAACAATTTTAAAATCTAAATTGCTGGTACATTTCAAATACAAACCACATAAAATATAATATTAATAAAACGTAATAGATGTTAGATAACGCTACCTTAAATTTGTTAATAGATAAATGTACACTAATATTAAAGCTAACAACATAAAATGGATTCTACTGAACGAACATTTGCTATATAGCACTAAGGCGGAGATAATTGATAACACATATCAGTGTAGCATGCTCTTATAAAAA